>NC_067481.1:96839945-97199945 GCF_947179515.1 Apodemus sylvaticus
CGAAGTCCAGGTGGGTAAGGATTTGGTGGTGACAAACAGAAACAAACACAGAGGCAGTTTGAATCTTGAGTGTATTTTGTAGCTTTCAAGCAGGGGATTTTATACATTAAACCAAACATGACATAACTCTAAGAAACCATATCCAGCTAAACAATTGTGAATACCAACATGAATCACTTCGCACAGTAAAATACAAAAGTCATGTAAGCATTACAATTCTGAACTACATGTTCAGTGAATCACAAACAGAACAGGTAACGTCATCATCAAAAATATAACAATTCTAAAAGAATATGTTCAGTAGGGTGGTTGTCCAAGGCTAGTGGCATATTCCCAGGAACAGGTTAATAAATCTTTATGATCAGTGCTCTTAACCGCTGAGCTAACTTTACAGCCCCTGTGATTAATTATTGCTTAACATCTAATACCTGATTTTTTTATAAATCTTCAAAGCATAAACTTAAACTATTTTAATTCTTTTTAATTAAGGCTTTCTTTACCATATACCAAAACCCACCTCCGATGACACACATGTAGCCATATGAAATTTTATTGTTGGGAAAATTTTTATCTATCATAATTTTGTAAACGATTTGAAAAGTAAAGCATTGGTTTCCCTGGAGATACGGCCATGTTAGTGACCCGTCTCAAGGGGTGGTTTTTCACCCATTATTCTTGCTTAGGTCATGGTCTGGGCTCCCAGGAACCTGCAGGTAAGAAAAGGAGTGAAAGAGAGCAAAAAAGAAAAATTGCCACGAGAACTACGCCTCAATATGGTTTCTCCAGCCAAGAGTTCCACAACCAGTTCCAGGAGACCTCCTTTTGAAATCTAACGCCTCAGTCTGTGGAACTTGTCACACACATGCTCCTGGGGTCGGTGTGGCAGATATGATTCTCCTTCCTTAGCTCCTTCAGTGTAGATTGGGATTATAGGCATATCCCAGGCAGCTAGCTTTGTGATAATTCAATTTTTACCACTTTAGAGAAATTTAGCTTTCTTTTTCTTTTTTTTTTTCTCTTTTCTTTTTTCAAGACAGGGTTTCTTTGTATAGCCCTGGCTGTCCTGGAACTTACTCGTAGACCAGGCTGGTCTTGAACTCAGAAATCTGCCTGCCTCTGCCTCCCAGAGTGCTGGGATACAGGCGTGCGCCACCTCCGCCCGGCTTGAAATTTAGCTTCCATCTTAGTGATGTGGAAGCTTCTAGAAATGCCCAAAGTGCAACCCTGAGAGACTTACCTTGGTGGTTGCAAAAGGAATGGACCTTCCCTGAATTCCTGGAAAAACTTATGGCTCTGCATATCTGCTTATCCTCTTTGTAGATGTGGTGGAGGGGTGGTGGTTGAGACAGGGACTCACTATGTAGACCAGGCTGGCCTTTATTCAGAATCTCCTGCCTGTGCCTGGAGTGGTGGGATTAAAGGCTGCGCGGCTGCCACGTGGCTTCAGAGTGGATCCAGAACATTGAGTCGGGGCTCACTCACACAGAAACGCCTTGGAGTAGGTGTCTGGGGCAGATGCCTGTGTAGGGCTCCACCTGTGCTGCTTATTCTGGACATCACGGTGCTTCTTGTGCAGAGAGCTACTAGGGGCTCCTGAAGTCTGCTTCCCTGTCTAGCCTGTGATCCGATCCTGCGCCCAGTAAACAGACTTGGCTGGGTGTCAGGTGTGGTGGTAAAAGTCTCTCATGGAGTTGGTTTTAAGTCAGAAGACCCTATCCTGTGCTTTGTGTCGTGGGCCTTTGAGGGGCTGAGGTCCCTGGAGATCACACCCTTCTCACTGTCCCCTTTCTGTTGTGGCAGCACGCAGTGGAGGCACTTTGGAAGGCTGTCTCAGACTTGCTACAGCCAGAGCGGCCACCAGAGGCCCGACATGCAGTTCTTGCCTTGTTGAAGGCCATTGTGCAGGGACAGGTAAGAGGGCGGAGCCGCGTGAGCCTGCGGGATGAAGGCAGTCCCTCACTGGTTGAGCTCCTGCCTTTGCTGGCCTGCCAGGGGCAGGGTCCAGCGGTTTACAGGCTCTGGAGCCGGCTGAGTCTGAGGACATCCTGGTGTCGTGTGTCATTGTAGCTCCTGAGCCTCCACCTTATGTGAGAGTAGAGAAGGACAGCTGTAGCTTCTGGGGGTGGTGGCACAAGTAGCTTATGCAGGTTATTAGGGTGTGGCGGTTGTTAGTTTGCTGTTACTGACCGGTTATGACCACTCCCTGTCATTCTCTAGCCATTTAGGCCCCAGCTGGCCTTTAACCCGCCTGCTCCTTCCAGTCACTCCTGGAAGGGTCTTCCTCTAGGCCACTCTCTTCCTTGACAGTCTAGCCTCCCGAAGAGCTGTGCTGTCTCTCCTAAGGGCCATGGCACCTCTTCTGGCGCTAGATCTTCGTCCTCACAATATGAGGGCACACTAGTTTAGCTTGGCTCTTGAGTTGGACCAGAGCTTCACTGCCACACTGTGTGCCTGCCCCGCCCATGTCCAGAGCTTGATGCGTTAGGTAGTGTACACATGACATTCAGCCATTGGCTGGTGCCTCTGACTCCCGTCTGAACCTGTGATTTTGCTGACCTGCCTTCCATAAGGTGCTTCTAGGAGAACAAGCATGTCTGGAGTCCTGGGTCCTGATGTACTTGACTTTTCGACAGCTGCATGGGAAATGCTGAAAGGGCTCTGTTGTTTTTGTCTTTAGGGTGATCGTTTGGGGGTTCTCAGAGCCCTCTTCTTCAAAGTGATCAAGGATTACCCCTCCAATGAAGACCTCCATGAACGGCTGGAAGTTTTTAAAGCCCTCACAGACAATGGAAGGCACATTACCTACTTGGAAGAAGAACTGGGTAGGTGTCACATAGAGTGAGATCCTGGCATGACAAAGGGTGTCGCTGTTCATGAGGTGGCCTGCAGGGGGCGCAGGACCATATTGCCATTTGCCTTGGGAGCTTACCAGCGCCCTCATGGGGTTCCCTGCAGACCTGGTGCTTGAAGACTGGCAGGGCCCAGAAAGTGCCTTTGAAATGGGTGGCGCATTTGTCTTGGAGAGGGTACTGAATCTGCGTGCCTGGGCCCTGTCTTCTTCCCTGTCATCAGCGGACCTGTGTTGTCACTGCTGCGTCAATGTGACTTGACATCCCACCCCAGTTTCTGCCTGCCTCCTGTCATGTGACAGTAATAAGACTTCCTTTCCCTTCGGTGAGGAAAAAAGAAAGACTTGGGAGTAAGTCAGCTCAGGGCTCTGCCGTCCTAATGCCCAGAAATGGTCCTTGGCTGCTGATCTGCGACTGGGACAGGTGCTGTCACAGTTTGCCATCAGATTCTCAGAGGCCGTATGGCCTGCAGCCTGTATCTTCTAGAGATTTCTTGTGGGGTTGGGGATCTCCTAAGAACCTGCTTCCTGAGCAAGAACTTTAATGTCTGTGTCCCCTGTAATGGAGTCAGCCCTTGAATGGAACGTTTGGTGCTTTTATCAGCCTAGCTCTCACACCCAGGCAGAGCTGTGTGTGCACAGGGCTTGATCAGAGCCCTGAGGAGCATCCCTGGGGCCAGGATGACACGGTGATGGGGTGTAGACCATTCTCCTGGAGGAGGGGGAGGGGGAGGAAGAAGAGGAGGAGGAGGGGGGAGTATAGCCTTGGCTTTTCTCCCACAGCAGAGTTTGTCCTGCAGTGGATGGATGTTGGCTTATCGTCAGAATTCCTGCTGGTACTCGTGAACCTGGTCAAATTCAACAGCTGTTACCTTGACGAATACATTGCATCTATGGTTCAGTAAGTAAAAGTTGAATTAAGGGCTGAGGTGCCGCTGAGTGGTAGAGCTGCTGCTAGCATGGAAGAGACCCTGGATCCCACTCCCAGCTCAGAGGAAAGAAAGAACTCTAGGGTCCCTTTGATAACAGTTCTGCTGTCTTAGGTCTCAAGCTTAGCTCCTTTTTCTTTTATTTATGTGAGTACACTGTCGCTGTCTTCTTCAGACACACCAGAAGAGGGCGTCAGATCTCATTATCCATGGTTGTGAGCCACCATATGGTTGCTGGGATTTGAACTCAGGACCTCTGGAGGAGCAGTCAGTGCTCTTAACCACTGAGCCATCTTTCCAGCCCAAGCTTAGCTCTCTAGGATGAATAATGTCATGAAGCTACCAGATAAATGAGATTGCCAGTGGACATATGCACATTTTTTTAAATGATTTATTTATTATTTTATGTAAGTACATCGTAGTTGTCTTCAGACACACCACAAGAGGGTGTCAGATCTCATTACAGAATGGTTATGACCCACCATGTGGTTGCTGGGATTTGCACTCAGGACCTTCAGAAGAGCAGTCAGTGCTCTTAACCACTGAGCCATCTCTCCAGCCCATGCACATTTTTTTTGAGACAGGGTTTGTTTTTTGTTTTTTTTTATAGCTCTGGCTATCCTGGAACTCACTTTGTAGACCAGGCTGGTCCTGAACTCACAGATATCCTCCTGCCTCTGCCTCCTGAGACCTGGGACTAAAGGCGTGCACCACCATCACCTGTTATAAGCACATATTTTTATTTTTGCATTTTACTTTTTTATCATTTTTTCCTGTGTACCATGGCACATGTGTAGAGGTCAAGGACAACTTTGTGGTGTCTGTTTTCTCCTTCCCACCTTTATATGTATGGATAAAACTCATGTTTGTAGGTTTACACAGTAAGCACTTTACCCATTGATCGTCTTGCCAGCTCCTTTTTTGTTATTATTATTATTTTTTTTAAATTTGTGGTTTTTAGACAGGGTCTTATTGTATAGTTCTGGCTGGCCTAGAACTCAGTCTGTAGACCAGGCTGTCCTCCAACTCAGACAGCCGATGCCTCTCCCCTGAGGGCTGGACTAAAGGCGTGCACTGCCATGCCCAGCACTCTTTGGTCAGTTTTTTTTTTTTTTTTTTGATTTATTTATTTATTATTATATGTAAGTACCCTGTAGCTGTCTTCAGACACGCCAGAAGAGGGCGTCAGATCTCACTATGGATGGTTGTGAGCCACCATGTGGTTGCTGGGATTTGAACTCAGGACCTTTGGAAGAACAGTCGGTGCTCTTAACCGCTGAGCCACCTCTCCAGCCCCAGTTTTTTTTTTTTTTTATTTTGATTAGTTTATCATGTATATGGATATTTTTCTTGCATGTATGCCTGTGTACCATGTGTATGCACTGCCTGCAGAGGCCAGAGGGCATCAGATACCCTGGTCCTGGAGATAAAGGTGGTTGAGAACCACTATTTGGGTGCTGGGAATTAAACCTGGGTCTTATAGAAGAGCAGACTGTGTCTTAACCACTGAGCCATCTCTCCAGCCCTGTTTTTGTTTGTTGTTTGTTGTTTTGTTTGTTTGTTTAAAACCATCTTGAAATCTCTATGAAGCAGAGGGTTTGTTTTATTTCCACCATGCATGCAACACTGGGCATGTGGTTGGCACAGAATAGGCACAGCATAGACAAGCCACTCAAATGACTGATAGCATACATTGGAGAAGAAATAAAAGATAGCCAGGCAGTGGTGGCGCATGCCTGTAATCCCAGCACTTGGGAGTCAGAGGTGGGCAGATTTCTGAGTTCGAGGCCAGCCTGGTCTACAGAGTGAGTTCCAGGACGGCCAGGGCTACACAGAGAAACCCTGTCTCAAAAAAAAAAAACCTATATGTGTGGGTGTATGTGTATGTATATATGTCACAGAGTCTAACTGAAACGCTATTTGAACTGACTTCAATGTTCTTCTTCTTCCAGCATGATTTGTCTGTTATGCATCCGGACCGTGTCCTCTGTGGACATTGAGGTCAGTTACTCCCGGCTTTATTTGTGGAAGGCCCTGTTGCCATGCTCTGGCTGTGTGGATTCTGGAGGCTGCTCAGCTTCTCTGAGCTGTAGACATGTGCTGTCAGGGCAGCTGGGTGATCTGCATAGGATGGGCAGTCGTGCCTGCGGTAGACTGATGGCGGCCTACAGCCCCTCCCACGTGCACACTCACTCTTGTTTACCTGCACTGTGGTTCCTACACAGGCTGCTCAGGGGGCAGGTAGGAGGGTAAGAGTTAGGCACCAGCACGATGCTCTGCCCCTCCTGCAGGTGTCCTTGCAGGTGCTGGATGCTGTGGTCTGCTACAACTGTCTGCCAGCCGAGAGCCTGCCTCTGTTCATCATCACCCTCTGCCGCACCATCAATGTCAAGGAACTGTGTGAGCCGTGCTGGAAGGTAGGCGTCTCCAGGCTGTTCCTGGGAGCTCCGTCCCAGGACACACTCTGCTGTCACTCACCTGTCAGTGGATGCTGCTAGACTTTTGGGGTCACCAGGCGCTGAAACGCTGAGGACGTCCCAGTGGCCCTTTCCCGGGTGGCTGAGTGGAGGCCCAGGTTTGGGAGATGTTTTGAGGGTAGTTAGGGTCTCCATTGCTGAGAAGACACACCATGACCAAGGCAACTGTTATAAGGGACATTGAATTGGGGCTAGCTTACAGGTTCATCGAATCAGTCCGTTATCATCAAGGCAGGAGGCATAGCAGCCTCCAGGCAGATATCGTACTGGAGAAGAAGCCAAGAGTTGTACATCTTGATCTGACTGCAGCCAGGAGAAACTCTCATGAGCAGCTAGGAGGAGGGTCTCAAAGCCCACCCCTCAGTGACACACTTCTTTTAACAAGGCTACACATCCTCCAATAAGACCACACCTCCTGATAGTGCCACTTCCCTTGGGCTAAAGTGTTCAAACCGCCACAGGGCTCTGTAGTCCTTCGCGTGTGTAAGGATGACACAGGGAGCCTGGGATCAAGGTGGGATTGTAGAACAGTGTCCATGCTAGGCAGGCTGAGGCTGGGGCTCCCGCTTAAGGCTGGGGTTATATCACTTAACCCTTAAGGTGTGTGTGTATGTTGCTTTCCAGCTGATGCGTAACCTTCTAGGCACCCATCTGGGCCACAGTGCCATCTACAACATGTGCCGCATCATGGAGAACAGGTGAGTGTGTGTGTGCCTGGTGAGGGTGGCAGGCTAGCATCACGGGGGAGGCTTTCGATGCTTGGCTGGTATTGATCAAGCTGGGGCTTTCCTGGTTTTTTTGGGTAGCCGTTCTCCATTCGGACATAACTTCCCATCTTCTGTGTCTGCCAGTCCAATCACGATGTTCACCTTTAGACTCACCTTCCGTCCTAAGCCTGATAGCCATAGTGTGGGCCTTTCCATTCTGCTGTAGTCTAGATTTATGGCCTGATGTTGTCCACACCTTCACCCCTGTAGCCAAGCCATTGTAAGCACTGATGGTTTTATCTTGAGGGGCAGCTCAGGTTTACCCACTGTCACAGCCACATCAGAGCTCCCCGTTTTCTTCTCCCTGACCTCCATCATTGCCTCCTTAAGCATATTGTTGTAGAACAACCAAATGAGGTTCCTCTTTCACAGATCTGACCATGTTAGCCTTCATGTGAGATCATAGTGGTCTCAGTGCAAACAGACCCAGTGGAAGTCTTAATCCTGTCTTACTCCCAGAAACCTCTTGCCTTGTCCTTGGCATTCTCCCTCCTGCCAAGGGTCTCCACATACACCTGTCACTCCTGGAAAACTGTCCTCACTTGTGCTGCATCCTGGATGTTTTGTGAGGTCCTGATACGTGGCTAGCTCCCTGGCTTTCTAGGTTGTCCTCACTGTGTCCATGGCTTCTCAGCTGTGGTCTCAGCTGCAGCCTTTTGTGAGATTCCTGAGTCTCTGTCGTCCACCAGGCTAATCGCACCATGCGGCCCAGGGCCTTGTCACATGAGTTCTGTGTCTAATGTGAGCCATAAGCCACGTGATCAGCAGTGATTGGCTGAGCACGTTGTGAAGGAGTCACAGTTGCGGCTGGCCTCTTCGTTCCCTGCCCATTTCCCCAACCACACCACTGCACCATAAGTGCAGAGTGTCTCCTGGGGACACTGCCAGAACGCAGCCCTACCTTGGGTCCCACTCCGAGCTGGCACTCTGCTCACAGCTCTCTCTGGGAAACATTTTCAGATCCTACATGGAAGACGCTCCGTTGCTGAGAGGAGCTGTGTTCTTTGTGGGGATGGCCCTCTGGGGAGCTCACCGACTCTATTCTCTCAAGAACTCCCCCACGTCTGTGCTGCCGTCTTTTTATGAGGTAAGGGGCTTTCTATACCGCAGCGGGTTGGAGAAAGTGGGAGAGCTTACATCAGGTTTGCCCACCTATCTGGCTGTGTCTTATGGGGCTGGAACTGAACAGCTATTCCTAGTCGCTTGCTTTTTAACTGTGGATGAGCATTAGGGCTATACAAATGTAAGAAAATGTTTTATTGTACAGACTTCATCCCCTACCCACCAGTGCCAAAGTGCTCAGTGTTGCCCCTGGGATAGCATTCCTCCTCTCAGTGCTGGCTCCCTTCTGTCAAGTAGTGATCTTTCCATCTCTCTGGATGATGTACACAGCATGACTTTTGTTCTGTGGTGCCCTGAGGTGTTCAGAGAACTTCCTGTGTGTGCTTGTATTTAGTTCTCGGGGCTCCTTGGTAAGCTGGGGCCCTCATTTTACAGCAGAGCTACTCAGACAAAGTGCCTTTCATCTAGTTGTAGAGTCTCCTCCTAATCTGCACGGCTCCTGCGGTTCTGTGCAAGTTGTGGTCTTTACACATTGCATTGCCAACACCACAACTGAGCACCCGTCAGTTTGTGCTAAGACAGTACTTTTGTTCTGGAATTTGGAGTTACTGTCCCCTCCAAGTCAGGCCTTTTGGAGGTGGGGGCCTTGAGCCTTACATAACAGATACCTTTCTGAGTTCCACAGGCTTTGTGGGCCTGTGTGCTCAGTGCTTCTCATCCATGCAGTTTATGTCCACCTCTGAGACAGGATAGGAGACAGGATGCTCCTCTCTGCCCCGTGCTACTATGTTTCAGGCTATGACCTGTCCCAACGAGGTGGTGTCATATGAGATTGTTCTATCCATAACAAGACTCATCAAGAAGTATAGGAAGGACCTCCAGGCTGTGACGTGGGACATTCTGCTGGACATCATTGAACGGCTGCTTCAGCAACTCCAGGTCAGTCAGGAAGGCCGGAAGGACTGAGACCTCACAGAGGCAGGCCTGTCCCTGAGGACAGGCGGACATGTGCTCTGTGCATCTGGGCCCTTTCTTGGGGTCTGAGGCTTGCTGTGGATGTTTTCTGGTGGTTCTCGGTGGTGCCAGTTTGTCTTCCTCTGAAGGACAGATTGTGTTTTGCCAAGTGTGCTCCTATATTTTGACTCTAGGCATACTCAGTAGGTTAGCGAGGCCTGAGCTAGTTGTCCAAGGCAGACCAAGTGACAGGACAGGTCACCTTCATGGCCTGAGTAGCCCCAAAGGCAGTTTACAGAGCTTCTACACTGCCATCTGTAACTGTGGAGGACAGCGTAAGTGACACAGTGCTAAAGAAAACACCAGGGCCACAGGTTCTCATGATGCGGGGCTCTGTGAGGTGAGGTCAGCATCTGGCTTAGCTCAGCCTTGGGCAGGAGATGAAAAGGCCAGTGGGGGAAGACTGCGACCTGGGAGAAACAGGCAAGGGTGTGAAGCTGCGGTATTCTCACCTCCTGTTTGCTCAGCCTCTATTCCTATTGGAGGAAATGGGCCATAAGTCTCTCTCAGTGGTCTAGTCGGAGTGAGTGAGAAAGAGGGAAGGGGGGAGAGAGAGAGAGAGCGAGCGAGAGAGCGTGAGCGCATGCATATGGGTGGTGTGGGTGTATGGTAGGTGGTATGTTTGTAAGTAGCTCTTCTCAAGCTGTGTTGAGAGGGTAAAGGAAATCAGTTTATATGGTGTATCTTGGTACTGCAGAACCTGGACAGCCCAGAACTCAGGACCATTGTCCATGACCTGCTGACTACTGTGGAGGAGCTATGTGACCAGAAAGAGTTCCATGGCTCGAAGGAAAGATACTATGAACTGGTGGAGAGCTATGCGGACCAGAGACCTGTAAGGACCCTCTCCTGGTGGAGCCTGGTGGTGGGGAATGGTTCCCATGGAGCCGTGATTTCTGATTTTCAAGTAAAAGATGGACAGGCTCCTGTGTCCTGGACCTATGCTCCAGCAGGATTCCTGGCAGGCCTCAGCTCGCAGGCTGTGTGGCTTTGTCAGAGAGCTTAGTGCTAGCCTAACCATCAGCCTCCTCCCGCCTGTGTGGAGAAGGTTCTGGGCTCTCCCAGGGGGTAGCAGTCATTTTGCTAGGATTACTTCGTTCACTGCCAGATTATCGCATGACCTTGACGGGAGTTCCTCACTTCCAGGGAACATTCATCCTTGCTAATTCCCCACGGGCTGTGATGTGGCTAATGTCTGAGAAAACTGGGCTCTCCTGGCTTAGCAGCCTAGTAGCAGGTTAGCAGCACTTGCAGAAGGGCAGCACTGACCTTAGAACTGTTTTCCTTCGACAGGAATCCTCTCTCTTAAACTTGATATCCTACAGAGCCCAGTCCATCCACCCAGGCAAGGATGGTTGGATCCAGACCTTGCAGTTGTTGATGGAGAGGTTCTTCAGGTAGTGGAGCCTCTATAATCCCTTTGTCACCAGGGGTCTGTTTATGACCTCAGGAAGTTCAGGCTTTCCTTTCTGATCTCCAAAACCACAGAATGAGTGGGAAGGAAGGTTGGCCTTTCCGTACGACATGTCCTCTGGCCCACATGGTGGTCCATAAAGATGGCCCGGTCTGGTTGTCGTGGATTCCATGAGGGTGGTCCAGAGTTGAGGCTCCCTGCCAGCTGTGCGGGGCCCAAAGCACACATGTGCCAAGGGTGCTGCAGCGAACCTGCTCCTCCCCCAGGAACGAGAGCCGCAGTGCCGTGCGCATCAAGGTGCTGGATGTGCTGTCCTTCGTGCTGCTGATCAACAGGCAGTTCTATGAGGTGTGCACTCAGGTCGAAAGCCAGGGGTGTGGGTGGGTGGGGTGGGGCTGGCTCCGGGCTCCACCCCCTCTGGGCCTTGGACTCCTCCAGCAGAGCTGAGGTCTACTTGGGGTCCCACTGGCTTCCCCTTACAGCATGCCTCCAGCTGGCTTTCTTCTCCCTGTATATTCAATAGTTTATTTATTTTGTCATGTCCTGGTTGGGCCTGTGTTGGGCCTGGAGGCTGCCAAGAAGCAAGGTAGGTATTTCACCCTCATGGAGCTCTGGCCTAAGATCCCCTTAGAACCCAGGAGTTCCTGAAAAATCTGGTTTGACTTCAGAAGACTTCTGTGTGTGTGTTGTTCTGGGGAAGGACTCAGGTCCCACACCTGTTAGGCAGGTGCTCTGTCACCCTGTGGCATAGTGAGTGGCGTTCATCTCTAACCATTTCTGCTGTCCAGCATCCCTTAGCCATTACCAGGCGCAGGCCGCCCCCAGCACCACCAGGTGGTCTTGCTGTGCCTTCCTGCCTCTGGGCTTCCTCCAGTCTGAGGTATTCTTGCTTTCAGGAGCCTGCTAGTGCTGATGTCTGTGCGGCCTTTTTTGTGCCTTGGACAGATCTCTCTCCTTCTGCATGGCTGTCAGGGCCTGACTTCCCAGCTTCCTTAGCTTCCCCTTCTTGCCCTCCCAGCCCTTCTGTACTCCACATTGCGCTCTGCTGTGTCTGCTGCAATCCGGCCCCTCATCCCTCAGGGAGGAGCGCAGCGCCCTTTCAGGAAGGCCCTCTGGATGCTCTATTCTCTTACCAGAGTTGGTGTTTAGCTGTTCTCTTCCTGTTATCTTCTGCCAGTTATGTGAAAGCACTCCTTGCAATGTCCTTGTTATAGTGGAATCTTTGATGTCAGGGTTTCCTTTCGCCCAACACACACACTCTCACGTTGATACATGGCCCTCCACCGAGGAGGGTTCTTTGTATGTGTGAGTGTTAGACATGGAACGCACAACGGCTAAAGAAAGTACCCTTTGATATCCAGCTTTTCTGCAGTTTTGTGGGACACCTTAGCTTCCTTGGCTCTGTGTCTGAGGGAGTCACTGAAGTGTGTCCCCTGCCCACTGTGGGACTGGACACTGACCTCCTCCACCTTGTGCTCACTGCAGGAGGAGCTGATCAACTCGGTGGTCATCTCCCAGCTCTCCCACGTCCCCGAGGATAAAGACCATCAGGTCCGAAAGCTGGCTACCCAGCTGCTGGTAGACCTGGCAGAGGGCTGCCACACCCACCACTTCAACAGTCTGCTGGACATCATTGAAAAGGTGAGAGCCATTTAGAGGTCTGGGCCGGCATGGACAAAGCCCTGTGGATAGACTTTTTTGTCCTGGTTTCATCACTGTGACTGGGGCTGTCTTCACGGGCAGCGGAAAGGTGCCGTGTCAGTAGACTGTGTTGAGCCTGCTCGCCGCTCGGCCGGTGTTCTTATTGCCACAGCACCTTGTTACTCTCGGGGACTGGGCTGGACATCTGGAGAACAGCCCGGAGCAGGGATCCAGGGCTGCGGCCCACATCCCTCCGGAGTAGCCAGTCTGTCCTTTCAGTTTTGAAATGTAGTTTATGGACAGTCACTTGTGTGAAGATGTATCTTTGCCCCTGAGAAGTCCAAGAGGAGTACTCCTGGTGGTTAGCTCTGTGGGGCGGCCTGGGAGCCGTGAGTCAGAGTCTTGAGTCGGGACTCACATGCTGGCCTCTTGGTAGGTGATGGCGCGCTCGCTTGCTCCACCCCCGGAGCTGGAGGAAAGGGACATGGCTGTATACTCGGCCTCCCTGGAGGACGTGAAGACTGCGGTCCTGGGGCTCCTGGTCATCCTTCAGGTGGGTGCTCTGCAAGGGCGAGAAGACTAATTATTTGTTCAGTCTCCCTGGAAGCTTCTCTAAGGAGATAAATCTCCCGGAAAAATCCAGCTCTGACAGGTTGACAGGTATTGGGCGGTAACATGGAGGGTGACAGACCTGCAGTGGGGAATGCAGAGGGGTTCCTCAGTCCTGGCTGCCCAGAGCTCCTCTGTTGCTGCCAGGACTTGTTCCTGTAGCTGCTGAGGAGAAGCTGTTCTTGCCCTGTGAGAGCTTTACTGGGATACTCTGTCACATATCATACAGTGCCCTCCATTATAGTGAATGGCTCATTGGTTATGAATACGTCCACGAGGCTGTTCTCACAAGCAATTTACTTGGCTGTTTTTTTTTTTTTCTCACTTTTTTTTGGAGAGGGCCTCACTATGTAGCCTACTGTGGCCTTGGACCTCAAGCTGTCTTCCTTCTTCAGCCTCTGAGAGCTACGAATATAGGACCAAATGACCATGTGTCCAGCTCCAGTCAGTCGGCCTATACCTGCAGACCGCTGCTATCATGCCCTCTTCCCAAGGCCCTGGGGGCTGCTGATCTGTTTGTGTCTATAGTGACCTTTTCTTGTTGTAGATGTTTCACATACGTGGCCTTGTGTGTGGGCCTCTGTGGTTGGCTTTCACCCAGCATCTATGCTGTGGCGTGTGTCAGTGCTTCATTGGTTTTCAGAATGTTCCATTGCGTGCATGGCCCATTCAGTAGTCTGTGGATGGACACAGGTTGTTTCTACGTGTTGGTGCCTTTGCCGTGTTGTATAGTGTGCTGCAAACATCTTTTCCTTTTGCGGTGTGTGTACCTAGGAGGAACTGCTGAGTCATGCAAAGTCTGTGTTTGACATCCGAGGAGTTGTCACAGTTTGTGAGGTTTTCATTTAGTGTGTTCATGTGTGTGTCCATGCATGTGTTTGCGTGTGTTTGAAAGACTCTTGTTTACCACGGACTGCTCCAGACTAGCAGACCTAGGAGCTTATGGGGGTTCTCCTGCCTCTGCCTCCGATCGCCCCACGGAGCATGGGGTATAGATAGGTGCTACCATGGCCTGCTGCTCGAGGGTTCTGCGGATCCAAATGCGGGCCTTTACACTGTGTGAGAAGTCCTTTGCCACTCCAGGTCCAACCCTCTTTTAAAGGTGGGACCGGCACCGGCGGGACTGGCTCTGAACTCTTGGTGCTTGCTTCCATTTCCCGTGTGTTGTTACACGTCTGCAGTGCTGCAGCTGGCTTGCTGGGCTGCCGTGGTCCCAGGCTGTGCTTCATATGTGTTCCGGCTTCTTCATCGAAGTATATGTAGTTCTCTGTAGCCCTATCACATCTGGGTTTTGCCATTTTTTCCCCTCTTGTTCAAAGAAGCTCTCATTATCTTGAGAAGACTGTTTTGAATTCATAAGCTTCCTCCTCCACTTGATACACACGACGATGACCACCTCCTCGCACGCAGATTTGTTCCTTCCCTCCCCCTCCCCCTCCCCCTTCCCCCTTCTCCTCCCCCTTCCCCCTTCCCCCAGCATTTTTTTTTGAGTGACTGGGTCTCTATGCCTCTCTGGGTCCTAGAACTCACTCTGTAGACCGAGTTGACCCCAAAGCTCACAGCAGTGTGCCTGCTTCTGCCTCGAGGTGTTGGGATTAAAGTCATGTGCACCAAACACGGTCTCTTGTTGCAGTTCAGGCTGGCCTATTTCTGGAGATTCTACAGCCTCTATCTTACAAGGTTACATCATCGGCCACCACACCCAACTGGCATCCAAATTGTCAGTGGCATAAGGACAGCTCCGTAGCTCCTGGGATCTTCTTGGGCTTTCATCCAAGAGCTCAATGCTCTGCCCCCTGCTCTGTTGAAAGGAGCCATTACTCTGTGCCACATGGTCTGGGTAGAGGGAGAGGGGACTTCCTTAAGGTGTCTCTTGTCCTACCTTAGAAGTCTAGTTGAGTCAAGTTCCTGGCTATAGGCTGAGCTATGCTATATTGGAGGCAGAGTCTTGGCCTGGTCATTTCCTTACAATAGAAATAGCACAGTTCTCCTTGGTTCAGCCCCACAGAAGGGTTAGATTTTCTGCCAGCAGCAGCTGTCTGAGGCCCCATATGTCCTTTCCCAAATTGTCCATCATGGGTATGGTTTGTGTTAAATTTGTCACCTCACATCATCTAGGGCAGGACTTTGAATGGTGTGTTCTGAAACTAGGGAAATTGGTTACGTCAGTGGTCTTTAAGAGAACAGTAGGGAGTTGGTGGTATACACCTTTAATACCAGCACTCTGGAGGAAGAAGCAGATGGGTTCAAGGTCAGAGAATACCGAGAATTCCAGGCCAGACAGGAAAACAGAACAATCAAAACTAGGAGAAATGACTTCATCACTGCCCACTGCTCGCCTCTGAGGCTCAGGGACCATGGCGGCCCCTCTGACAGCAGGGCTTCTTTCTCCTGGGTTTGCCTGTTACCTGCCAGGGAGGACTCAAGCCTTGTTGGGATGGTACGGGCTGGGAGGAAGGGTGCCCCCAATTCACCCTTTAGTGGGGTGATGACCCTCGCAGCGTGTTTGCTTCACCAGGCTATCTTTGTTGACCTCCTCAGTCTTAGAGGACTAAAAGTCCCTTTGTGGCATGCGTAGAGTGGTCACTGCTGTGCAGTGCTCACGGGATGTGTTTCCTGATTTGTCTCCTGATGTCCTGCCAGTAAGATGGCCACCTAGTAAGATGGCTCCTTGACTGAGGGGTGTAGAGGGGAATATGGCAGCTGCTGCTGGATAGTCTCTGGAGAAGTGATGCTGCTTCCTCAGACTGGGTCAGGAGCCATCTCCCTGGCGGCTGTCATAGGGTTGATGCACTCTTTCTCTGCAGACCAAACTCTACACCTTGCCCGCCAGCCATGCCACTCGAGTGTATGAGACACTCATTAGCCACATCCAGCTCCACTACAAGCACGGCTACTCCCTGCCCATTGCCAGCAGCATTCGGCTGCAGGTAAGGCTGCCGGGGGGAGGGGGGCACTTCCGGGGGCCCAACATGCTGCCCTAGACTTGACTGATGCACAGCACTCTAGAGAGGCAGTGGGTGGTCTAGGACGGGCCCTGTGCAAGGCACATTTCTCCTTCACATCTGCTGTGTCTGTTTTGCCAAGGCCCTCTGCCTTTCCTTGGCTTATTACTATGAAGTTACACAGTTGTCCAAGATGGGGCACATTGGCCTCTAGGCTTGGTGTATGGTTCCAGTGCTCCCGTGCTGAAGAGTCTCCTAACAACCTGAAGCATGGGCTCCCTTGGATGTAGCTAGAAGGGAGAGGGAAGGGCGTGGCTGGACAGGGCTTGGCAGTTGCTGACACACAGCTGGTCACCCTGATACCTCTGCTGAGTAGAGGTCACTAAGAAGGAAGCCCCGAGGACCCCCCCCCCCAGGTTCTTTAAGGATCCCAGCCTCGTGTGTCACTGTAGGAAGCCATGGGGCTCTGAGATATCTTGCTGTTTGATGTCAGTGACTATACATTGCTACCTGATAGCTGCTGGGGAGAAGTCTCCTTCTGTGAAGGACACCAGCTCAGCAGTTCAGGCTTCTTGTCTTCGTGGTGTGAAGTGATCCGGATTCCTCCACCTGCCCTGGAGCCGGGCTCTGGCCTGACTGATGGCTCCTTTCCTCCCTGGCAGGCCTTTGACTTCCTGCTGCTGCTGCAGGCTGACTCGCTGCATCGACTGGGCCTGCCCAACAAGGATGGGGTCGTGAGATTCAGTCCTTACTGCCTCTGTGACTGCACGTATGTGCGAGGCCCTCCCAACTGCATGTATGTGCTCCAGGGTGGGCTGGTCATTAGACGAAACTGGGTGTTGTCTGCCCCACTCTGGGTTATTCATGTAAGAGGAACTGTCCAGAAGGGATGCCAGCGGAAGCTGGGGCTAAGAGGGACCGTGCCACTTAACGCATACAGTGTGCTGCTGCCTCAGTTGTTTGTCCGTCTGCCTCCACAGGGAACTGGACAGGGCCTCGGAGAAGAAAGCCAGTGGGCCCCTCTCACCTCCAGCCGGGCCCCCCCAGCCCTGTGCCTGCGGGCCCTGCTGTACGGCTTGGCCACCTGCCCTACTCCCTGCTCTTCCGTGTCCTGTTGCAGTGTTTCAAGCAGGTGAGAGGGCCTGCTTAGGTTCTGTCAGGCGGACTGAGCTGTCCCTACCCTAAGTGTATCAAATTCTTGAAACAAACCCGATTTTTCACTCTTGTAAGAGTGAAGTTTTACAACAGCACTTAGATATGTAGCCAGATAACAGTAACCCTAGACCAGTGTGCACCTCATGGGGAGGGCACAGGTGGACGCTCCTGTCTTGGGCATCTGCCGGGTAAGTCTGAAGTCAGGCCTGAAAAATAAGGAAGGGTCCGGAGACAGGAGTCAGGGAAGCCTGGAAGTGGGTGGTATGGTTTTGTGCAGTGAGAGGTGCTAAAGATGCCAGGCTAGAGACAAGGGCAGTGAGACAGCAGGGGCGGGGCAGCTGGCAGGTTGTTTCCTAGGAGTATCTAGGCCTTCTGTCAGTGTGCTGATGGTTTTCAGGACTGCCTGTGATTTGGCTCTGGGAGTGGGCTTTCTCTGACTGTGTCCTCTCTGTGGCTGTGGCCTTAGGCTGTCACTGGCTCTCTCAGAGGTCTTGCCTTATGGACTGTTGTGTGCCCCCTTGCACCGTCAGCTGTGATTTTGCTTTCTGCCACAGTGTCATTGCTGTAGATGCTTAGCTGGTATGGAAGTTGTTTGGGGGGGGGGGGGTTGGGAATGCCCCATGGAGGCAGGCAGTCACTGGGCCCTCGCTGGGCAGGTGAGGGAAGACAGAGCTAGTCTGGGGAAGTTGTAAATTCCTAAGAAGATGGAACAGGCATTGGCTCTCTGCTGGGTCTCCACCCAGTCTGGCTTCTGGACTGCGGCCACTGCTGTCGAAGGTACTGTCAATGTCCAAGGCTGTCTTTGAGCAGTGACTGCTAGTGCATTTGAGGGACAGAGGTCAAGGCTCCATACATACCCTGTGGCAAAGGAGCAGCAATCCAAGCATTGCAGCTGTGTAGCAGCAGCACGCAGTTCGGCTGTAGATGGACCTTCTGTCGCCCAGGCATAGCGCCCCTCCCACCGCCTCCTCCTTGCAGGAGACCGACTGGAAGGTGCTGAAGCTGGTGCTCAGCAAGCTGCCTGAGTCGCTGCGCTACAAAGTCCTCATCTTCACCTCCCCCTGCAGCGTGGACCAGCTGTCTTCTGCCCTCTGCTCCATGGTAACGCCCACCACAGCCCCTGGCCAGCTCCCGTGGACTATAGTATAGGTTTTCTCTTCCATATACAGTGTTCCTCACAGATACTTATACTACCTAGCTGCGGTCCTGTGTCTTTCAGAATAAGCCTTGACACCAGGCCATGCTCCTGGGGCTAACAGAAGCCAGAGGCTATACTGCCCAAGATGCTCTAGGGATCCCATCCCAGACAGGAGCATTAGAGGTCGCTGGTCTATTGTCTTAGGTTTCCATTGCTGTGAAGAGATACAATAACCATGGCAACTCTCATAAAGGAAAACATTTCATTGGGGCTGGCTTACAGTTCAGAGTAGCCCATCATTATCATGGTGGGAAGCATGCAGGCAGACATGGTGCTGGAAAGAAAGGTAGCTGAGGGTTCCACATCTGGATCTGCAGGCAGCTGGAAGAGACAAGTGAGCCGTTAAACTCACCCCACAATGACACATTTCCTCCAATAAAGCCCCACCCACTCTAACAAGGCCACACCTCTAGTAGTGCCATTCTGTGAGTCTATGGGGGCCACTTTTATTCTGACCACCACAGATCTGTTACTAAGTATACATCCCCCAGACTAGACTAGAGCCCCTGGGATGCTCATATTGTACTTCTGCCACATTGTTACAAGTTGAGGGTTTCTCACAAAGACCTCTGTCTGCCTGGAAGGCTCCTGGGTTCCCTAGCACACTCTTGCATCCTGAGGAATCATGCTGTGGAGCAGAGGTTTCAGGGCTGTGTCTTTTATGTTAGCTTTCAGCCCCAAAGACCCTTGAGCGGCTCCAAGGCACGCCAGAAGGCTTCTCGAGAACCGATCTGCACTTGGCTGTGGTTCCTGTGCTAACAGCATTAATATCTTATCACAACTATTTGGACAAGACCAGACAGGTGAGAGATGGGAAGGGGGACAGTGGGACCAAGGGGCACTCAGTGAGCTGGCTGCTGGGCCAGAGTGAAGGTTGGCTCAGTTCCATTCTGTGGGCCCCTGTCTGTCAGCCAGCCAGGGAGTGCCGGCAACTGAAACCCAGGCTCTACAGAAGTTGTCACTTCTCTGCAGGCTCTGGGCTTTGATAATGACCTTTGGCTGTGTCCATTGTCCTCTCCTCAGCAGGACCTCCCCATTGAGAAGCACTCTTTCTGTTAGGTTTGGGGACCAGTGACCAGACCAGCTTTAAGAAGTGTGGTTGGTCAGGACCCCTGGCTGTCACTTCCTTTATCAGAGTCACACATTGCTCACTTCTTGTGAGCATGTTCTCTACCATCCTCCCTGGGTCCCCTAGATTCTACTCTGTCTCCATGACAGAATGGAGCTGTCGCTGAGGTCAGGAGCCTGGAGAGGGACAGGAGCTCAGGCCTGCGTCTTCCTGAGGCCAGGCTCCTGACTGCAGCCCCACTGGGAGCTGGCGCTGAGGCCCCACACAGGCCCAGCTTGAATGGAATGCTCCTGCGCACTGGGGTGTGCCCCGCAGTCCCTGCTGGCACTGTGCCTCCTAAGCCAGCTCAGAGGGCTCTCTGACTCTAAACTGTTTCTGAGGGTTGGCTTCAGGAAAGCGGAAATATTCTAGGGCCGTGAGCCCCAGTCTGTGGCCTGAAATGTAGTTTTACTGTTATCTTCATAGAGGATACTCCCCAGGAGGGACTCGCTGCCTCAGTTGGTGCCTCCCCTGAAGGCCCAGAGTGATGGGCCTATGAGCCCAGGACATATGGTTTCATCCTATTGGCTGTAGGGAGGTACTATCTGTGAAGTTGGCCTTGCTTAGGCATTGAGGGGCATTTCTAAGACTCGCTCTGGTTCTCCTTCCAGAGTTATCTCAAAGCAGGCAAAAGAAAGAGATAAGGCCTGGGGAAGTACCTGGTATACCAGAGCAACTTGGCCCTCCTGGGCAGGGGTCGGGGACCCTGCCAGCTGATAACAGGCAGACCTGTTGTATCTCGTATCTTGCTTCCCTTAGCGTGAGATGGTTTACTGCCTGGAACAAGGCCTTATCTACCGCTGTGCCAGCCAGTGCGTGGTAGCCTTGGCCATTTGCAGTGTGGAGATGCCGGACATCATCGTCAAGGCGCTTCCTGTCCTGGTGGTGAAGCTCACACACATTTCTGCCACAGCCAGCATGGCCATCCCTCTCCTGGAGTTCCTGTCTAGTGAGTGTGTGGTTCTGCTTACGCAACCTGTGCGTGTGTATCTGTGGGGCGGACCTTTGAGTGTCAGCCTGTACCTGTGAGCAAGTCCTGTGACTTCTCCAGCCCTCCTGACTGCGCACAGTTTGGCCTCCCTGGAGGACATGGGTTTTGGTACTTGTGCTGCCTCGGGCCTGGCCTCTCCTACAGTCTTTCCTGGTGCTTTGCTGTCTGGTCTCGGATAGTCCATTCCTTTTCTTTCTGTTCATGAGCCTGCCCGCCATCCTCAGCCCCTGCCCCATGCCTAGACCGGCTCTGTTGTAGCCTTCTTTCTGCTCTTAGAACACGTGGGTTTTGCCAGTTGTACTTGCTTTGTCCCTCCCTTGTCAGAACTCCCAGGAGGCCAGGCATTGTACTGGGCCCCTTCCCTGCCTCTTCGTGTGTCTGCATCTTGAGATACTAGACAGGGATGGCCAAGTGGAACAGTGATCCTTGGTGGCCACAGGAACTTTGTTTTGCTTCCTACTCTGTAAAGATTCTCAACATACTTGCGGCTCTGGGTCATACAGCTGCGGCCCGTAGGCTCTGTTTGGTCTGGGAGCCATAGGCTGCTTGTCCCTGAGATGGGGAGCTGAGACCTAGATTTCAAAGGTTATGTTTAGCTGGCTGTGGGTAGCTGCCCTGACTTCTGAGAATGAAGCACAGGGTGCTGTGTCAGTCTGCAGCTGTGGCCTGGGCTCCTGATGGCTGTCCTTGTGTCACAGCTTTGGCCAGGCTGCCCCACCTCTACAGGAACTTTGCCGCAGAGCAGTATGCCAGTGTGTTTGCCATCTCCTTACCGTACACCAACCCCTCCAAGTAAGTCTGCTTGCCTGGGCCCACCCAGAGCCATGGCCTGGGCCCAGCCTCTTGGAGTACAGCGGGCTCCAAGCTTAAGAGTCTCTTGAGCCTCATGATGGTTTCCCCTGACGCCCAGAGGGAGACCAGGGTCTCTGTCTCTTCTTCCACCAGGTTCAACCAGTACATTGTGTGTCTGGCCCATCATGTCATAGCCATGTGGTTCATTCGGTGCCGACTGCCCTTCCGGAAGGATTTTGTCCCTTATATCACTAAGGTCAGTCCAAAGGCAGTGGAAGAGTGGGAAACAGTTGGGGCTCCGACACTCAGGAGCTGGCTGTGCTGAGCAGGCTACTGGGCTCAACCTGAGGTAGGCATGGGAAGAGAACTACAGATTCTGTCACCCATGGTCCCCTTCATGGATTGTGTCTCTACCCCAATTCCAGGGTCTGCGATCCAATGTCCTCCTGTCTTTTGATGATACCCCTGAGAAGGACAGTTTCAGAGCACGGAGTACCAGTCTTAATGAGAGACCCAAAAGGTTCGGGGGCTGCTGGGTATAGCTGATGTCAAGTGGGTAGGACCCTGGGCTGTGATGTGTGATCTAGGCCAGTGAACATGGGACTCGGAATGAAGGGGTGTTATCATACATGGTAACCTGAGGCTAAGATGACCCTGGGCAGGACCTTTTGCTAGAATGGCTTATAGCCTCCAGCCCTGTGGAGCCTGTGCCAGCATCTTGGCCTCTCTGGGCCAGGATTACGTACAGGGCGGGGCCTCACTGCACTGGAACACAAGTAAAAGATGGCAGCTAGGACTTGGGCCTGGCCAGGGAGAGCCCAGAGACATCTCTTTGGTCCCATGGTCTCTGGTTGGCCCAGCCCTTAGCCAGAGCCACCCCTCTTCCCCCAGAGCTTGCTCATCAGGGACACGCTCTTCACCATCACAGCTGCTTGTGCCAAACCTGAAAGCAGAGCTGTGCTGGCCCTCATTGTTCCGTTTGCGCCTCATCGCCCTGCCGCCCTGCCCGCCCCGCTTCCTGAGGGCTGCCGCAGCTCTCCTTGGGTGGGCTACGGCACTTTCCAGTGCAGCCTGCGCTCAACCCATGGTTGTCGCACAAGAGTGTCAGTTTGGCCGTCCTTGGCCAGAGCTGCCTCCTCTCAGGGGCTTTCGGCCCCTCGGGGGCTTGCGTTGAGAAGTAGTAGCCTTTCCACAGTGAGTTCCAGGGCCTGGCCTCAAGGCCTCTCTACTGGGTAAGCAGGGCTGTCTGGTCTGCCTAGCCTGGAATCTGCCGTGCCGGGCGATCCACACATTTAATTTGCACTAATGTCTTTTGTTTTGGTGTCATGCGTGAAACCTTACATTTTTTTCTCCGTCGCATTTACAAGCTGTATTTTTATGCATTTTTGTTTTCTGTTTCTTCCCCTGCTCACTGTCCTTTGGCATGGTTCTGTTGTTCATCTCACCCGCGGGACCTCTCCATCTTGACCCTGTGGCCTGGGACCTTTCCTCCTCACCCCTTCAATGGCTTGTTCTCCCATTCCTGGGAGCTGGGCTCTCTGGGGCTTGGGGCTTCCTTCCTCGCCTGGTAGTTTGAGGATAGCCAGAGCCCCCAAACAAGGCCTGAATAACTCTCCACCTGTGAAAGAATTCAAAGAGAGCTGTGCAGCCGAGGCCTTCCGGTGCCGCAGCATCAGTGTATCTGAACATGTGGTCCGCAGGTAGTGGGGCTGTGTCGGGCGGGGGGCACGGACCTGGAGCTTGACCCCGTGAGCACCCGGGTGGTGGTGCATGGGGCTGCATGCATGCCTCCTCGCCTGCTGGCGGCTCTCCCTGACAGGAGCTGGAGGACAACCTGGCCCCAGCCCAGCAGAGCCTGGTGGCAGAGGGTGGGAAGGTTGCATTCTGTCCAAGCACAGCTGGTTGCACAGCCTCCTCAGAGATCCTCCAAGCCCCCAGAGAGCTAGAGTAGCTGCTCTCAGGAAACTGGGAGGCAGTGTCAGCCCCTCAGGTTGGTACCACAAAGGCAAAGCCACGAGCTCCTGTGCAGGTGGCAGACACATTACCCTAAGTTTGGCGTCACATTCTGTAGGGCAGATTTTCTTCCTGGGCTTCATTCTAAGAGGAACTAGAGGCTTTGGTATAGGGATCTGGGGTAGAGGCCAGTCTGGAGGGGTGAGGGAAATGCTGGGCCCCAGAGGTAGGTAAGTGCTTGCATCTTTCTGTGAATTGTGTCTGTCTAGTGATAGGACATCTTTCCCTCACCTTCCAACCCTTTGTGGGTGTGGCTTCTGAGAGCTGGGGACAGTGAGGTCCTCAGTAGTACCTGTCACCTCTTTCTTTCTGGCAGACTCCTTATAACCAAAATGTGGCTAAAGTACTTCAGAATCAAACCTACAAAAGGCCTTCCTCTGGTTCTTGGGGCATGACTGGAACTTGGCCCGTCACCCCAGTTCACTTAGCCCATAAAGCTCAGCCGCTCCCCGTCCCTGCTAGGAGGTGGCCCTGTGGGCAGAATGCAATCTTGCTCTGCTCTCCTGTGGTCTCTGGAGTCTGCATGACTAAGCTGTGGGCTGCAGCCATGGCTAACTCCTATGTGCTTTAGGGAGAGGGATGTTCTGTCTCTTTAGTCTCTCAGCTGTGCTCCAGACAGGGGGGCTTTGCCATGAGGCTCCCGCCTCCCTTCCTCTCTGGGGTGACGTGGTCCACAGGGCTTGTGAGGTTGTAGCTCCACTAGCCACTGTGCCCTGGGCCTGGTGGGCTTTCTGAGCAAGGCCATCTTGGCCGTGCATGCATTGAGCTTTGGCTCCTGGTGGTAGGTGACTCAGCACAGTCCTTCCCTTAGTCCTGACCTCTAACCCGGACATGGTTTCTCCCTCTAGCAGAATACAGACATCCCTTACCAGCGCCAGCCTGGGGTCTGCAGATGAGAACTCTATGGCCCAGGCTGATGACAACTTGAAGAATCTCCACTTGGAGCTTACAGAAACATGTCTGGATATGATGGCCCGATATGTGTTCTCCAATTTCACTGCAGTCCCCAAGAGGTGTGAGGACCTACAGGACTGTGGGTGGGCAGGGCAGCGGTCTACTAGTTTCTCTGGCTGAACAATGCCCAAGGTGTCAGCTGCTCTGGGCTCCTGAGGTCCTGCTGGCCTTCAGGGGCTGAGATTCAGTTTGGAGTACCCTTTGACCTGCATGTACAAGCAGGAGGTGGACGCTCTTACTCTTTTAGGTCCCCTGTGGGAGAGTTCCTTCTGGCCGGAGGTAGGACCAAAACCTGGCTGGTTGGAAATAAGCTCGTCACCGTGACAACCAGTGTGGGGACTGGTACACGGTCCTTGCTGGGCCTGGACTCCGGAGATCTGCAGGGTGGCTCAGAGTCAAGGTGACTGTCCCTCCCTTCTGTGTATACTGTGCTCCTAGAAACCCTGGGGGACCATGGTTGACTCTGTATGGCCACGTCTCTCCTCAGCTCTGATTCTGGCACACATGTGAGGCAGACAAAGGAAGCACCGGCCAAGCTGGAGTCCCAGGCTGGGCAGCAAGTGTCCCGTGGGGCCCGGGACCGGGTCCGCTCCATGTCAGGTAAGACTACCAGAGCAATGTCCTCCACACACCCGTCCCTCAGGACCTCTCGGCCTGCCCCGATGTGCAGAAATGCTGAAGGACTGTGGCTGCTTTGTGACTGGCCACTTCCTGAGAGCTCTTGGGTATGGTCGGTCCTTTGGCACACTTGTCTCAGTCTGTGAAGAGAGGCATGTACTTCTTCTGCTCTTCCGTGGCCTGAGGCTCCTGCAGCTGAAGAGCCGGGAAGCCAGCTCACCCAGCGCACTCTCTGCTGTGACTGAGTTGTGGGTCAGTGGTGAGCATTGGCGCTCTGTGCTGCTCTCTGCGCAGGAGACCACCACTTTTCCTCCTCCTCCTCCTCTTCCTCCCTTCTTTCTCTTCCTTGTCCTTCTTCCTTTTCCTGTTTTGTTTTCTTTTTTGTTTGTTTTGTTTTTTTCAAGACGGATTCTCTGTGTAGCCCTGGCTGTCTTAGAATTTGCTCTGTAGACCAAGCTGGCCTCAAACTCACAAAGATCCACCTGCCTTTGCCTCCCCAGTACTAGGATTAAAGATGTGTACCAATACTGCCTGGTTTTTTTTTGTTTTTTTTTTTTTATTTTTAACTTTTTAATGATTTATTTAATTTTATTTTATGTACATTGGTGTTCTGCCTATATGTATGTCTGTGTGAAGTTGTCAGATCTCCTGGAACTGGAATTACATATAACTGTAAATTGCCATGTGGGTGCTGGGAATTGAACCTGGGTCCTCTTGGAAGCGCCATCCCTTGGAGGCTACCACTGTTGAAGGCCAACACTCAGGGGCTGGGGCTGTCCTGTTCAGACTTTCCTTGGGCATGGGCCAGGTGCTTCCAGGCTGGCTGGACTCTGTCTAAGAGTCTGCTCAGTGCTGGAGACTATACTGGGCAAGCGGTCACCAGTTCTAAACTCCCTTGTTTTCAGGGGGCCACGGCCTTCGAGTTGGTGTCCTGGATTCTTCAGCTCCGTATACCCCAGGTGGCCCTGCTTCTCTGGGACCACAAACAGCACCAGCAGCAAAGCCTGAGAAGCCCTCTGGAGGAGCCCAGCTTCCAACAGCAGAGAAGACGAATCTGGCAGCCTACGTGCCTTTGCTGACCCAGGGCTGGGCAGAAATCCTGGTCCGCAGGCCCACAGGTACTAGGAAAGCAGGCAGCCTAGAGTGTACAGTGGGCGTCTCCGGGCTGTAGACCCAGAGCAGCGAGCACAGGGGCACTGAGGCATTGGCTCTGAGGCTGGTCTTCAGAGGCCTGTGCTAGCTGAGACACCACAGCAAAAGTGCCAAACAGGGCAGCTTGCCCTTCAGACGGTTAGTCCCCCAGTGGAGACGACCAGAGGGTGAGTCTCAGTGTGGGCAGGGTGGATTCCTCCTGAGCCTGCGTGGGGCTCCTCTCTGTCTCCAGGCTTGAGCCCAGGTCCTCTATTATGTGCACAGCAGCCATTAGACGGGGCTACCCTACGTGTAATCTCATTTGACCTTGTTAAATAACTTCTTTACCATTTCCACAGTCATTTTCTGAGGTCCTCTCTGAGCTTAGCATATGAATTTAGTCTGCAGCAGGGGCATGCCAGTCACCAGGAGGGGCTTAACAAAGACCCTAAGTCCAGGAACAGTTGTGGGTGTTGTGGGGATGTGGTACAAGAAGGTTCTGGGCTGCCAGGCTGTGTCAGGAGCTACTGCCCTGGTGTGTGTCTGAGCCTGGCCTGCCTGGC
The DNA here is from genome assembly GCF_947179515.1 of Apodemus sylvaticus. NCBI lineage: Eukaryota > Metazoa > Chordata > Mammalia > Rodentia > Muridae > Apodemus > Apodemus sylvaticus. Next base: position 96,866,175 of record NC_067481.1, read on the forward strand.
CTACCTGGCCTCAGTCTAGGACTCAGCTGGAGCAGCCCAGGGTGTGAGTGGGTGTAGGCTGTGGAGATAGTGCTAGGAGTGGGGCATGACTGGAAGGTGTGGCCTAAGGCTTAGGTACACCCCCCCCCCCAGGAAACACCAGCTGGCTGATGAGCTTGGAGAACCCTCTCAGCCCCTTCTCCTCAGACATCAACAACATGCCCCTGCAAGAGCTGTCCAATGCCCTTATGGCTGCTGAACGCTTCAAGGAGCACCGGGACACGGCTCTGTACAAGTCACTGTCAGTGCCAGCGGCCGGCACCGCCAAGCCTCCTCCTCTCCCACGCTCTAATACAGGTGAGTGCCCGCCTGGGCAGTGCCGCGCTCGGATGCCTGGTCTGGCGCAGCACAGCTCCTCCCCTGAGGCCTCTCCTGCGTAGTTTTCAGGGTGTTTGGGGGAGATCCTAGTATTCTGGTCCCTAAAGTTTAGGAGCAGGCTCATGTCTGCTGAAAAAACTCTCTTCCTTGGAGACTGGTACCTGCTGCCGCCATCAGGCTGCTGCTGAAGTTGGCAGTGTCTGGGTGGAGCTCTCTGGAGCCTTTGGCAGCACTTACATGCTGGGCTTGGCCTAGGGTGAGGAGGCACTGCGGGAGCTGAGCATACCCCGGGCCTGGGGTGGGAGCCTGAGCCCGCCCGCCTGCCTGCTGCTCCCAGCCTGCCAACCCTCCCAGCCTGGCCCTTGGTCATACGTGGCCATAGATGGTACTTGGAGGCTGAGGACATCCATGCCAGCAGCTGGCCAGCAGTAACCTCCCAAAGGCTGTGCATGCTGTTTGGAGAGCTGGGAGCCCTGTGTGCCGGCCCTGGCCGCCGCTGGCCCTCCCCTCTCTCCTCTCCAGGCCCGGGGCTATGCCCGTCCTCTCTGCTCGGCCTTGTGCAGTCTCTGTCGCTGACGAGGCTACTCGCGTGGTTACCTTGCAGTGGCTTCTTTCTCCTCCCTGTACCAGTCCAGCTGCCAAGGACAGCTGCACAGGAGCGTTTCCTGGGCAGGTATTGGCGCGTCCCTCTGAGGAACCATGTGGTCTGCAGAGCACCACTCTGCCTCATAGACGCTGTTTCCCTCGTCCCACATCTGCTCACCCTGCCATGGCTGGCTGAGCCTCTCGTTGCCCTTGGGGAGCAGGGTCCTGGCTGACATGAGGACATTTGTGTAGGACACCTGTGCTTGGTCCATGGGAACCCTTTGACACATGTCCTCTGAGCTGAGCTCTGCTTCTGAGCTGTATGTGGCCCCTGGCCGACGGGTTGGGTCGGTCTCCTTTTCCCTGTTGCCCTCGGGCGCAGGTGAACCCCTTTCCTGGCCACTGATGTCTGATTGTTTTGGGCATCTCCTTTCATCATAGTGATCAAGAGCCTTGATAACAAAGCCCTAGCTCTGCCACTGGCTCTTGAAGGTTGTTCAGCAGATTGGCTCATGTGTACAGGAGCCAGACTGGGAAGGGCATTGTATGCATGGTTGCTGGAGTGTGGGCAGGAGCTAGGGACGTGTCAGTCAGGCTGCTGTGACCCGTGATTGCTTCTTACCCATACCCTGCCCTGGCATGTGCTGCCTAGGGACTTCATCCCTTCCTGCGAGCACCAGACTTGCAGCTTCTGTTCTCTGAGTGGGCCACAAGTCTGCATGTGGGAGCATCCTGTCAGCTTCTTTCTCAGGTCCAAAGCCCCAGAGAAACAGGCCTCTCTGTATTCTCAGAGTTGGCTTCAGACTCTGTATCCCTCCCACGCTGGAGCTCTTCTCAAGTAGGGCTTCTTACCCTGGTCTCCCTGCCTTGCTAGTGCCGCAGGGGTGGGTCGAGCTGCCGCACACTGTCCTGCTGGAGGCATTAGAGCCAGGGCTCCCCAGGCTTCCCGAGTCCATCCCCCCGCCTGCTCCAGGGGCAGCCACCGGCAGAGGGCAGAAAGCGCTGCAGGGGGCTGCCCTTCCAGCAGGGAGAAGCTGCTGTCCTGAGGTCACATGAGCGTCCGACCTGCCCAGCACACAGCAAGCAGCCCTGTCTGTGTCCTCCCAGACTCGGCCGTGGTTCTTGAGGAGGGGAGTCCAGGAGAGGCTCATGTGCCAGTGGAGCCCCCCGAACTGGAGGACTTGGAGGCAGCATTAGGTACAGACAGGCACTGCCAGCGGCCTAACACCTTCAGCCGGGTGAGTGTCATGGGAAGCCGCTGGGACAGCTGGGACAGGTGACATGGCGTCTGTCTCAGACTTGCTGGGCCAGGTGGCATAGTGTCCATCTCAGACCTCCTGGCACTGTACTTACTTGCTGTGTGAACTGGATAGGTCTTCCTCTTGACTAAGGAATGGCCAGGTCTTCCTCCCATGCCATTTCTGCTCCCACCATCTGGTCTCTCACCCTCTATCTGGGTGACATTTATCGTGGGCCTTTTTCAATTTGTCAGAAGGGATAGCAGGCACTGCCAGAGGACCTGGTGCTTTAAGTGCCTTCTAACAGAGCATCTTTCCAAATTGTCTTTGCAGTCCTCCTCAGCATCGAGCCAGGAAGAAAAGTCCCACTTGGAGGAGCTGGCCGCAGGGGGCATCCCCATTGAGAGGGCCATCTCCTCTGAGGGGGCTCGGCCTGCAGTGGACCTCTCCTTCCAACCCTCACAGCCTCTGAGCAAGTCAAGCTCGTCTCCCGAGCTGCAGACCTTACAGGACATCCTTGGAGACCTAGGGGACAAGACTGACATTGGACGGCTGAGTCCTGAGGCTAAGGTCCGGTCCCAGTCGGGGATCCTGGATGGGGAAGCATCTACCTGGTCAGCTCCAGGTGAAGAGAGCCGTATCACAGTCCCACCTGAAGGTCCCCTGCCTTCCAGTTCTCCCCGCTCCCCCAGTGGCCTCCGGCCCCGAGGCTATACCATCTCTGATTCAGCTCCGTCACGAAGGGGAAAGAGGGTAGAGAGGGATAACTTCAAGAGCAGAGCTGCGGCCTCCAGTGCTGAAAAGGTGCCAGGCATCAACCCTAGGTGGGCACAAATCCCAGGTTGCTACCAACTCCAGGGGATACACTTTCTTCTTGGCTGGAGCTCCCAGACACTGCATGGGAGAGCAGGCAGACATGGATTGTGTCTTCCCTGTGGCTGGTGGGAGCCATAAGGAGGGTGGGTCCTTGGCCATAGAGTTTAGGTTCTGCCATTCTGCAGGTGGGGCGTCCACCCTGGCCCTGCCCTGACCAATGTTTTCTCTGCAGCTTTGTGTTCCTGCAGCTCTACCACTCACCCTTTTTTGGAGATGAGTCCAATAAGCCCATCCTGTTGCCCAATGAGGTAGGCCGGCCTTCTCTCTGCCACAATCAGGGTAGGTCTCCTCCTGTCAGCAGGCTGTGCTCTGCTTGGGTAGAGAGTCATCCTGAGGACTGGTGCTGTTGGGTATCTGGGTTGGTGGCTGGTGGCTGGTGGCAGGGTAGTCTCTGCCCTGAGCTCACCTCGGCTCTGTGTGCCTACAGTCCTTTGAACGGTCAGTGCAGCTCCTTGACCAGATCCCATCCTATGACACTCACAAGATTGCTGTCCTGTATGTGGGAGAAGGCCAGGTAAGGCCCTGGGGTCAGCATAGGACTACTGGGTCTCAAGAGTGGGTCTAGGTCTCTCCCACCTCAGAGTTCAGTCTCTGGTTCTTTGATATTCTGGAATGCTGGGAGCCTGTTGATCCTGAGCCAGCAGCACAGCCATGAGATGATAGGCCAGTGTGTTGGTGAGCAGAGCTGTGAGAATTACAGGGTCCATACACGCAGTAGCAGAGTTCGGAGGTCCCAGCGTGGGCCACGGAGTGAGTGTAGCTAAGTGGCAGGACACAGGGCCATCCTGGACAATCTCAGCCCAGTATAGGAACATAAGCCACACTTTTCTTCTGAGTGATGTAGGGACCCCTAGACTACTTTGAGCCACCATTAACGCCAGCATTTTGAAAAGTATCCCTCTGCTGTGTAGAGCCTTGATGGAATTAGGTGATCACTATCCAAGCAAGAGGCGCAGGCTTGGGTTTGGTTGCAGGGTTCCTGAGCTGCGCTAGGGTTCCGGGTATGTTGATTTTTGCTAGCTGAATATGTAGGGGTAGAGAAGGGAGGGAGGCTAGGTGACACCCATGTATATAGACTGGACAGCTGTAAGCGTGAAAGTGCTGAGTGGGGGGTGGCTTTCCATCAGTGCCCAGTCTGCTGGACGGTTGTGAACTGGTGCTGTTCTCATCCCCTGGATTTTTCCACAGAGCAGCAGTGAGTTGGCCATTCTATCAAATGAGCACGGCTCTTACAGGTACACAGAGTTTCTGACAGGCCTGGGCCGGCTTATTGAGCTCAAGGACTGCCAGCCAGACAAGGTGTACTTAGGTGGACTGGATGTGTGTGGCGAGGATGGACAGTTCACCTATTGCTGGCATGATGACATCATGCAAGGTGTGTACTGCTCTAGGCAGGCCTGTTTCCGAGCCCTGCTTCTGGGAAAAACGGGCAATCTGGAGGGACACAGAGGTCTGAGCCTGGGCCCTTAAATCCAGTAATTGGTGCCCTGTCCTCGCACTCAGTCCAATGTCACCCACCCTACAGCTGTTTTCCACATTGCCACCCTGATGCCCACCAAGGATGTGGACAAGCACCGCTGTGACAAGAAACGGCACCTGGGCAATGACTTTGTTTCCATCATCTACAATGATTCTGGTGAGGACTTCAAGCTGGGCACCATCAAGGTGAGTGAGATCTCCCAACCTTTGGGAGCCCCATGCACTGGGACAGGCTATCAGACACAGGAGACATGATCACAGAACCTTTCTTCATATATATGATGAGCTGTCGGCCCCCATGAGTAACTGGGTGATTATGTCCTGGTGGGTATACAGGGCTCAGCAGGAGTGTATTGTCTGTGCACAGTGGCTTTTAAGGGTTCTTGTTAGACACATTGTAGCACGCTTGGGTCTGCACTATAACACATCTGAGGGGAGATGAGGCAGGGCTCTGGGAAGCCAAAGTACAGGGGCTCATGGGCAGTGTCATCCTAAGAGAATAGCCTCAGCTCTCTTATATATAGTCTGTCTGAGTGTGTGTGTGTGTGTGTGTGTGTGTGTGTGTCTGTGTGTCAGGAGTACTTAGGAGTCCAGGAAGCCTGCAAGGCGGGGTGTATGCTTTATGCTAAACGCATAAGCAAATCTGTGTAAGGGTCTAGATGTTCCGCCAGAGATGAAGTCAAAGGCGGTGGGCAAACGCTGCCTTACTGAGGTGATAAACCTCGACACAGCTGTGAAGCAGTGACCTCAGCACGTGCTCTTGTCTGGGCAGGGCCAGTTCAACTTTGTCCATGTGATCATCACACCGCTGGACTACCAATGCAACCTATTGACCCTGCAGTGCAGGAAAGGTGAGGCCCAGGCTGGAGAGGGTGGCAGTTTTGGCCTGAGTCAGGTATGAGCAATGTGTCTCCACAGACATGGAGGGCCTTGTGGACACCAGTGTGGCCAAGATTGTGTCTGACCGCAACCTGTCCTTTGTGGCCCGACAGATGGCCCTGCATGCAAATGTGAGTGGTGGCTGCAGCCTGGGAGGTGGCTGTGGGTGCTCCTTGATGGAGCTCTGTCACCATCCTGCTCTGTCACTTCCAGATGGCCTCACAGGTCCACCACAGCCGATCCAACCCCACTGACATCTATCCCTCCAAGTGGATTGCAAGACTCCGCCACATTAAGCGTCTCCGCCAGCGGGTAGGGAGGACAGGGCTTCTGAGATGTGATGTCTCAACCTGGGTGAACACAACTTCTGGGCTCACTGCTTTCTGTCTCTCTAGATCCGTGAAGAGGTGCACTACTCAAACCCAAGCCTGCCTCTGATGCACCCTCCAGCCCACACCAAAGTCCCAGCTCAAGTTCCTACTGAGGCTACACCCACCTACGAGACAGGCCAGCGGAAACGCCTCATTTCCTCTGTGGATGACTTCACAGAGTTTGTGTGAGGCCACCAGACCCATGACTCGAGTCCTAGCCATGCAGCTGGCCCTTCCCTGTCTGATAGTACCTCCTGACTGTACTTTTACATGAAATAAACTGCCCATGCCCATCTGGCCCTTGGAGTTCAGAGAGCAGCACAGACAGCAGTCAGCTTCTTTATTTGACTTTGTCTTTTCTGTTTGGGGTTGGGGCAGAATCCAGGCTAGCGCTGCAGCTGAGCCCACAGAAACAGGCAGGTGCCATCACATACATTCTCTCCCCCCCCCCCCCACCATGGGGCCGGCCCCATTGGTGGGCTTGTCTAATAACTTCTTGGCATCTTTCATCCCATAGTAGTCCTGCCCTTGCTCAGATCTGAAACCAGCAGATCTGCGTGCTGCCTGGCCCCCAGACAAGGGAGGAAAACGAAGCCATGGTGGCCCCAATTGCTGTCCAGCACCTGCCCAAGGCCAAATTCGGATCCAATAATAGCTGCAGCTTCTCCTGCACCCCTACCCTGGGTAACAATCGACCCATTTTCAGCCCAAGTAGAAAATACTGACATACAAAAATATATACATTTTAACCCCATATAAATTATTGGTGGTGGACATAGAGAGCAGACGGTAGCTAGAGGGCAAGAGGGCAAGTATGCGGCAGAGACAACAGAGGTAATAACTTAGGGGCGGAGAAAGGAGAAGTGGGGCTTAGCCCTCCCTTGAGCTTAGATTTTTAGCAAGAGGAGATGGCCACTTGGGGTAGAGCTGGGCACAGCCCGCTGAACCTGAGGACTTGAGGGAAATAAATTAGCATCTTGGAGGCTGGGTACTCACTTGGTCCAATACTGCTGTGTCCTCCTGTGGGGAGGGGACCCTGGGTCCTGGCTGGCCACACAGCCTTTTAAAGTGCTGAAGCCCCATAGGTGGACAGGTACGGAAGGCAGCAATACCTGCACCCAAAAGAACTGGCATGCAGCCATTCTTCCTGGCCCAACCTAGAGGGCAGCAGAAGGTAATACTGAGTGGTGTCCACCCTGGCTCTGAGAGGCCAGTGTGAAGCTCTAGGTGTTCCCGGGGGAAGGGAATGGCCAAGACCCCCAGGGCCTAAGTGCTGCTGGGGTGGACCTTGTTATTAGGCCACCGGGACACCCTGCTGGGGCCTATAGTCTGATCTAGCCCCTGACAGGCCCGAGCAAGGCGGCTGGGCAAGGCTGTCTGAGATCCTGGGAAGCAGCCAGGGGAGGGGGAGGAAGGAGGTCCATTGTGCCCGTGGCCTCGAAGGCTCTGGAGTTGTTGCTCCAGCTGGTAGACGTCCTCTGTGGCCTGGTTGAGTCGGTCAAATTGGACAAGCAGGCTTTCAAACACAGCATGTAGGCGTGAGGGCTCCGGCTCCAACCTCGGGGCCGAGCGGCCTAAGCCAGCACTCAGCCCGTCTGGCTGGCTGGATGAGGTGGAGGGGTGTGAAGCCTCTGAGCCTGCGCTGGGTGGAGGCACAACTGGAGATGACTTGGAGCCCCTGGATGAGCGGGAAGGCAGTGGATCCATTCCTTCAAAGCGGACTTTGTGGCGGAACTGGGGGCGGCACAGGGGCTCGGTCAGTCCGGCTGCACCCTGGGCTCGCGAGACCCAGGGTGTGTCCCTCTCCCCCCCACTGGGCCGTACCCACCTCCTTGACTTTGCTGAAGCCCATCCAGAGCCGAAGCCTACGCAGGAACAGCTCCACCATCTCATAGTCCTGGGGCTCCCATGCTGGGCGGTAGAGCTCCCCACGCAAGGCATGGTACCTCCAACGCAGGAGGACAGCCCCTAACCTCAGGGCACCCCACACTCGCAGAGCCCAGAGCCCCACACACAGCAGAGGGGACAGGTACCAGGACTCAGAAGGGCACAGAGTGGGGACCCTCGCCCCAGGGCACAGCACCAGGAAGGCTCTACCCATGTTGTAGAGAGTGTCAGCGCCAGAGGAAATAAGCTATGGGAAAGAGACACAGATGAAGGCACACCCTGGGCGAGGCCCTTCCCTGGGACACCCCAGAACAGCAACCTACCAGAATGGCCATCTGTGCATAGGCCACGCCCAGCAGCACCAGGCCCAAGGTGGCTCCCATGAGCTCTGGCAGGGCCCGACACAATGTCTTGCCAAAAACGGACCACTGGCGCACAAACCGCAGCTGCTGGGCAGCCTGTGGGTAGGACAGTTTGTCAGCTTTCAGCAGGCCGTGGAAGTCTGATCCCAGTCACGCACCAGGCCACGCCTTTGACCCTCACTCACCTTGACCAAAAGCAGAAAGAGTAGTGAAGCTGCCAGTCCACGGGCCACAGAGCCCAGCTGAGCCACTTGGTCAAAGCTAGTGAAGTGGTGTGGATGGTCGTGCACAAAATGGGTCCACTGGCGATCAGCAATGCCCAGCTGGGCCAGGCGTACCAGCCCTGTAGCTGCCGTCAGCATCACCAGTAGCCACCGTGCCCAGGCATCAGGCCTTGCTGTGCGTGCACACCCATCTCTGCGCCAGGTTTGCACCTCGGCCATGGAAAAGTACAGGGCAAATAGCAGCAGGCACACCTGGGGTGGGGTGGAGATGGTTGAGAGGAGATACATGAGGGGCGGTGTTAAGTGTTCGATTCCTGTGGGGGCACGATCAGGAGCCTGAGGAGAGATGTCAAATGGAAGGGCATACCGAGGTGAGGAGTGGCAGAGACAGGCCGGTGCTGAGTCGCCGTAATGCAAACGGGCGAACACTGAAGGCAGCCAGTGCATGGCCGGCTACAGGGAACTCGAGGCGCAGGGTAACAGCAGCATGAAGGCCCACAGCAGGGCTGTAGCGGGTGAGTTCTACGAACACTGCACGGCTCCTGCATGGAGGTTGCGGTCAGCACGAGGAGCCATGTGGGCAGGAGCACATGCAGGGTAGGAAGTGGCTCGTTACACCACCAGTTACACAGGAGAAACGGGAGGGAGGAAGGTGCACGGGGGTTCAGGGCAAGGCCTGGGGACAGCTGGCTAGAAGCCTGCCAGGGAGCAGCTAGTTTCCTGGTCATTTCCCCGCTCAGCACCCACCTGCTGTCAAGCCAGTTGTGCATCTGCAGGAAACCCAGCCGTGCACGGCTCTCCTCCAGACTCAGTCCTAACTCCTGTATGTAGCCCCCGCTGTCATACACTGCACAGTAGCCCCAGTACCAGGCGCTGTGGAGACAGGGCAGGGTTGGAAACACCCTAGTCCTGAGAGCATCTGATAGGCATGCCCCCAGGGGGCCAGAAGATCCTCTGGAGAACTTCCCTCACCCAGGTGGGGCCTTAGGCTCGTGTTCTACTCACCCCAGCAGGTCTGGGGCAGAGTAGGCCCATGTCTCAGAGCCATTTTGCACCACACTCTGCCAGCCAATGCCATAGTCACTGGTGCTCAAGCTTCCTGCGGCTGAACACATGTGCTCCGAGCTAGAAGGGTCTGGGCAGAATGCTAGAAAGCATAGGACCAGGACTCAGGACACACCCAATGGGTGACTCGCTGATCAACTGAGCTGAGCTCCTGTGCTGTGACCTCCCCAAATCCCCTAGCCGCCCAGAAAGCAAACATTCTGATATAATAAAAAGGTAACGGACGAAAACTAACGAGAACAAAGTCATACAGTCAAGCAGAGTTCAAACAGCTCAGTCGCAGGTTGTTAAGGAGGCAGCAGGGTGCTAAGGCCCGGACCACCATCCCCAGCTTACCTTCCTGCAGCCGCACCTGCCGTAGCCGTGGAGGCCCCAGCTCAGGGCTAGACTGGTTCCCATGGACATAGGGCAAGAGCACACGTGACATCCATGGCCAGAACTCATCAGACCTGCCAACAATAGTCAGTCCCTGAGACCAAGGTTGTCAGGGTCCAGGAGGTGCTGCTGTGGCATGGGAAGGAATATGCTGGATCCATGTTCCCTGTTCTTGGAATGCTGGCATTTGGGGCAGATAATTCTATCTTGGTACCGTGCTATGTACCACACAAGACTAAGCAGTGTTCCAATTCCCTACCCACTGGGTATCTTAGCATGTTTCTGATTCTGACCACCAAGCAGCATCTAGATCAGGGATATCCAGTCTTTTGCTTCTCTGAGCCACACAGGGGTTTTCATTACACAGGTTCATTTTGTATGATACTGAGACATGTTGTCTATAAAGGTTATGCTTGAGATCTGTATAACTGAGTTATAAAAACAAGCAGAAATAAACAAAAATAACAAAAAACAAAAAACATCTCATGCTTTAAATAGAAAATATGTGATTTTGTGTTAGGAGTCATTCATAGCTACCCTGGGTTACATGTGGCTCATCAACTGTAAGGACACCCTTGATTGTAGACACTTCAAAATGTTCCCTACAGGCTGAGATGGACTAAAGACAAAACAAAAGTGGGCCTTGGTGGGCATCAGTGCCACCCTGGCCCAGTGCATGAATGTATGTGTCCTGAGTGTCCCTACCGGGTGATGGCCAGAAAGGCTTGGCTATCCAGCTCCTGCTTGATGGCATTCTGTAGGCGATAGGCGTGACCTTGGCAAGAAGCATCCCCATAGTTGGCCAGCAGCGTCACCAGTAAGAAAAGCATGTACACCAGGAGGCTCTGGGGGACAGGGAGAGATGGCTCTGGTCAGCTGATCCCATCCCACAGGGGCAGAGCAGGGTTTTAAGACTACCCTCCTCGTCAGGTGTCTATACTGAGGAATGGCAGCACTGTCCTATAGTCCTATAGTCCTGTGGCCACTGCTCCTCTTGGGGGAAGACACAAAGACTCTGTAAACTAAAATGGCTGTGTCCAGCGCAAGCTAGGTGGGGACAGGAACTTGAGATGCACATTAACACAGATAGGGGGCAGCAGGTGACAAAGCCCTGATGGTCCCCTGGAGGTCAGGAGCAGGGCAAACACTGGGAGCTGAGGTGGGGCTGCCAGTGGCCAGGGCTCACCTTCAACATGTCATGGAGCCTCTTGACCTTGCGGGCTTCCTCCTTTGCCAAGAAGAGTGCAAAGCCATGGGGGGGCCGCACCCGCGGCACACGCTCACTCACAGGCGTGACAGCTGCACTCTCCACCAGAGTGTCATCTTCGTCAGGATGTAGCCGCTTGGCTACAAGTGAGAAGTAGAGGGCTTCCAGCAGGACCTGGGGCGGCAGTGCGATCAGCTGGCAGCCCTGAGACTGGCAGCCCCTCCCCTCCAGGAGCCCTCTCACCTTTAGGGGCTCCCAGCCAAGAAATGAGGCCAGGAAGCTGGAGCTGCTTGAGAGAAGCCACATGACACTCACGCTGGGAGGGAAGCTGGCACCAATCCACCCTGAAGCTGCTACAGCCACAGCTACCAAGAGCAGGCTGAGAGCGTGGGCTAGCGGGGCACACCAGGCAGGCAGCAGTCGCTTCCGAAGACCTTCCACCAGTCCTGGAGACACAGACAACTGCATGGCTGCCAGCCCGAGAAGGCCTGGGAGGGATGTCCTGCTCTGTTTGAGTGTACCTGTCCTGGAAAGCCTCGTCACCGGGGACTGTTCCCAAGTCAGGCCCATGCTGGGTGGCCTCTTCTCCCCCATTGTCTGCAGTATCAGAGTTTCTGTTTTCTCCCCAGGAACACTGGACCTGGGCACAGGAAAGCACCAAGAGTTTTGTGCATCCCCCAAGGAAGCAGCAGCAGTGGCGTGAGGGCATTCATCTGGGGGAAGCTGCTTCAGCATCCTAGTCCTGAAGCAGACGACGTGTCGCTGGGCTGCATGACACCATGGTCATTCTCCTTGCTTCCTGTACAAACACTCACTGCCCAGGGCCCAACTAAGGGACAACTAAGCCCACAGCTTACATGTTCTGTCCTGGCATGACCCATTGGCCCTTCTCCAACCTCATGCCAGCCACAAAGGACTGTGCTCTAAACCTTGCATGCACTCTCCAAGCCCCACCCTGTTGAGTGCTGTAGAGATGCGCACTCCTATGAGCTTTGTGCTTTTAAAAAGCCAGTCCTTTTTTTGTTTGTTTGTTTGTTTTTGTTTTGAGGTTTTTTTTTTTTTTTTTTTTTTTTTTTTTTTTTTTTGTCTTTTGTTTTTTCAAGACAGGGTTTCTCTGTGTAGCCCTGGCTGTCCTAGAACTCACTCTGTAGACCAGGCTGGCCTTGAACTCAGAAATACGCCTGCCTCTGCCTCCCAAGTGCTGGGATTAAAGGCGTGCGCCACCACTGTCCCGCTAAAAAGCCAGTCTTGTCTACACAGTGAGTTCCAATTCAGCCAATACACAGTGAGACCCTGTTTCAAAAACAAATGAACAAACAAAGAAGCAAGGTTAAGAGGGTAAAAGGAAGACACGAGACTGCCCGCCGTTTGAGGGGATGTTCCCAGGCTTGCTGGTACTTTCTGTGTCCCAAGGGCTCTTAATTACATGGTCCACACCAAGTGTTCACTGCCCCTGAGCCCTGCTAAATGTCTCTGGATTTGTGCCACTTGATGTGCAAGTTTTATCAAGACAAGTACTCACAGAACAGCAAATAAATGGAAATGTTTTTTCTTTATGACTTTGCTGAAGTCAAAAAGCATTTAGCTAAGAGTTTAAAAATTGAGGACATTTAATATCAGCATTCCCATCTAATGAGGAACAGGCCCACTACTTCTGACTATCCATCCAACCTGTGGCTGTCTCCACAGTACCTGTGGAGACATACTGTTAGGATGCACAGCACAGAGCACCAGGTTTTCATCAGACTCAGTTTCATCATGAGCAAGCTGTGCCCACCACTGTTCAATCAGTTACCAGGTTCAGATCCACTCTCAACTGGATGCCAAAGTCCCGGGGAATACTGGCTAGCTCCATCCCCGCTGTGAGGCTGACATGGGAGAACTAGAATCTGCCAGGATACTGACTGTCCTTTTAAGCATGGAATACAAGGCAATGTATGATACAGCAAGAACATGAGGGAGCCAGGAAAACAGGGTCAGAGAACTACAGAGCTGGTACAGAGTGCCCACAAAGCAGAGCCCTGTGGGGGCATTGTACTGAGCCCAGGGAGCAGGTCCTAGCAATGGCCCAGGTAGGAAAGGGCATGAGATGGAAGGTACGGCTGGGAACACACAAGTCCCAGCATTTGGAAAGCAGCTTAGAGAATCTGTTAAAGAATGATGGTGAAGAGAGACACAAAGTAGTCTCCTGTCTCTGTCAACTAGTAGGGATGGAATACCTCTGGGGGACTCAGTCCTGGGTTGACCCTAAGGAGCACAGCTGTAGAAGAGCTTCAGATGGGGACCTGGTAGCGATTCCCTAAGTCTCTAGTTTTTCCATGCCATGGTCAATTAATTCAGAGACATCTCCCTTATGTTCTGGTATAGTTCATACATCACTAATTTCTGGTGTTTGAAATTTAGAATGAGCCAGGTGGTGGTGGAGCACACCTTTAATCCCAGCACTCAGGAGGCAGAGGGTGGTAGATCTGTGTAAGTTCAAGGCCAGCCTGGTCTACAGAGTGAGTTCCAGAACAGCCAGGGCTACACAAAGAAACTCTGTTTTAAAAAACAAAAACAAACAAACAAAAATTTAAACAAAAATCTAGATACTGAAATAGATACAGATGAGAAAAAGAATATATAATTCTATGTGCACTCTTGTCACTGAATCAAGAAAACCAAGAAACGTGTTAATTCTTAAGCATTCAAATAATCAAAATAGGTTCAAAATGAAAATAAGGTACTTAAGAACATTTCCTTGATGTCTCAATTTTGACTCCACAATCAAAGTTCCTTTATGGCTATGCAGTAAGACCTTGCCTCAAAACACAAACCAAAATATCTTCCCAGACCAAGTCCCTGAGGTACGTGCTGGTTGCCTCTCTGTTTCTTAAACATCCCACGCCTCTGCCCCTTCTCTAAAGGAAACTGGGTCCCTGGGGATCTCATGAACTCCCCTCTACAGAGCAGCCAAGCAGCACAGGCACAGCCCAGCACTGGTCACAGTGTAGTCAGGGCCTCAGCGGCCTGAGGCAGGTGCAGGGTCCCACAACACAGCTACCCCAAACACTCTACTCCCTTCCAACCATGCCAGGCACTCACAGGCTAGTAAGCAGGTCTGTTTCTATGAGGGCATCCTGGGTAGAAGCCAGGTGGTTGGCTCCATCAGCCAGTACCTGATGAATCAGGTCTTCATCTAGAGAGAACAAAACATGGAGTGGCATGACACTTGGTACCTTGAATTCCCCTAGAGTTCTAAAGTCATTCCTTCCAACCTCTGGCTCACCTGAAGCTGACAAGTATTTGGCAGGCAAGGAAGGGCTAACCAGAGAGGTGCCATCTTCCTCTGAGCCCAATATGCAGCCAGGCCTGCCCTGGGCCAATCTCTGCAGAGTGCTGCTCACAACAGATGGGTCACTGAGCAGGTCTGGCCAACTAAGAGTGCCCTCACTGGACGGCCAGCACACCAGGCTGTGGGCAACATAGACATTGTTACATGTACTGACCCAAGCCTAGTTACACAGGCACAGGAAGCATCACACACAAAGGCACACACACCAGGGATGATACCCAGAGACTGTCCATGAGGATATGCAGCCCAACACGCTGGCGTGGCCTGCCAGGCAGTGTTGACTTAGCTCACAGCTTCTTTAGGCAGCCTCACCTTTTAGCATCTTCCAGAAACAGGTCATTCTTCACTTGCCCAGAGAAGGCCTGCTTAGAAGGGAAAAGTATGGTCAGTGTACTCTGCAGCAGCGAAGATGACAGCCCAACCAGTCCTAACCAGCTCAGCCTGCCCTGAGTCCCTGGGGGAGCCTTCACCTCTGTGAGGCCAGAGAGTGTGAGAAGGGAGCTGTCTAGCACAGATGGGTCCAGGTAGCTGTCAACATCTAGGGCCTGCTGCCCTGTGGGTGTGGGGTTCTGGTCCCTAGACACCTGCGAGGAGAGAACAATGATGTCAGTCTTCCACGCTGCTGCAACTGGGCAGGAAGCCATTGGCCTGGCTTGTCTAATGACTGACTTGGGCTCTTTACTTGCAATAGGGATCCTTGAGGGTTTTTTTGATTTTTGAATTTTATTTAAAAAAAACAAAAAACAAAAAAACAGGGTTTCTCTGTAGCCCTGGGTGTGCTAGAGCTTGCTCTGTAGAACAGGCTAACCTTGAACTCAAAGATCCATCTGCCTCTGGGATTAAAGGTGTGTGCCACCATTACCTGGCTACTTGAGTTCTTTTGTATCTTTCTAGCAATCAACTGCTCCTTCTAGGTTCCTTATTCTGTTGGTGCATAGCTGCTGATGGAATTTGCTTCTAGCCCCATCTATTTCTCTGGAGAGACCAAGATGCCTCCTCTAATTCACACTTTGGTGATTTGAGTCACTCTAGCTAATGGCTAATCAGACCTGTCAACCCTTTCAAAGCATCATTCTTGGTTTCTGGACTTTTTTCTCCAGCTGCCACAAAGAACACCAACCACGCCTGAGTTCAGAGTTCCGAGGCCTGTGCTCAGCCCACCTTACTCCGAGACATCCGGAAGAGGAACAGGACGGCCAAATAGACAGGATAGACTACCACACTGGACACAAGGCCAATAGCGACTGTGTCGACACTGGGAGAGATCAGACTGGACACAGGCCCCATGCTGAGGTGAGAAGGAAAAGGATGAACAAGTTAGAGAAGAGTAGGAGGAAGTCAGGCAGGAGCAGCAAACCTCACAAGACCTACCTGTAGGTGTTATCTGCCACAACTCCGTACCACACAGCATTGGCAGCCAGGAACAGGCAGAGAAGGAGGACACAGCAGGTCACCCTCTGGACTCTAGTAAAGCGGCTCCGAGGTGGCCTGTCCCATATGGAAAGCCAGATGTGCTTGTCAAAGAAGCCCCTCTGCAGTTCGGCCACTAGGAGCCGCTGGAACTGCCACAAGGCAGCTTCATCTGGGAAGATTTAGGAGAGTCACAGCAGGGAAGCAGTGAGCCACCCATCACTGGCACTCCCTGCCCCCTGTCTTCACCCCAGCAGGTGCTATAGCCTTACTTGCTGCAAGCACCTCCTTCTCCACTAGACCCCCGTTGGACTCGGTCTCCACAGACAGCCAGTCATTGACCAAAAAGAAGGTGCTGCGGGCACTCTGTAGGTCCCGGACAATAATGTGCTGCAGGAACCAGGCAGGGCTGAGCCCTATGGAGAAAAGTACCTCAGTGAGGACTGAAGCAGGCTGGCAGGATGCAGGGGTGGCACCAGCTATCACCCAGACCTTTGTTGTCATGCCACACTCGGATCTTCCACACGCTGCCCAGGCTGTGCGGGGTGGCAATCTGGAAGATGTCCAGGCTGTTTCGATGAAAGGCTCTGTCCCCATCTAAGTGCCGGTGACCACTACGGTTGTCCTCTCCATACAACATGATGCCGACGTGAGCTGTGGTACCTAAAAGGCAGAGAACTCAAGGTGTGCTATTAATTATATACAGAACTTGTATGAATCATCTATTTGCCAACAAAACAGGCAATCCTTAGCTTTAAACAGGTTTTAACATTTTTACTTTCATAGTACTGCAGACTGAACCCGGGGCTATGTACGACAGGCAATGCCCCCACCTCAGAGTTCCAGCCCTATCTATTTTAAAAAATATTTTATTTTAATTCAGAATTTGACTAAGTTGCCCAAACTAGCCTAGAATTTGCCATTACTTGCCTGAAATTTGTGATCCCGCTGCCTCAGCCTCCCAAGTAGCTAGGATTACAGGCCTACACCACCAAGTCCAGCATGCAAAGTTCAAACAAACACAAATCTCAGTTTCCTAAATTTGTCAACAAACACCAAGCCCACAGTAGCATGGCTTCTAGTAGACAGGACCATAAACCTTGCCCGTCTATCAAGTGACAGCATACACATCACTAGTAACCAAGCCCCCTCACAGTTCATCCACACAGACAACAGCTATACTGCTAGGGCGTCTCCTTTTCTCTATAGATGAATTCACAACTTTTAAAAACTGGTCACTCAGAAGAGAGAACTGGCAGCAATAATGAAAGCGTGGCAAAGAAATAAACTGGTGGGGTTAGGGTAGTGCTCAGGGCACAGCGTGTGCTCAGCAGGAAGCCCCGAGACCATCTCAAGCACACACACCATGAGGGAAAAGTGGCAACACTGGACATAAAATTAGAATAAAAAATAAACAAAATTGTTGAAGTAAAAGCTCTTGCCTTGGATTTTGTCAGAAAAGAGAATTTCCATGTAAACAAGGGAAGTTGTCAAAAAAAAAAAAAAAGAGTGGGCTATCTCAGCAGAGATGTTGGTGAGAGCGTCCAGCGAGCCCTCAGGGACATGTCATAACATTCACAGCAAACACAAAATGTTGACAGTCCAATCTGAACTTGGACTCTGCCGCTTGACAGGGCCTACTCTTTGTCTCAGAAGTCACTGGAGTAGGTGCGTTCACAATATTTGAAGAGTCCAAAAGCAAGCAGTTCTAGGCTGTTTCTGTGCATCTGTATGTGTTTGGAATAGAGCCTTACTATGTGAAACCCAAACTTGTAAACTTTTCCTCCTAAGACAGGTTTCTCTGTGTAGCTCTGATTGTTCTGGAACTTGCTCTGTAGACCAACCTAGCCTCAAACTTAGAGATCCGCCTGCCTCTGTGTTCCAAGTGCTGGGATTAAAGATACGCACCTCCACTCTCCAGCCAGGCGTGTGAATTTTAAGTGAAATACAGAGGAATTATTATTATCCTTAGTACCTCTGCTTAAAAACAAAACAAAATGAAACGAGCCCACTTATACACATAGATCCATGCCCAGTCATCAGAGCAGCTTCCTCTGTAGCTGAGGAGCAGATGCAGAGACCCTGAGCCAGATATTAGGTAGAGCTCAGGAAACCCTGAGGAAGATGGGGAGGCAGAGGGGCCAAGGACAACAGGAGAACACAGCCCACAGAATCAACAGAGCAGGACTCAGGCTCACAGAGACTGAAGCAGCAATCCCAGAGCCTGCATGGATGGGTCTGCGCTAGGTCCTCTACATATGTTGTAGTTATTTAACTTGGGGTTTTTGTGGGACTCCTAACAGTGGGAATGGAGCTGTCTCTGACTCTTCTGCCTGCTCTCAGGACCCTTTCCCTCTCTCTGGATGTCTCCCCAGCCGTGAGAGGAGTCTGTGCCTACCTTATTACAGCTTATACCATGTTTGGCTGATATTCTTGGCAGACCTGTTTTCTGACAGGAAATGGAGGAACAGTGGATGTGAAGGAGAGGGTAGGTGGAGGGGGAACTGGGAGGAGTTGAGGGAAGGGAGGCTGCAGCTGGGACGTAGTGTACGAGAGAAGAGAAAGCAAAGTCCTGCTTCTTTTGGAGGCATGTGTCTCAGCTTACATATGGAGGTTGCAGGGTAACTTGCAGGAGTTGGTTCTTTCCTTCCATTATGTTGATCCCAGAAACTCTGGTTTGGTCAAGTGCCTTCACAACCCAGTTTTCCAGTCTTCATAAAAAGTGAGCTTTTATTTTATTATTTTTTAAATTTTTTTTCTAAAATTTGGGACAGAATTTTACTATGTGACACTGGCTGGTCTGAAACTTTGTATATAGATCAGGCTGGTCTCAAACGTCCATCTGCCTCTGCCTCCTGTCTGCTGGGATTAAAGGCAATACCCAGCTAAATACCTTGATTTGAATTTTTTGTTTTCTTTTGTTTGTTTTTTCAAGACAGGGTTTCAAGACAGTGTAGCTCTGGATGTCCTGGAACTCATTCTGTCGACCAGCCTGGCCTCAAACTCAAAGAGATCCTCCTGCCTTGACTCCTGAGAACCGGGATTAAAGGGCCACCACTGCCAGCTAGCACCTTGAATTTTTTGTTCTGTTTTGTTATTGCATTTTACTTACGGAGTACAAGCTACAGTGCACATGAACAATGAAGGTCAGAGAATTAACCATAGGGTCTGTTCTCTTTCAGCTTATGAGCCAAATTCAGGTTGCCAGGTTTGGTGGTTAAGTACCTTTACCTGTTAAGCCATCTTTGCAGCCCCCAAAATGAGTTTTAGTGTCAATATGAAGCATCAGCTGGCACGGCAGGGCACGCCTCTATTCTTGAGTCCCAGCACTCACTCTAACCCAGCACAGGCAGGTGGATAGTTGTGAGGCTAGCCTGGTAAACAGGGAGTTCAGACTAGCCAGAGCTACGCAGTGAGTCTGCCCCCTGCCCCCAGTCAATAAAGAAAGAAACATTAAGGAAGAGTTGCAGAGCAACTATAATAGTGTAGTTTGAACTCGTGTACAAGGCTGCTCTGCAGAGTTTTTGGCTTTTGGACCTGTTGTTTTTCTCAGGAAAGACAAATGAATGTAAGTACTGTGGATGAAACCCAGGGCCTTGTACATCCTAGGTCACTGTTCTGCCATTGAGCTACACCCACAATCCGTATCTGTCGTTTTCTCATCTCCAAGGTATGTCTTTATTTACATTTTGAGTACTGAGCACTTGCTTTGTGATACCCATCTCCATTATCACCAGACGGGGTTCAGGATTGAGGCTGGAGGGTCTAGACCACAGCAGACTCCATGTCCCCATCTAATCACCCCTCTCCTTACCTGAACCTCGGCTCCAGCCGGTCTTGACAAGTATTTCATATTTGAAGCGGCCCCTCTTCCCACAGAATGGGATGACACGGACGCGGCTAACATCCAGCTGGTCTAGCTTGCGCAGGATCATAGCCATGACCACATAGGTCACCAGGCAAATGACACATGTCAGGAGGACAATGTAGTTAATGCTTGCAGATGGTTCCTGGAAAGAAGGAGTCATGAGGTGCAGGTGGCTTCAGCTCTTGCTCCTTTCGTTTCTAAGGATGGAATCAGGAGGCCTCTCATATGAGAGGGGGCAGAGGCAGTACTCACAGGAAAGATGAACTGGACATGGCTGGGAGGCACAAAAAGGCTGGCCCCAAAGGCAGTGAGGTGGCGGGTGAGGCAGACAGCCTGACTGGGCGAGGTCTCCTCCAGGGGTACAACCCCCTCAGTTCTCCACATCATCATCTCCTCACTGAAGTACTGGCACAGGGATGTATATAGGCCAACAGACACCTCCAGTGCAGACCAGTGGAAATGGCTGGTCAGGTTCAGGTAGTAAGTCCTGTCCAAGGTCCCATTTCTACAAGGGTCAGAGTAGTGTCATAGCCAGACTCTGATTGCCAGGTGCCATGGCCAGCCTTCCTGTTCCCTGGTTCAATAAAGCCCACACACCTGTCACTAATGCAAGCCAAGTTATATTCACCCTTCTGCCACCTCCTTCCTCTCTGCAACACCCATTTCTGTGGTTGTGGTGGGAGGCACTCACCCTGGGGCAAAGAAGAAGGTGTAGAGCCTGTGGTCAGCACCCTCTAGCACATCCAGGCTGATCCTCCTACTGGCCGAGCAGTTGTACTCATTGGGCTGGGACACCGAGTGCAAGTACACAGCCAAATAGGGCTCAGGCTCCTCAGACAGATAGCGCTCTGGGGACAACATATACAGTATCAGACAGCCACCAAAACACTCATCACCCTGGGTATACCCTATGAGTTGCTGCCACAGGGCTGAAGGGCCATGTAAGCACAGAACTACAGGACACTGCACATGAAGTCAGCATACAAGTCTCTGCTCTGTGGCCACAGGCATGTGGGCTTTATGGAACAAGAGTAGCAGGGAAACAGTGTTAGCCACACCTCCAGGACAAGTGACTGCAAACTGAATGCCACTTGCACAAATATGCCCTCCCCAGGGACCAGCAGGGAAGAAAGGCAGACAAGTCACGTGCCTGCCCTAGACACCCACCATTGAGCACTGTGTAAGTGATCCTTAGATGCAGCCCAGCTTGAGGGTTGCTGTTGTCTGCAGTGACCACAGCGCTGACCGAGGCCTGGGGCTGTACAATGGTAGAACCCACAGGATTGTGGGGGCTCTGGGCAGCCTGGTCTGAGTTGTTTGGCACCTTCACTGTGATGGCACGCTCTGCAGCCAACTGCTCAATAGGGATCTGGGTACCAGTCTGTGTCTGGAACGCCATAGACGCCACTTTGGTGGAGACAGTGTAGTTGCTGATGTAGCCAAAGGGAAAGGGGTTGGAATCCACAAGGAAGATGAGCTGCACCACATCGCTGAGGTTCGACAAGGCCCCACTGAAGGCCTCAGGAATGGAGAAGTGGCAGCTGGGCCCCAAGGCTTTGCCATAACACAGAAGGCTGAGTGGGTCTGAGCGCTTGCCCAGGGCCACAATCTCCTCGCCCGCAAGAGTGAGAGGCTCCTCATTGAGCACTCGGGAGCGCATGAGGATGCACATGAGGGCCGATGAGAGGTTGTAGGCCTTGGATGCCACCATCAGGGAGGGTGGCTCTGCCCCCAGCTCCAAGGGCTGTGGGCCTTGCATATCCAAGCTGGCCAGGTGGATGAGGTCACCTGGGACAGGCAAAGGAAGTAAGGGGTGTGAAGAAGAGGTGGTAAGAGGTGGAGGGGAGGCCAGAAAGCGGGAGGGGCAGCTTGTGTACCTGTGATATTGAGGATGCTGTCAGCAATGGTGGTGGGTGTCAAGGTGCCCTCAGTGGTCTCTGCCTGCAAGATGCGCATCATGCCCTCCAGCTTCTGCAGCATCTTCTTTAGGCATGAGCGGCATATGAGCTCCCTGCCGGACACCTACAAGGAGGATCAGCGCGGTGTCTAGGTCTTCCCGCAGAGCACAGACTTATGACATCCAGGGATTCCACCCACACACAAGTGAACAGCTCGGCCTCCTCACACTGGCTGAGATTTGAGGCAGCTTCCTGCTTCTAACCCTTCACTGAGCACCTGCCTGGATGCAAATCTTCTAGGCATTCCCTGCTAAGACTTCTATGGCTCCTCCCAACCCCAAGATGCAGCAAGGTTCTTCCTGTGGCCTATATATTGATCCCTCCAACCATCTATTTCCATAGCTAAAAGTAAGACAGATGTCAAGGGCCTAGACAAATTCAAATCTAAATACACACAAGGATATAGAAACCCATATGCTGACAGGGATCTCCACCCAGAGCTCTCTGAATCTTCATCCTCTAACGACTAGACTATTGTGCTGGCCCCAATACTGATTCCAACCCTGAAAAAGGGCCTTTCCCATCAGTTATGGCCCACTTGGCTCACAAGTCTATAGCTTGGAAAATTTATACCTCATAGGTCAGTAAGGCCATGTCAGGTAAGCCTAGTTAAGTGGGGCATGATGACAGGTCTGATGAGAAGGCACACACACACACCTGTGTTATTCTTCCTATCCAGGGATATCCTAAAGTCATCAGAAGAGCAAGTGGGCTCATACTGGAAAACAACATGAGGATGCAGAAAACTGGCACAGGCTGGGAAGAACACCTAGTCTCAAAGCCCTTACTCATGCTGCACGTATGTGCACCCATGCACAGAGGGCTGTACACAGTGCAGAAGGCTGCATCTATCTGTCTTACCATGCACTGGGCTAATGCAGCAGTGATCTGCTGGATGTCATCTACAGTGTTGACCCGCAGGGAGATCAGGGTCTCTGTGATGTTCTTACGCATTTGGGCTCGCAGCTGCTGCTCAAGGTTGGGCTTTGACACCACATCTGGGGCCTGCTCATACTGGAGGAACAGGGAACATAGGAGAACTATGAGAGGAGGACAGGCCTCCCTGTGGTATCTGAGACAGATTCTAGAGTAGAGATATGAGGCATGGGATTTAAAGATCAAGGATAATTCAGGTCACGGACAGGGATCAGGGTATCAAGAGAGTACTGTGGGTAAGGTGCCCATGGTAAGGGCTGGGGGTAGGACTTAGCATTCCAAGACATTAGGGCACTTCACTGGTTTGAACCCAATCATGGAGCGCAAGTGTGGGGTCCTTTTCAGTCTTCGTGCACTGACCTCATTGAGCACAGTGATGACGGCTAAAGAGTACTCGATGACATGCTGAGGGTCAGCCTGCTTCAGGAGCCCTGGCAGCACACTGGCAGTCAGGCTATGCAGCCAGGGTATGAGGTCTGCAGGATTTCCACTGGGTTCTGGTAGGACAATGGTCAGAGACCTAGAGAGTGGAAGGAGACTGTAAGCAGTCGGTGGTCAGCTTGTGTTCCCAGACCCCAGGGTTCAGCTCACCTGTTGAGTGCAACAACTGCAGCACCCAGCTGATCTTGAACAACCACAGCCAGGCTCACCACAAAAAGGGGCTGGAATCCAGGAGGCAGGACAGCCCCATAGGTGGAGAGGCTACCCTTATAGATGCAGAAATTCTCACAGTAGCTCTGACGACAGCGCCTCAGCAGTAGGGCATACACCAGTGGGGCTCCACCATCTTCTGCATCACGCCAGCCTATGGACAACAGCATCAGTACAGAGTCCAGGCCCATAGCAGCACCTCCAAGTAACCCACACTCACCTGTGCATTCGAAGTGAACCTTAGTGGTGAGGCCACGCACATAATCCAATGGGAAGAGGCGGCAGGAGCCTCCGAGCGGGGGTCGGTTGGGTGAGAGGCGGATTGAGGCACAGCCCTCTTCCTCCCCTGAGTGGCCCAGCACAGTGAGTGTGAAGATGTAGCCCTCCCCATCACGCAGTGCACCCGGCCGCACTACGAGATGCATGCCAGTGCTACCCGTGGATGTCGTCGTCTCATTCAGCTCCAGGGTCTTATTGCTGAAAGTACGAGCTGCCCAGCGCTGCGTGATGGAAGCATGGAGGACACGGTGAGAGTGGTGCCCTGGATGCCTCCTAGGACCCTTGCCATTCAACAATGGCTACTCACCCCTTGCTTGGAGCCCCTGCTGCAGTTGTGGCAGTGACCCTCCAAGTACACATAGGAACTGCGGCTCACTTCATACACTGCTTGTGCCTTGCAGGACACACACTCAAGGGACACAATGGGTACCCGCCCACTTCGGATCAGCACCTGGAAGGGACAAGCACGTCACAGGGAGGCTGCACACTGTGTGTGCAGGGAAAGCTTTCTGGACTAGGTCACTCCCATTTGGCCCAAATTCCAGGTTGTACCTCTGGGCTGTAAGGAGCTAACTAGCTAAATCCAGAAGGGCCTGTGAGTAGCATCAGTCCAGGGCCCTTCTGGCCTGGCAGTAGGAAGCATGGGCACCCACCACACGCCGATGGAAACAAAGCATCCAGGAAATCAAGGTTAGTTGTTTTTTACATAGATCTGTCACAGAGATACTGGCTGACCCAAGTGGGCCCTGGAACAGTGTCCTCTTCTCGTAAGACTTTATTAGGCAGGTGACCTGAGAAAGCTTAGTGCTGGGGAAGACAATCCCCCTTTGAGGCACCTCTCCATATACATGAGCAGGACTCATCAGCATGCAGCAGAAGTGGTCCTTATCTTTATCCAGGGAAGAAGTCTGAAAGCAAGAACTGGCTGCCTGCCCCGGAAGCAAGGCCATGTTATGTGGACGGCTGTTGCTGCCTAGGTAGGTGAAGGCCTTGCTTTCTCATCATTTGCCTTGCATGCTGGTGGCATAAAGTTCAGTTTTTACAAAGCAGGGTGCTTGTATGACTCAGGGCCTTGTTTTGGTTTTCAAACACAGGTTATCATTGTGTTGGTGAGGTCCTACCTCCCAGTCCTCCCTCCACTCTCAGAGTGCTAGTATTACACAAGGGCCGCCCTGCCGCCTCTCCTCTAAAACTTCACACTACTGAGCATCTATGTCCTGGATTTTCAGACAGAAGCAATGCTGAGTTTGATCATTTATCAAAATCAGCACTAGGTTAGAGAGAAGTCACAGCCCCAGGGGATACTACAGCTAGGACTGAACAACACCAGGTTGTAACTGGTCCTATCCTGGCATGAGGACACACTGGGAGGGTGGGGGTGCGACCCACCGTCTGGTTGGTGGCTTCTTCCTTCCGACCTGCTTT
Source organism: Apodemus sylvaticus (assembly GCF_947179515.1). Taxonomy (NCBI): domain Eukaryota; kingdom Metazoa; phylum Chordata; class Mammalia; order Rodentia; family Muridae; genus Apodemus; species Apodemus sylvaticus. The sequence goes on from NC_067481.1 coordinate 96,890,941, forward strand.
CCACACTATAAGGTTGAAGGTGTACTCTACACCAGCTTCTAGGCGGTCCAGGGGGATGGTGACCACACTGCTCCCACGGGGCCCAAAGTTCAGCACGCAGCCACCTGTCTCACTCTGTACCAGCAAATAAGGAAATGGGGTACAAGATCGTTAACCATCCTCAAAGCAGAGCCTAGCTTAGAAAACCTTTTTTTATGCTGGGCCTAAGATTCACCCCAGGAATAACCCAAGTGCTAGGCACTTAGCAGACATGAAACATGAGATAGAAGAGGCAGGGAGGACCTGTTACCCTAAGTCCCCATGGCTTACTTGTGTTGAAGCCACGCAGGCCCAATGGAAGTTGAGCGGTGTCTGATCACCATCCTCCAGGTTAGGGTCATAGGACTTGCTCCCATCCAGCACCAGGTCCTGCGTGTCTGACCATACCCGGTAGGAACCACCTTCAATGATCGGTACCAGACGCTCAGCAGCTACTGTCACATTGGCCTGGATGCTCCGTGCCAGTGGTGTGTCCCCAAATGAAACCACAAACACAAAGCAGTAGTGGCCTACAGGCAGTGCCAACCGTGGCACCACCAGCTGGGGCCGGCTCACATCCACACCAGGCAGTACCATTTGAGCCATACGTCCTGGCCGTTGGCAGCTGGCAGTACGATACACTTCCCATCGATACTCAGTCTGGTAGGAGACACAGTTGCGTAGATCAACATGGGCCTCCAGGTAGTTACGCTGGGAACGCCGCATCAGCACTTGCAGAGGCAGCGCTACCTCCACTTCAGGCTCCCTGCAGGCCAGCACCTGGACAGTCACTGTGGCCTGTGCCACGAAAAAACTCACTAGGTTTGTAGCATTCACCTCTACATGGTAGTCTCCAGGATGCAGGTAGAGGTGGTCAGCCCAAGATTCCCTGGTTTCCTGTACTGGAGTCCCATCCCCAAAGTCCCAGTGGTAGGTTACACGCCGGGGACTGGGACTTGTAGCAGCCTCAAACCTGGCTGAGCGGTTGGTAAAGCAGCGGCCATTTTGAAGTGTTACATACTGAATGATATCCTGGACTTCCACCATGAGCGTGAGGTTCACACCACCCAGTTCATTGAAGGCACGCACATGGATCTCCAGTAACCCTGCAGCCACAGGTGTGTAGGTGACATCACGTCCAGATAAAATGACCAAGGAGTCACCCTGAACCTTTTGCAAGGAGAAATACCAGGCATAGGCAACTCGGGAACCCTGCTGCACCCGGGCTGTGAAGTTCTTCTCAGTGCCTGTGGCTATGCCCGGCTCACAGCAGTTGGGTACCTGCAGCCCAACAACAGCCTCTAGCACTAAGATGCGAACCTGGGCCTGGGCACGGCTCACATGGTTCTCAGCCTGCACATTCACTACGTGGTCTCCAACCCGAAAGAAGCTGTGGGAGAAGTGGGGACTAGGGAGCACTTCAGACACAGACCCTCCAACCTGAAGTCGGAAAGTAACAGCAGAGCCAGCTGCCAACAAGATTTGAAAGTGGACTGGCTGCCCTGGTGCCACCACCTTGCTGCTGGCCCATAGCACCAGGCTCACAATGGGCTCCTCTACTGTGAGATTGTACATAGCTGAGACCCAACTGACTGCATTGGAAGCATTAAGCCGCAGAGAGAAGTTGCCAGCAGTGGGGAAGCGCACAGCAATGTTCTGGCTGTACTTACTTCCACCTGGCAAGGTCCAACACCAAGTCACATTGGTACCTTCGACCAGCTGACCCCAGAAGGGTACAGTGGAGCCAGCTGCCACAAAGATGCTATCCCGATCACTGGTTCTGATGCTCAGGCCACCCACAGGCACCTGTATGGCCACTTCAATTGTGGCATTGACCGAGCCCAACTGGTTCTCAGCTGTGACTCTGACCACGTGCAGGCCAGGTGTAGCGAAGGTATGGGTGGTGGATGGCATGGAGGTCTCCCAACTCAGCCCTTCCTCCAGGTACCACGTGTAGACAACACCACTGCCACCAGCCAGTTCAGCAGCAAGGGTGAGGCTCATGTTGACAGCAGCTGGATTGGGGGATGCAGATAGGATCAGACCCTCCACGGGCTCCACAAAGTCTATAGTACGGTTGGCCGAGGCACTGCCCAACATGTTAGTGGCCCTAAGATGGACATAGTAGGTGCTAGCTTTGAGTGCAGTAAGAGAAAAGCTCTTGCCACTGCCGAAGAGAGTGAGGCCGCCATCCTGCTGGGCTGTCCAGCTATAGGAGATGTTGGTGCCATCTCTAACTGCAGCTTGCAGCTGCAGTGTGTAGTTGGTAGGGAAGCAGCAGCTGCTATCACCCCCCACCACCTGCAGCCCCTCAATGAGCTGCAGAACATAGATGAAAATGCTGTCCTGGGCAGAACCTACCTCATTCTCAGCTGTGACAATAATATTGAAGGTGCCCACAGAGCGGAAGGTATAGGAGATAGTAGGGCCACCTGGGATGGGTGTGCATCTGTCACAGAGCACCCAGGAGTAATGCACATCACTACCCACCTCCAACAAGGTGCTAAAGCTCACACTGCCATTCAGGGGCACCACTGTGCGGCTGGCGTTGATGGTAAGGCCCTGCACACGCTGCTTTACGGTGACGTTGAGTTGGGCCTCACTACGGCTCACCTCATTCCAGCCAGACACCCTGACAGTGAAATCACCAGTGCTGCTGTAGATATGGGTGACCTCAGGGCCCTCATGCTGGCTGCCATCTCCCAGTTCCCACAGGTAGGTGGCAGGGCTCCCGTTGCCCATGACTGAGAACAGGTAAGGCTGCTGCAGCTCTAGCACATGGGAGCCATTTATTCTGATGCCAGTGACTAACACGGGCTCCTGGACCTCCACAAAAGCTGAGTCGTTGGTAGAAGAGATGTTGTTGGACACAGTGACTGTCACCAAGTAGGAGCCTGGTTCTCGGTAGATAAATGTCACTTCAGAGCCCCCAGTTTGGGTGTGGGTAGTCTCTTCAGTGCCAAAGTCCCAGCTGTACCGGTACGGGAATGGGGGCCAAGAATAGGCCACCAGCCAGGCTTCGGCCCCCAGCTTCACAAACTGCCTCTCAGGCTGCAGGGTGATGTTACTTATCTCAGGTTCCACACAGATGCTGGTAAAATAATGTGCCTTGTTCACATGACTTGACAAAACCAATGCCAGTGGGAATACGCCACTCCGAGTGAAGTTGTGTGTCACTGATGGATGCCCATGGACAGTCACATTGGAGGAGCCATCCCCAAAAGTCCAATCAAAGAGGTAATGGGCAGGGTCCCCAGTGACGTGGGCCATAAGCTGGGCACTGGGCTGTGTGGGGATGCAGGTAGAGGGCTCTATGCGTAATACCTCCAGGACAAACACTTGCACATGCAGGCTCTGGGACAAGTGGCCAGCAGGGCTAGCTGCTCCTACTGTCACTGTTAAGTTCTGAGCCTGCAGGTATACATGCTGTACTGTAGCCTCAGGGCCTGTGAACACTGTGCCATCTCCCATGTCAAATGTCCATGTAACATTGTCACCTGACTCCACAGAAGCACTGACTACCATGGGGGCTCCCTGCTCCACAGATGGGCTCAAATACACAGTCAGGCCATGCAACTCCTGGAAGACATGAATGTCTGCATGTGCTGCCACACTGCTCACTGTGTTGTTAACCTCCAAGGTGATTCTGTAAGTGCCTGTCATGCTGTAGGTGTGGTTGAGTACTGGCTGGGTCTGTGTTAGGACAGGTGAGCCATCCCCAAAGTCCCATGTATATAGGACGCCATCAGCTGAGGGCAACGGATGTGGAGAAAAGGTGATGGATCGGCCGGCCACCAGGACGTTGCTGCTCATGCCAATAGCCACACTGGGGAGAACAGTGCGCACGCTCACTGGCACCTGCTGCGTCAGATTCTCATAGGTATTGGACACAAGGACGGTCAGGTTGTACTCACCTGTGGAGACAGGCTCAAGTGGGACTTCCTACTCACAGAACCCCCACCAAACACCTGTCACTGCATGGACAGTGCTCACACCCAGGCCACCCATGGGGCAGAGCACCCAAGAGTTCACAAGGAGCAAGAAAACGGATAGGACCATTTCTAAGCACAACCGCGTAGGGTGAACATGGAAGTGAACACCAGCACAAGCAGGAATAAGGACACACATGGATATCACATGCCGACTGGGGAGTGGGGCTGTGACAGGGTGCAGTCTCAGGCTGTTTTACAAGTAAACAACAGCTCAGTCTTACTTTCCCCAAAAGGCTGAAATTTGGAGACTAGAGGACCCCATTCCTGGCAATTTTAAATTGAGGCTGCAGGGACCTTGTCACCCCCCCAATCTTCAATGTGAGGGTGCCCCTCCTTTATCTAAGGACCCTACGCCACCAACCCAGGTGGGATCAAAGTGGCAGTAATATGGGCTGCCATACCCAAAAGTAAGCTGTCCAAGCTCAGGACCTGAAGGGCAATGGCCCCACCCCTCACCTGGGGTAGTGTAAATATGCGTGGTATTGTGTTCCACCAGCACCTGGGCCACTGTGGGGTCTGGAACCTGGAAGGACTCGTCGTATGGAGGCTTGAACTGGCGGAGTACCTGCTCCCCATCCCCAAAGTTCCACCTGCCAAGGCAGCAGGCAGATAGTGAGCAAGCAAGATGAGCAGACAGGGTGCCACTGGTTCGAATGACCTACAATCACTCTTTCCTGGTCCATGGGTTCAAGGCACTCTATTGGCTCTACTATACCTGCCATGGTCCTACCCACTAGCATTCCCAATAGAGGAGGAAACTGAGGCTCTAAATCAGGGTTCCAGGGTAAATGCTAGGGGCTGAAATAGGAACCTGATGCCACCTCCAACCCAGGCCCTGTTCACCTAGCCATCCTCCCCCCCCAAAAAAAACCCAGAGGCACTCACAGGAAGGCCACCTCCACAGCTGAATCCACCAGCACACCACCTGTCAGTGCCAGTGTGGCATTGGGGGGTAACACAGCTGGCACTGCAGATACCCACAGCCCACGCATCTTGTTCATCCGCTCCACAGTGACATTGTAGTTCACAGTGATGTTGCTCACATGGTTAGAGGCTGTCAGCTGAGGAGACAGGCATCAGTGGGTATGGCCCAGAGACAGCAAGGACAGACCAATGGGTGAAAGGCCTCGAGCCCCACTCAGCAACCTCCCCACACTCACCCACAGCTGCAGCAGGGTCCTCAGGGGCAAAGCAAAGCAGAACAGAAGGCAAAAGTGAGCACCCAGATATCCCAGGACCCCATGCCTCCCTCCACAGGCCCCTGCCTACCGAGAGCTTGAAGATGGCAGCACTCTGGTATATTACATTGAAGACAGTATTGTGGAAAGTCAAAGACTGCTTATCATCAATGGTCCACCGGAAGGCCACATCCGAGCCAGCCTCCACCATGGGGCTGTACCGCTAGGGAAAGGACATGATGTTGGCCAAAGCTATGATTTTGTTCCAGCCTAAAGCTGACTCTGCTCCTGGCCCCATCTGTCCCCCTCAGACTTACTAAAGAATTTTGTGTGTGGTACAGGGTAGCCAAGGGGGTCTACCACCTGAACCCTGACTGCGGGGCACCCAGGTAAAGGAGGGCAAGGAAGTACCTAGGACCATGTTGACTTAGGAGCTCTAAAGCTTGAGTACTGATAGCCAGTGTCAAGGACACCTCTCTAATCTTTAGCCAAGTAGTCTAATTACACCTTGACCTCTCCCTCAATCCCTGCATCTGTGATGTGGACCTAGCACAACAACACTGTCACTCTGACCAACTAGTCCTCATAAGCTTCCTTCTCAGGTAGACAACCTTTCGGAGGGGGAGGAAACATTTGAATCTTAATGGGCCTCAGTCTCAGAGGTTGACCCAGGCTAATGCAGAGCAGGTGTATCCACAGGGGAAGTCATGGCATACAACTGGACAAGTTGTGAGAGATGGACAGAAATAGCCCTTAAATGAATGGCTGCTGGTGCTAGGGTGGGCATGGTCAAGATGAGAACAATGCCATCCCCTAGGGTACTAAAGTAGCTAGCTAGATCTTGAGCTTTCAGACCCCATTTCAACAGGCACATGCAACAGGTAGCTACAAGCACTGCAGATGGCCCAGAAGCACATGGGGACTTGTGGAGGAGGCTCAGGGAAGGGTGGGGGCAAGTGTGATGAAGTACTTTCTAGAATCTGAAGAGTAAGGAAATCTGAGTCTTTAGAACAGATGTTTTAACTGTGACCTTCAGTAACTTACACATTGTTAAAAGGGGCTCAGGTGTAGCTCACAACAATAGAACATGTCTACCGTGCATGGATCCCAGGCTCTATACCCGGCACCACTAAGGAAAGATATAATCACTAACTAGGCAGGGGCTCCCCAACAGGTCCCACTGGACATCATCTAACAGATGCTATCATCCCTAGAAAACAGCTGAAGGTCGTCCTTCCTCAATGGGGAGGAGCTTCCCATTCTTACCATTGAGAGGGCTGGGTTGTAGGACACACTTACCACCAGGATGCCCTGTAGCACTCGTGCCTCGGGGCTTGGCACAGCATGGAGGCCACAGATGGGCTCCTCAGCTGTCACCCTCAGGCTGAGGTTGGCCTGGCTGGCTCCATTTTGTGCCACAATCTCCACTGCATGATCTCCCTCCTTGAGCCTGGGCAACACTAACACCGAGAACAGGGTGCCATTGGCCTCTTCAGTGCAATCTTGCTTGAGAAAGTCCACCTCAGGAGGGCAGGCATCCTCAAAGGGAGCACTAATATTGCCCCCAAACCACTGAGCTGTGGCAGTGGCATTAGCACCAGAATCTACCTGAAGCACCAAGACTGAGCCATTGGTTGGCACATAGATGTGGCCATCAAGGGGCATAGGGTAAATGACTCTCAGCCCAGCTACTGGAGACACCACACTGAAGCTGCAGGACAGGTTTTGCCTGGATACGCTGTTGCCCACTGTAGCCTGGACCTCATAGTGCCCAGGATGCTGTAGTCCAGGGTTAGGCCCAGGGCCCAGCAGTGGGGTAAGCTGCTCTGTGACCAAAAGCAGCTGAAGGGAGCAGACAGGGCCAGCCCAAGCTTCTTCCAGATGGACAGGCAGGTTGGTCATCCAATCTGAGGCATTAGTTGAAAGGTACAGGGTTTGGCCAGGACAGCTGGAAGCCAGGGGACAGTGTAGGAGGGTACCTGGGCCAGCATCATGCTGTAAGCCAATGAGGTCACCAGGGAGCATAGGAACATCCTGGCTGTGGAGGGTGACCTATAGAAGAGGAAGGCAGTGTTATATATATCACATTTCCATAATAAAGACTAGAAGGACAACTGAGACAGAGTAGACAGGACATTCATACAGGCCTCAGCACTGTCAATGGTGCTTCATGGAGTCCCTGCCCCAAGGCACTCATGGCTGAGTCAAACAGGACATTGTAATACAGGGGACTTGCACAAGGAAGATATAGCAAGAGTGACTGCCATAGGTGGAAGAGCTTTCTCAGGGATCTAAGGCTAGAAAGCAGGTGGGTGCTCCAAGTGACAGCACAAGCTCCCCTGAGAAGACAGAGGACAGAGGCCCTGAGAAGATGACAGGGGCACTGGGGCAGGATGCAGGCAAGAGCACTAGGGCAGGGCTACTGGGCATATACAAGAAGCCTGCAAGATATCTAGTTCAAAGACCACGATCTTGGGTAGATAGGGGAAGTAGCTCAAGAATAGGTCAGAGACCCACACAAAGACACATACCAAGTACTGTGTGGGAGGCCCTGCAGGCACAGAAAAAAAGAACTCCTTCCATAGTGTGTAGCTGGCCCTAGGGAGTCCCAGCCTTGACACAGACCCATTGATGCAGACATGAGAGTTACACGAAGCATCAAAAGGTACGCAGACATTGGCTCCAGGACACCAGAGTTCCTCAGGCACACACTTGGGGGCCGGCTCAGTCCTGTTGTCAGGCTCACTGCTGCCTTCTGGGGCCACTGTTGGGAAAGGAATGATGTCATGAGCCTGACTCACTAACAAGCTACTATCAGGGATGCTCCACTTATCCACTATAAAGCCAAACCTTGATAAGCAGTTCCCCAGTCTCCATCATCACTCCCCTGCCTCTAGACCATGCCCAAGCAGGTACCACCCCATCTATCTTTAGGACAAGAGAACAGAAGTTGGCAACTCTGCAGAACTCTACCATCACTCTACCTTGAGGCTGGAATCAGAAGGCATGAGAAAACTCAGACAACCCACTACGCCTCCAATTCCTTTCCCTTCAGAGCCCCACCTGCTTCTCTTGAGGGCCGGTACACCTGTAGACGCAGCTGGACAGGCTCTTCAAGCTCCTGGGTCTCAAACTCTGCTGCAGTGAGAAAGGCTTCGCGGCTAGGGCTCAGGCCAGGGAACACCATAACCTGGAGGAGATGAGAGACTCAGCTCAAAAGATCTACCCCTTGCAGTATAAGTACATCCCTCTCAAGGCCACCATAAACCTCATTTCATATCACTTGGGAAGAAAACCCGAAACAAAGCCACCTGTGAACAACAGGAAGCTTGAAGCAGGAAGATCACAAGTCCAAGGCTTGCTTGGGCTATACAACAAGATTTTGTGAAAAAAAAAATTTATCTGAGCAAAGCTCAGGAGAAGCACAATTTTCAGAAAACAGAACTAGAAGCTTTTCATGTCTTCACTCTTGAGTATTTTTCTGTCACAGTGGGCACACTAACAATTTTAACAACTTCTAACAAAAACAACTTGAGGGGTTTTGTTTGTTTTGTTGTTTAGGGTTAGGATCCTAGGAACTGAACCCAGATACTGAACCATATCCCCAGCCCTCACTTTGATTATTAGCAACAGGGTAGTCTGCAAAGGGTTCTAGAACACAGAAAGGCTGGCCTACCTCCACAGGCCGCAGGGGGCCCTGGACTGTTTCCTGCTGTGTTAGTGGATGTAGGGGTCCAGACAGGCCTCCACCAGACACTCCCACAAGAAAGTTCTCAGCATCCCACACAGGCCCTAGGGATAGTAAAGTATGCAATGAGGTGCCAGTAAAGTATGCAGAGGTGACACTGGAAAAACATCCAGGTTGGAGCTGGACTTAGAACTAAGTCACCTGCCAAGACCATATGGTCCCCTCTTATCTTGTTTCCTCTGTCCTTAGTTCTTCTGGTTTTGTCCCAACCCGGGCACAAGAACAAACATTCAGCAAACATTCATGGTCACTACTGAGCTGAGAAGACAAGCACAGGGAGGGAAGGCTTATGCCACGCAGCAGTCCATACCTCCAGGTCGCAGCTCGCAGACGTAACTATGTGGTGCCGAACACAGGTCTGTGTTGCATTGCCCAGCAGGCCCCAACCGCACACAATGCTCCGCTGTGGCTGGGTGTGGTTCCCCAGGCAGCCAGTTCTGGCAGCTTTCCAGGCTGAAGGCCTCACCCTGGGGATCCAGGCCTTCTTCTGTCCCCTCCACAGATGAGAAGCCAATCCACACGTCCAGGCTCCTATGGCCAGATTCAAGGGACAGTCAGGCCATCAGGGGGCAGCTCTGCCTTACCTCTGAGGACATACTCTTCATAATACCCTGGTAAATGGGCCATATTCACCTCATTTTCCAAGTGGTAAAACAGCCTCAGAAACATTACCCAGCAAGGACCACAAACCCAGGCTCATAGCCACATCCGTCCAGAATCATGTCTATGGAACCAGCTGTTATTGGAGACCAAGATTTGGCCAAGGATCACAGGCCACCAGACCTGAAGGGAAACTCTAAGGCTGCAGCAGAGAACCAAGACTGCATCTATGGGTGCTGCATGATAGTATTATCAGCACTGGAAGGCCCCTCCAGAGGCAAAACTTAAAGGTCCATAGCCATGTTTAGGCACAGGTACACACACAGGAACATATATGCACAAACATACATGCTCAGGTGTGAGCACAAGCCTAAACACACACCCTGGGAGGGAGTCATAATGGAGCCCTGTTCCATGGAGGGCACTATCACCCACCAACTGGATGATTCTGGAGCAGGTCTAACTACTCTGGACCTCTTTCCCCTTTCCAACAGCACAGGCAATGTAAAGCATGTGATTAACCATGCACAAGGCAGATTCCCATTCCACCCAGGGAGCAAGCACCTTTACCACCCACTCAGACACAGGGTTGTGGGGGTCTAAAGAATATGTTCCCACAAGCCTGGGCAGGGCATAGGAGCCTGACAGGCTTTCCACAGATGGGACAGCATGTGGCATTGGGAGGGGAGGTACTCAGGTGGTGGGGTGGGGGATGAGTACAGCAATATGAGAAGGAGAAAATACAATCAACAGTGACCAAGAACTAGTCCTGTCAGCAGGACCAAGGGCCCTCCCCTACAGGGACAGGAAAGACTGGGGGCCAGGACCCAGCTCCACCTGTGACACTTCCCAGAAGCATTAGAGAAGCTGCCCCTACCTATATCTGCCTTTACATACACAGTGCTGCCAGCAAAGGCTACCCACATGTGGGGCAGTACACAAAGGCCCAACTACCCTAGCTTTCCTCCTGAGCTGCTACAGGCTTCAGGGCTCTGGCCACACCCAGAATTCTGAGCAACCTCCACCCACTTTGCCATTTCCAGGATAGGTATACCTGGTAACCTTGGAAACTAGGAAGTGCTGGATAGCAGGACTGTCCACCATGGCCAAGGCAGCACCAGCCCAAGTCCGACACTGCTCCTGTGCTTGCAGCCAGGGTGCCTTCTCTGCCACCAGGCGGTAGCAGTGCCCATTGCCAGGGAAGATCTCTGTGTCCGAGGGGCAGAGTGGGTGGACCACTAGGGATGGTAAGCAATGAACACAACATCAGTGTATGCCAGACTCTGCCCTACCACCAGCTTACAAGAGGAAGCATGCGGGTTGAACCAGGGTAGGCACCTTGGGCAGGCTCTTTATCCAATGCCAGAATGCTATAGGTGACCTCAAGGGCTGAGCCTCCATGATGCCGTATGCCAAGTTCAAGGCTCTCGTCACTGTGCACAAAGGGTGGGCACACAAGCTCCAAGACAGTAGGGGCCACTTCTACTTGTACCTCTGTCTCCAGCAGAGCTGAGCCAGCCCCCAAGGCCAGCACAACTGTCACGTGATAGTGTCCAGATAGCATATAGGAGTGGGTAGCAGTAGGGCCAGCCATGTCCACCTCAGGGGAGCCATCTCCAAAGTTCCAGCGTGTTGAGCTAATGGGCAGGGGGGAAGTAATATGGAAGTCTGCTGGCTGGCCAGAGGCCAGGGGTCCATGGGGCCCCACCAGGGCAGCCCCTGGGGAGGCAGGAAAGGTGTGCTGGAGCAAGGTAGGGGCCCCACAGGCAGAGCTGAGGGACAGTGAGATGCTGGAACACCAGGGTGAGCAGGCTGCAGAAGAGTTAGAGGGCTGGCCTGCCCCACAGAGGCATTGATTCTGTTCTGAGAGGGCCGCAAGGCCCTCACCAGCTGAGAAGCAGAAGGCACTGCAGGCCTCCGTCTCCAGTGGTCCCTCGTGGGCAAAGAAGAAGGGCACTGCTGCCACAGCACCTGAGCTGTTGTCAGGGAGGCAGGCGACATATTCCTCACCTGGGAACAGAGAGAGACACTGGTCCCAGGGACTTACTTTCTTCTGGATGCATCATGTTCCCTTACCAACCCTCTTTAAACTCCATGTCAGAGCCACCGCCCCCAAAGAGGCTTTCTAGACCCTATCTGGCCACTATCTTCCCATGTATGCCTTTCTCTGAGCCTCATCTGCCACCAAGTCTGTGGCTCCACTCTCCCTGGGTCCTGCCCAATAAGAAAAAATAATGTCATCTCTGTCTTACAGCCCCACACCCACTGCACTCACCACAGGCATTGTCCAATAAGGGGATACTGAGGAGAGGTTGGCCGGCCAGTGGAATGGGCCCCCTGCACGAGGTTGCCTCAGACTGTACCACATTCACCTGATGTTCCTTTGCCCAGCGTGGCAGCCACGCCAGACCACAGTTGCACTCAAATGGGTTCCCACTCAGGTTTCTGCAGAGGAGGGGCAGGTGTGGGGCACCAGACCAGCAGAGGTGCAGTTCAGCCTCCCACGACCCACAGCTCTCTCAAAACTGGGAGGGGCTAGGGGACAGGGCAAGATGACAGAGGAGGTGATGGGAACAGGAGTCAAATCACTGAAACCCACTAACAACAAAGAAACTTACATTTCACTTAAATTAAATAAATTAGCAAACACGCCTTCTTCTAATGTAGAAATCCTATTGTTGCTTAAGTCCCTGCAAGAAAGAAGGATGGGGCAAGGTGTAACCTTTTGATGACAGGTAGCTCTTCCTGCTTGTCCTGAGTAACCTTTAGTGTGACTGGCATGCCATCAAGGAGGGGATACTCACAGCTCCACCAGTTCCGAAAGGTTCACCAGGAGCCCGATGTCCAGCGTCTGAAGTAGGTTGTGAGACAGGTCTCTGAGGAACAGGTGATGGTCAGGACAGGAGCTCTGGGCTAGTTGAGGGCATAGCTGGTTCTCACCAGGAGCTTCCCAGCACCTAAAACTATGGCTCCTCACTCCACAAGCCCCACCCTTATACTCAGTCCCCATGAGGGCTTTTCTGGCTGGTCCCACACCATCAAGGACTGGCTCCTTATACTTTTTACATAAGATTCGGGATTCACCAGGGCTGGAGAAATCAGCTGGTAGTAAAGGGTCCTCAAATGTTCCCAAGATGCAATAAGGTCACTAAGGTAAGATGTATAAGGAAGAGACCTACTGGATAATCCCATACCACAGTGCTGGATATACAATAAGTCTCTCCAAACAAACTATCAAAAACCCTGAATTCTGGGTTTGGGAGATGGCTCAGTATAGTTAAAGTCCTTGCCTCAGAAGCACGGACTGAAGTTTAGATCTCCAAAACCTTCATAAATTCTGGCTGGTGAGACTACCATATTGGCGAGCTCTAGGTTTGATTGAGAGACCTTGCCGCAAAGAATAAGATGAAAAGCTGACCAAGGAAGATTCCCAACATCAACCTCAGGATTTTCTACACCCATCTGTATACACATGCAAACATACACAAACATGCCACATACACAGACACATAAAAATGGGGAGGAAAGACACCCCAGACTTCAAAAAAAAGATGCTATGAAGGTTTGTCTACTGGCACTATTGAGAAGAATTAAGAAATGTGGGAATGGAATGTGGGGAGATAGTTCAATCTATAAAGTGCTTGATGGGAGACCTGAGTTTAATTCCCCAGAGTCCACATAAAAAAGCCAGGTGTGGTAGTGCATATTTGTAATCCAGTACAAGGAGGTAAATTCAGGCAGATCCCTGGAACCTGCTAGCTAGACAGCCTGCCCTTATTATGCAAGCTTCAGATCAATGAGAGACCCTGCCTCAAATTATGGTGGACAGTATTCCTTTTTTTTTTTTTTTTGTTTTGTCTTGTTTTTGTTTTAAGAGGGTCTTACTATGTGGCTTTGGTTAGCCTGGAACTCATTATGTAGATCAGGCTAGCCTCAAACTCAGAGATCCATCACTCTTGAGTTCTGGGATTAAAGTCATGTACCGCTACACCCAGCTGCCGGACAGTATTTCTACGGAGTGACAACTGAAGCTGTCCTTTGCCCCGCCCCACTCCACCTTACCCCAGAAATGTTGGGACAAGACAGATGGCACAGAGGTTAAGAGCATTTGCTGCTCTTGCAGAGGACTCAAGTTCAGCCCCCAACACACACATGGTTGCTAACAACCATCTGTAACTCCAGATTCAGGGATCCAATGACCTATTCTGCCCTCTGTGGGCACTATACACATATGGGGCACTGAAAAACATGCAAGAAAACACTCATACACATAAAATAAAACACATTATAAGAAATAAAAATGAAGAAATGTGGGAACATGAACTGTACTACTGCTTTCTATTCTGTCTGTAAACTGGAGTAGAGAAACTAACTGAGAGGAAGGAGTCTCAGAAAGGCACTGCCTTTAAGCCTCAGGAGAGAAACAGGATGACAGCACAGAGCGTGGCCTTGTTACTCAAGTTACCTGTGATAGAGCCAGAACATGCTGTCACTGGGACAGACATATATTTTCAAACCATGAACCTGAACAAGCATAAAAATAAAGCCTCAAGACAAGAGACGTAAGACTGGAGAGACAACTCAGCAGTTAGAAAACTTGCTGCTCTTTCAGAGAACCCATATTTGATTCCCAGCATCCACACTGGGCAGCTCCCAACCACTGTAACTCCAGACCAAGGGGACCCGCCCCCTCTTCTGGCTTCCATAGTGATAGATTGACACAAAACACACAGGTACACATTAAAAAAAAAACAAATAATTTTAAAATCAGGTGGTATTTATTTGTTTTAAGACAGAGACATAGCCAGGTCTGGTGTCATATACACTTAGAAGCAGAGGCAAGAGAATTGCTACACATTCTAGAGCAGCCAGGGCTATAGAGTGAGAGCCCATCTCAAAACAATCTAAAAACACCAATCAATAGATCCACTACATTCTAAAATAAGCAACCTCTACATAAAAGACCATAGATAAAATAAAAACCAAATTAGAGGCTGGAGCTACTGCAGCAGCACACTTAGGGAGTGACAGCTGCTCAGGAGACTGAGGCAGGCGCCTACAGTAAGTCCACGAAGGAGTTCCAGGAAATAGTGAGATACTTGAAAAACAGTAACAGAACCCTAGGCTTGGAAATGCAATAGGATTTCATCTAACCCACTATCTATAGGCCAATCACACCCTTGTTGCAAACCCTGTGAATAGATTATTCAACAAATTCTAGTGACGCCTTTTAAGCTAATGATATAGCTCAGTAACAGCTCCAATCAAAAGGAAGCATTAAAGAAAGCTTTCATAACAACTTGATACCTACTGACAGAAACAATGCAATCATGCCTTCATACAGACTTCATACCGAATCATACAGACTTCACCCTTGAAGTCTGTAGTTGTGTTAATGTCAGAAGTCTAGGCCCAATTCTAATAACAGAGAGTTAACTTGGACTCCACCCATAAAGCCAAATGAATGACCGAGACACTGCTGGGCCCTTTTAGTGTCAAACTCTACCCAACAACCTGCCTACTTTCTAGCTCCAGGTTCTTGGTAACCCTCAGTCAGCCCTGCCATCCACATCTTGGGCTCTCTGCCTACATACTCCAATGTCCCGTGAGGCTCTTGAGACAGGAGACCTTGCATCACCCTGATTCAGAGGACACTTCTGGGACCCTCTAGGACTATACACCACTCCACTCTCTAATTCACGTTATCTACATTCCCTACAAGACTGTGCTTAGTTTTCTGATGGTGATTACTCCCATCAAGACCATGCTTCTTGCAAAGGATCTCCTTCATTCCATTCTGGAATTGGAGAGAGAAAACCTAAGAGAAAGCACGTTGCCAGGTGTGGCACACACCTTTAATCTGCCGTCACTTGGGAGACAGAGGCAGGCAGATCTCCCAGTTGGCGGCCAGTCCAGTCTACACAGTGAGTTCTAGGACAACCAGAGCTATGAAGGAAGACCTTGTTTCAAAACTAACAACAACAACAACAACAACAACAAAGAATAAGCACCCAGTACAGAGCTCAATCTACACTTCACAAGATATGAACATCCAGGATGCTGTCGTCAGCCATGCACACATGATAGTCTTGTGTACTGGCTGCCCCACTGTCATCTGTCTCCCTAGAGGAGGAAAAACCTTCACACATCCTGTGGAAGCAGCACTCAAAGCACCTGTATTAAGATCAGTAAGAACCATCCCAATGAACAGATTGTAGACTGACACAGGAAAGACTGAACTTGGTGCCATGACATGACCAAGTTGCTGAAGCCAAAGGTAAGGGTCTTCCTGGCCTGGCCTCTATCCCTAACTGATCTCCCAGACACCACCCTGGCCCTTTGCTATACTCATCTCATCTCCACTATCCAAGCTCCTACATGCGAAGCAATGGTCATATCAGGGGAAATATCAGTTAGACCTAAGTAAGGACTTCCCAGTGGCTAGTGACAACAACAGAAAAACTGAGCTTTTTAGAAGAAACCAGGATGTAGACTGAGCAGCAGTGATCCAGGAAAGGCTGCTGAGGTAGCACTAGAGACCAACGTAGGCAGGCTCTTACATTTATCCCTAACATGGAGGCTTTCTAGCCCAGCCTTCAAGATCAGAAGAGGAAGAGGAAGGAAGGAAGGAAGTGTCTCCAAATTTCATTTTCTCAGAAAGCCCCCCTGAATTTTAGTTGCTAGAGTCACCTAAGAAACCAGGTGATGCACATCAGCCTCGGGGTACTGGAGACCCCTTCTTATCTAAGAACACTTCAATTCCTCATCCAACCAGGTACTCCACTGAAACCAAGCTCAGTGAAGCCAGTGAGTCTCCTTTCCCAAGGGGCTGCTTTTCCCCAGACCTCATCTGGACTTGGTTATAGCCTAGAAAAGAAACAGAGCCATAGGGAATCTACTCAGCTAAGCTCCCCAAACCCACAGTAGTGAACAAGACAACTTGGACGCAACTCTGACTCATACCTCTGGGGTTAGAGAATAGCACCAATAGTATGAAGGGATGTGTCCCTGCCCAAAGGCCCTGAACAGAAATCTTCCATGTCCCCATCTGTTGTTGCCATTATTGTTCTGACAATATGGCCAACCTGACCAGCCCCATCTTCGAAGGCCTGACTTCCTGCCAGATGATGTCACCGTAGTCTGATGCCCAGGAATCATATTTGGATTCTCTGTAAGGATATGGAACAAACAAAGGCAGGCACAAGGTATCCTAGCAGAAGGCACACAGAAGACAGGGGCTGAGCCAGGCGGTGGTGGTACGCCTGTAATCTCAGCACTCTGGGAGGCAGAGGCAGGTGGGTTTCTAAGTTCAAGGCCAGTCTGGTCTACAGAGTGAGTTCCAAGACAGCCAGAGCTATACAGAGAAACCCTGTCTCGGGGGGGGGGGGGGGGGGGAAAGAAGAAGAAGAAGAAGAAGAAGAAGAAGAAGAAGAAAGAAGAAGAAGAATGCCTGCCGGGCAGTGGTGGCGCACGCCTTTAATCCAAGCACTTGGGAGGCAGAGGCAGGCGGATTTCTGAGTTCGAGGCCAGCCTGGTCTACAGAATGTGTTCCAGGACAGCCAGGGCTATACAGAGAAACCCTGTCTCGAAAAACTAAAAAATAAAAAGTTAGAAGAAGAAGAAGAAGAAGAAGAAGAAGAGGAGGAGGAGGAGGAGGAGGAGGAGGAGGAGGAGGAGGAGGAGGAGGAGGAGGAGGAGAGGGGCTGTACCACAGGCCCTTTCCCTGCCATGAGGAAGAATGCCAGTAGCCTAACTAGAAAATTGTAAGAGGGCATGTGCCAGTTAGGTACTCTGGACCCTCTAAGACCTAAGCCAGCAACTTACAGAAGACCCAATAGTCAAGGCTAGAGGGAACCTGAGCTGGGACTTACACTCACTGGGGCAACGGACAAATGTCTGTACTATTTCCCAGTATGGCAGGCCATCATACTGCCTACATTACCAGGAAAGATATAACCTCAGTCTCCACATGGATGTGGAGTGCTTCCAGCTTGGGCTATCTGCTGCCCTTCTCCTGTTCCACAAAGGGTGACTATGTTGGAAATGGTGAATAAAGACCTTCTATACTCCATCCATGTGAGCACCCTGCCTTCCAGATCAGACCCTCTGATGGGGCTAGATCCCAATACTGCCACCTCTGTGGGGCTACCTGGCCTGATGAAAGGGACGTCAGCTTCCCAAGCATATCTGTGGGCTCACATCCCCACTAGACATCCTGTTTCTGACTCCCAATTTCCCTCTAATAAAGAGGAACAGGGGGCTCCCTGGGCCTCAGCACAAAGGCCATAGAAGTTGGGAAGACACCGTGAGACAGTGAAAAGAGGCAACCTCAGAGCAAACCTCTGAGTCAAGGACAGCAAGAGCAAGTGTGTATGTCTGTGCAAAGGTGGAGAGCAAGGAGGGTCACTGTGACACTGCAAGCCCTTACTAAGATGGACCAGTTGTTAGGATCAGCCCTGTTCCAGAGCTGCAATAGGAGCCTCTCAACAGGCTGCCCAGAGCAAGCTACAACCCAGACCAAGAGCTAAGCAGCCTCGGTTTCCTCCTCAGCTGTGGGGAGTGGCCTAGGTGCCCATTCCTTAGTCTAGATGTAGGGGGTAGGGGGGATGTAAGGGCCAGCTGGAGCCCCAAAGGAAACATCTGCACATTCCAGACACATGTGGTCAACAGGAGGGTGAGTGCCAGCCCCCCCACCCCCAGCCCATTGCTGGCCGCCATGCTGGAAACAGGGCTCCGGGGGAACAGTTCTGAGGGGCCGTTTGTGGATGTTATGTAATCCATCCCACAGGAGCCAGCTGCCTCCTCCCTCTAGCAGGCTAGGCCAGCAGGGTGAGGAGGAAGCCCCCAGTGCTCCCCGGAGGCCCAGCTTCATCTTCTCCCTAGGAGAACAGAGTCCCTTCAATCAGCAAGGACAGTCCCCCATAAATATTTCCAACCAGAGCTAGGACAGAAGGAAATGGAAACCGCCATGAGGGCACAGCCTTAGGTCTCGGCAGAGGGACAGCCCTGGGCTGGCCTCTCTGGGTGCCTTTCAGCACTAATGGGCCTTTTGTAGCCTAGCAGCAGAGCCAGTTAAGTGTAATATCCTTACTCTGTTTTTGTTCTCTTTGCTTTTTGTTCCCTTCTATTTATGGCAGGCAAGGCTGGCTTCCAGGGCCGGAAATGATGTTTAAATTAATGAATTCAAGTTTAAGAAACAGAGTTGGGGGGAAAAAACCAGCCTAACACACTGGCATCAGTATGGATGGGGGTAGTCTCTGGATTATGCCAATTGTTCGTCAGGGAGAAGGATCAGAGAGGCCAGTCATGCCTCTCATCACTCCACATGCATCTTGAAGCCCATCTCTCTCTTGGCTCCAAACCAGGACGCTGCACACACAGGAAGGAGCTCATCTCAGAAAGGACACCAGTGTTCAGGCAGGGGAGATGTCCATCTTAAGAGTCCCTTGACCAGGCTGCAGGACCTCATAGTCCCAGGGCACAGAGACAGAACAAGCCCCACAGTGTTACAATATGTTCTGTAGGGTCTTTTTGTCCTTACAGAACCCTTTGTCACAGTCCTGAGTCCTCCCACAACTAAACTGTCACCAGTATGAGATGCCAAGGGTGACATTACCTACCTAGGATTTTCTTGGGATCTATAGGCAGGGATGGTAATCAAAGACACAGACCCAAAACCAGGAGGAATGCGACAGGCAGTGGGTCCTCCTAATATTGCAAGAACAGCCAGGTTAGCCCAAGAAATGTTCCAAGAGTTGTCCACTGTCCCCATATTAACAAGACCAGTTAGGGGTGGAAGGCTTGCTCACCTTCACATGGATGGGGCATGGAGGCCACTCATTCAGACCACAAGAAGGAAAAGAACCGGTACTGGAGACACTAGCCTCCCTCCAGACCACCTCCTGATGTCCACGCACTTTGACACAATGCCAGGACCGTATGTGGCTGCTAATATCCCATTACACTCAGCAAGGGCAGGGGTTGCTCCAACCTTGATCCCATGGTTCAGAGAGCCTTCTTCCTCCTGCACACTACTTGATATGTCTACCAACAACCAGCAGACCTAAGTTCTTGAAAGCGTGTCAACAGGCAGATGGGACTCAGTTGTCCCAGTTTTCTAGGCCCTGTGGTGTCCTGTAATGGGCAGGGGCCTCAGTGAAGCTATAGTCACATCTCAACTACTTAGGAAGCAGGCATGGTCAGCAACAAGAACCAGCTCAATACCCAGACAATGGAGCAGCATGGGGGCTTAGGACCCTTGAGTCCTCTCCCCTCTTAAGCTGCAAGGTAGCCCCTTACTATAATCCTTACCCCAAAGGCTGCAACCAGTGCCTTCAGCCACCGCCAGAGGGATAAAGCTCTTCCCGAGGTGGTCCCACAGGATCCAACCTGCCTTCTTAGCACTAGGGATACCACATTTTACCAGGATCCAACCCACAAGATTCCCAGGGAGAAAGACTGCCTACCTCGACCACCAAGTACACCCCTCTCCTTGGCAATTAGTGCCTGGGCATCACAAGGCCTCTTTATACAGAAGACTTCTGCCAAGCCAGAAAGAACGAGGTGTTCCGAGAAAAGACATGAGCCGCATTTTCCAGCTGTATCTCGTCCTTCAGAGAGACTGCTCACACCCTGTGGCGCCCACACCAGGCCAGCTGGAGCCACACAGACAGCTGAGGCAGGCCAGGCCTAAGCATAGAGCCCAGACAGCCAACACCCCAGAAGGCAGCAGGAGAAGCAGAGTGTTTTCATTCCAGAGCACTAGGCGGGCCGGCTGTCTGGGCTCCTGCTGCTGATGTTGGCCACCACAATGTTCCGGAAAGGAAAATGTGTCTCCATCCAAAATGGCTTCCTCAGTTGAAACTCAACCCCAGCCAAGGTTTCCCTCAGGACCCAGGGTCACTATGCCCCCTCCCCCTCAGAAGACACCTTGGGACAGAAAAGAAAGGAGGCAGCAGAATGGGCCCTTAAGCTCCAGGAGGGCTCAGAGAGGTCCAGGCATAACTTAGTGAGAGTCACAAAATGGTAGCCAGAGAAGGCAGAAAAAGCCTACACATGGAGCCCACGTGGCGACATTCTGTTTGCCCACTGTTGATGGAAAAATCAGAATGCTTTTGGAGAACCGAGAAGAGGAAGCCTAACATGGTGGCCCATGTATTGGGACATTGAGCAGAAAAACTGATGCCAAGTTCAAAGTCAGACAGGGATATCTAGTGAGATTCTACCTCAAAACGGAAACAAAAACAGAAAGGGAAAACGGAGGCTTACATACATTTTGTTTTTCCTAAAACCTCCCAAGGTTCACTGGCATATGGGCCAGAATGCAGGGCAGTATCCCATCATCACCCACCTCAGAGAATGAGGAGAACCGAGAGAAAGACGCCACAGCACACATCTCACACAGCCTTCCTGCCTCACACATGCCCTTTGAGACATAAAAAGACAACATGAGGGGCTGGAGAGATGGCTCAGCGGTTAAGAGCAATGACTGCTCTTCCAGAGGTCCTGAGTTCAACTCCAAGCAACCACATGGTGGCTCACAACCATCTGTAATGAGATCTGATGCCCCCTTCTGGGGTGTGTGAAGACAGCTACAGTGTACTTATATATAATGAATAAATAAATCTTAAAAAAAAATAGACATGAAAGCTGAGATTAATAAGAGGAAAACTAAGTATGTTGGTTTTCCACTGTAATCCCAGCACCAGTGAGACAAACAGAAATTATGCCAAGTTAGAAGCCAGTCTACTCTATATATTAAGCGCAGGCCAGTCAGAGATACAGAATGAGACAGTAAGACCCTTTCTCAAGAAATAAAACAGGAAAAAAAGGCAAGAAAGAAAAACTAAAAGGATGGGCACAGTTACTCCCACACGCAGTACCAGAGGCACAGGGAAGTAAAGGCAGGAGAACAGGAAGCGTAAGGCCCATCTTCAGTACATAGTAAGCTTGAGGCCAACATGGGACCCTATCTCAAAAAAACTAAATAAAATTGGGGACTGCAGACGTAGCTCAGCAGCTAAAAGCTTATGCTGCATTCCAGAGGTCCTAAATTCAGTTTCCAGCACCCATGTTGTCCAGCTCCAGGAGATATGGCATCCTCCTTCAGCCTATCAGGGTCCTTGCACATATATAGCAGTCACACAAGCACACCACAGATAAACATGAATAAAAATAAAATCTAGAGTTGGCCACAACGGCACACACCTTTAGCCCCAGCACTCAGGAGGAAGAGGCAGGTGAATTTCTGAGTTCAAGGTCAGCCTGGTCTCCAAAGCAAGTTCTAGGATAGTCAGGACTACACAGAGAAACCCTATCTTGAAAACCAATAAATGAAATATAAAAATTAAAGTAAAATAATACTTTAAACCAAATATAAATTTAAAAATCTAAACAAAGAAGCTGGGTGTAGTGGCTCATACTTATAACCTCAGCTTCAGGAGGCTGAGATGGTTCACAGCAAACTCTAGGCCAGAGAGAGCTACAAGGTGAGATCATGCCTCAAAAAATAAAAAATAAATAAATTCAGATGTATGCTGAAGTCCCAATACAGGCTGAAGAAAGAGGATTTCTTGGACTCGTTCAAGACTATCCTGGGCAATGGAGCCAGAACCCTAGCACACACACCCCACCACTGCCATACATGCCCCCAGAGGTGAGAGGGTACTAGGCTAGGTCTCATAAATCCTCCCAAAACCTGTAAGCATCTTTGAGGTCAGACTTCTGGGGTACCTGACCTGGTTGTTGAGGTATGAGTTCGAGTTTGCCTGCTCACACTGGTCTATGTTTCTCCTTCTGTACAGCACCTGGCCTGAGCACACATCCCACACTCAGGCTCTCTGTTCTGTCTGCAATGCAACAGGATGCCCTTTGGGTGCATTTCCTGGTGGCTGCTGGTATGTACGGACAAGGGGACCTATCTACAGCTCAAGTGTTAGTGTGAGTACCAGTGCCTGAACTTGTCCATGCACCACAATCTGAGGCCCCTAACTCACCCTTAAGATCCCTTAAAGCATTTACTTTATTTATAGGCAAGGAAATTAAGATTTGAGGCTGATTAGTTGAGCCAAAGTCACATGGAAGTGCAAGGTTTGGGACCTGAACTGAAGTCTGATAACAGATTCCCATGCTTTCCTCCAGACAAAGGGAACTGGGGCAGGGAGAGCAGGACAAGCTTAGGAGCCGCCAGGGAGCTCATAGCACATACCAAACCTGCAAGAAGCCTAGCATAGTGGTGCCAGGCAAGAGGAGGCCCTGTCAGACCCTGTCATCTCTACTCCTCGACATCTATTAACCAGCTTGAGGACAGTCTTGGGGGGTCAGCGTAAAACATTTTGACCACATTACTTCTTTGTGACACACTAGTATATGACTCTAAAAACTACCTCAACACCTGGGGAGCCTCAGTTTCAAAGTCAATACAAGAGCTGAGAAGACTCCATCCCACAACCCCACAGAAAGATGTCACTGGCACAAAGGACACCAGAAGCCCAGCATAAGCCTTGAGGGAGTAGACATGGAAGAGTGTGTCTCCTGGGTAATTTCCTCAAACTTGTTTTTTGTCTCTCAAGATTGGGAGGCGGGGGTTCTCCTTACATGAGCCAAGCTGGATCCAAATCTGTAGCTATCACCTTGCTTCTGTCTCCAAGTGTTGGGATGATAGGGATGTACAGCATACCTGACCACCCAATGACCAAAGTCTATTTTTGTATATATTTATTACTTGGTGTAATCAAAGCTTATTTTCATCAATAACAACATTCAGACAAAAATTGCATACTAAGTTCACATTTCAAATTTTACAATTTGATGATTTTTAGTGTCTTCCTTCACAAGCCTGGGTAACCATCAACACTAATTTCATGTTTTTATCATTCCACAAAGAAGCCCAACAGTTCTTGGCTACCTATTCTCACCACACTATTCATCTTTTTCTGTCTCAATAGATTTATCTATTCTTAACTTTTTTTTTAGTTTTTTTTTTTTTTTAATGTTTTGAGGCTTTTGGGTTTCATTTTTTTAGTAACAATATTTCTGTGTTTGGCCCAGGCTGACGTCAAATCCAAAATCCTCCTGCCTCAATTTTCCCCAGTGTCAAGATTACAAGTATAAACCATCATACCTACTTACCCCCTCCCACTAATTTTTGTTTGTTTTTTCGAGACAGAGTTTCTCTGTATAGTCCTGGCTGTCCTGCAACTCACTCTGTAGACCAGGCTGGCCTCAAACTCAGAAATCTGCCTGCCTCTGCTTCCCAAGTGCTGGGATTAAAGGCGTTTGCCACCACTGCCCGGTTTTTTGTTTTTGTTTTTGTTTTTGGTTTTTGGTTTTTGGTTTTTTTGAGACAGGGTCTCTGTACATAGCTCTAGCTCTGTCCTGAAACTATGTTGACCAGGCTGGCCTTGAATTCAAAATTTTAAAATGTGTATTAAAAATGTGTATTATTGCCAGGCGGTGGTGGCTCACGCCTGTAATCCCAGCACTTGGGAGGCAGAGGCAGGCGGATTTCTGAGTTCGAGGCCAGCCTGGTCTACAGAGTGAGTTCTAGGACAGCCGGGACTACACAGAGAAACCCTGTCTCGGAAAAAAAAAAATGTGTATTATCTGCTGGGCAGTGATGGCACATGCCTTTAATCCCAGAACTTTGGAAGCAGAGGCGGGCAGATTTCTGAATTCGATGCAAGCCTGGTCTATAGAGTGAGTTCTAGAACAGCCAGGGCTATACAGAAAAACCCTGCCTTGAAAAAAAACAAACAAACAACAATAACAAAAGTGTAGTACCAGGCTGGAGAGATGGCTCAGTGATTAAGGGCATTGCCTGCTCTTCCAAAGGTCCTGAGTTTAATTCCCATAACCACGTGGTGGCTCACAACCATCTGTAATGGGATCTGATGCCCTCTTCTGGTGTGTGTCAATCTTTGGGCTGGCGCAAGCAGGACTGGATTGAGCAGAGGTCCTGAATTCAATTCCCACCAACCACATGATGGATCACAACCATCTGTTCAGCTACAGTGGACTCACACATAAAATAAATAAATAAATCTTTTTTAAAAATGTGTAGTACCTGTCACCAGAAATGATATCTAAAACAACCATGTCTGAAGTTTATACCTACTGCCAGGTAAGTGTTCCAGAGATCTTTCTTCAACAATAGAACATCCTGCCTTGTAGTCACTAACCAGAGAGGTCCCGGAGACCCTGAAAGAGGTTGTAACCCTCCACAACAGAGGAGGACAGAGACATATAAGAAACCAATAGCTCACAGCTCAGTCAGTCAGAAACTGGATGCAGGAGTTAGTTTTTTCCAAAGTCAAAAGTAGAAAAAGAGAACTGGAAAAAGTGTAGCCATCAGCTAGATTCAATACTACGCAGACCTAATTTAGACCCTAATTTAAACTGACAAAAATCCAGAGCCAGGCCTGATAGTACACATCTGTAATTCCAGCACTAGGAAGACTGAAGCAGGAGGATCAAATGTTTGAGGATTCAAGGCCAGTCTGTACTACCTGTCTACCTGTCTCAAAAAATATAGAAACAAACAAACAAAACCACCACAAACAGCTGGGCATGGTAACAAGCACCCTCAGTCCCAGCACTTGACAGGCAGAAGCAATCAGATCTCTGAGTTTGAGGTCAGCTTTATAAAAATGTACACAGTTAATATCCACTAGACCTAAGGAAGCATTTTCTATTTTAGATGAGTTTTCAGTGTTATAATAGACAAAAAAAAAAAATAAAATAAGATGCTGGTCTTTGGCTCAAAATATAAAATAGGAATGACAGGCAGGCAGGGTGAGGCTCATTACTCCATTCTGTGCACCTGTCACAGAAGCAAGGCTTTAAATGACCCACAGTAAAGCTCACCATCAGTCAAGTGGCAGCACCCTTCCAGTAATGTCACCTTTCTTAAGCAGCAGCATTGTTTTAAGCCAAGAAACGCTAGGAAGCTATGCTCTTTCTCAGAAGGCCAGCTGTCCTGCTACCAGACAGACTCACACACATACAGAGGGGTCTGATGATCAGAAAGAAGGCAATGTCCCTTGGGCACCTAAACACTGGCCTAAAGGTTGCTGTCTGTATCCTTGGTCCTCAGAGAAAATCACCTATCAGATCTCCAGTAGTCTACAGGGTGGACAACCTACTGGACACAAACTGGCCTTGAGAAGCAACAGGGGGAACTCAATACCTGTCCAAGGCCTCAGCTTCCTATCAGCTGGTTCTCACAGCTCGTTAAGTCTCTTAGAAGCAGTGTTGGAAGCAGAAAGAAAAATGTGGACTCTTTACCCATCTGTCCACACATAAGGTCTTTCTGATGTCTCTTCACGCAATGTGAGGGGTTAATTATCTTGAGAACCCTATGAACTCAGGCTGGGCCAGGCTATCAGCTCTCAGAAAACCCCTTGGATCAAAACCCAGGGCAACAGCCCAAGCCCACTCCTGAGCAGAGAGACCACAGACTTGTAGGCTCTCATCTTTCATTTCCTAGACAGCACCCAGGAGGCTAGCAGAAGATGAAAGAACCATCAGGAGCTAGACCTGATCCCACAGATACCAGGTAGCAGAGATAAAGAAGTACCCCTCATTCTGAGGCAATTCTGTGGATACTACTAGACAGCAAAAGGGGATCCATCTCCAGAGACAGCTGCACCACAACTGCTACAGTGGAGCACAATGATAGGCTGGGTGAACCCAAATCTCAGCTCCTTACTAAGGTGGAGTCACCAAGCCCATTATAAAACCCAGTGAAAGGGCCCATTTCTACTTTAACAAGTTCCTGAGGGGATTCCAGCAGGAACTGCTGGGGCTGAAGTGCCCAGGAAGTCTAAGAGATTGAATCAGCAGGTCCTGAGACAAATATCTGCAATCTTGTCTTCTTCAACATTTTTGATCCAACCCTAGTTGCCAGCACTGCAAAACCTCCAAGCCAAGGATACCTTAAAAAGGCATCACATCTCCGAGCCTGTTTCCTCACCTGTAAAACAGAGGTCTGGCTCTACCACCCTCCAGAGAATTGGACTAAGAATTAGGTGTAATAATCTGTAAAAAGAAACTAGTTAAGCCTGGTTCAAGATGACCTCTCAGTGAGATTTGCCTGTTACTTAAGCCCGGTTCAAGATGATCTCTCAGTGAGACTTGCCCGTTACTTTCAGAGTCAAAACTGACGAAGTCTCAAATGTCTTAACCCTTCCTGGCAATCCGTCCCCGTCCCCAAGTACCTGAGGCCCACACCCATCACACCTTCTACTCCATAACACTTCTCCAGTAGTCACTATGTGTGGCCAAGTTCACAGGCCGCTGGACCCACCTCTTGTCCCTTAAGCACAGACAATTCTTACACATCCATAAAATTCTTGTCGAGGATCCTCCCCTAGAGGCCAGCTCTGAGCCCCAACAGAAATCTCTAACCCCAGGATGCATCTCAATTAGTCTCTAATTAACGTTTATTCAGCAACCTCCTACCACGCCCCACGCTCTGTTGCAGCTCCTGTTTGAGGAGCCCCGCAGCGTAAAACGTCAGTCTTCATAGGAACTGGGATTTTTGGCTACTCTTCTGGGTCACGCCGGCTGAGGTCCAAGGTTTTCCTTATTTAGTCGGGCCGACATCCCTGCTGGAGCCTCGCCCTGGGAGCGGCCAGGCCCCGCTGCGCCTTGCGGCCCGAGCTCAGGACCGCGCCCACGCTCTGCGGCCGACAGCCCGGCAATGCTCCAGAAGGGCTCTATCTACCTCAGCCCTGCTCCCGCCGGACCCAGTCATGATGCTCCAGCCAGGCCACCCGCCGCCATGGCAACCGCCTGCCCGCCTGCACTGCCTCGGCGCAGCTACTCACAGCGCGGTGGCGTCAGCCGGGATGCGCAGACTCGGCCCTAGCGTCTGCAGCCAGCGGCCGGAGCAATTGACGCGGCAGGCAGCGTCGGGCGCCGGGCCGCAAAAGCAGGGGACCGGGCAAGGCCCGCAGCCGCGCCCAGGGTCTCCGGCCAGCGCTCCGAGCCACAGGCCCAGGCCTAGGGCCAGCGCCAGGCGAGCGGGCGCGCCGGGCGGCATCGTCAGCGCAGCCCGCGCATGGCCCCGGTTCCCCGAGGCCCCTTGCGCCGGCAGCCGCAGTTCAGGAGGGGCCCGCGGACCTCATGGTGCGGGCCGGGGCTGGATGCCGCGGCGGCCGTGGCCGGTCTGCGGTGCGACAGCTGCTCAGTGCTCTGGGGCAGGCCGCACCTCAGGGCCTTGGCCGCTTGCTCGCGCATTCGCGCTGCACTGCAGACCCAGCGCCAGCTCCTCCTCCTTCCCCCCAACCCCCGGCGCGGGGCGGGGCGCGCCCACAGGCCCCGCCCCTGCGCTTCCAAGTTGGCCGTAGGTGGGACTGAATGAAGAGAAGGCCTTCACAGGCTCCGCCCTCTCCACTGCAGATCCTGAAGGGCGCCCGTAGAGACTCCGCCCAATAAGCGAGAGCCTTGCTGGGCGGGGTCTCACGGGAGGGGAGTCCTCCAGAGGCCCCGCCCTCTGCTCAGCTGGGCCAGCGACAGACCCGGCTTGAAAGTGGAGGAAGCTCCGCCCCTTCTGCTGCGGAGTTTCGAGCCGGCTCAGCAGGCTACGGTTTGAGCTGCTGCCCGCTTAGGCTCTGTACCCTACCCACTATGGCTGGAGGGCTTGGGGCTATTCACCCCGCTTTTCCGAGCTCCCCCTTGAGGTCCTCTGACTGTTGAGGCCTCCTCGGAGTCAGTAGGTTTCTTCGCTCCCAGCCTTCTGCAATCAACAGTCACAACATTGAAAATCCTAATAGGTGTAGAAGAGAGGGTTCAGCGGTGGGCGGTGGTGGCACAAGACTTTAGTCCCAGTACTCGGGTGGCAGAGGCAGGTGGGTCTCTGAGTTCGAGCCCAGCTTGATTTACAGAGTGAGTTCCAGGAGAAACCCTGTCGAGGTTGGGGGCGGTTAGCGGATAAAGGAGTTTGCCATGCCTAATCACCTGAGTTCTATCCCGAAATCCACGTAAAGATAAACTTACACAAAGTTGTCCTCTGCCCGCTACACCCTGGCATAGCACGCGCCCTTCACTAATAATAAATTAAACAAACAAAAAAACCCTGCGGCCTAGAGTTTCGGGGTGCCAGCTGTGCGAGCTTCCATTCCGCAAGTCTTCTCAGCCCCTGGAGAGTACCGCTGACCTGAGTCAATAAGTACTGGCGTCGTCATACATGGACCTCTGCCAAAGGATGCTGCAGAGGCTCGGAAGTGATGCATGAGATTGCGCTCACCTCGAGTGGGTGAAGCTCAGCGCGGCGTCCTCCACCCCTACGCGCAGCCCACCTTGCTGCTGCCGAAGTGCTGGGGAGAAGCTGTACCGCCCACCCACGAGCAGCTCCAGCTCAGGCTTTAGATTCCAGGTACTGCAAATCCTTGTGCGCAGGAGCTAAAGACAAAATGAAAATGAAAAAAGACTCCAAACACAGTACTGGGGAATAATCCTTGAAAGCATGTTTAGACGCCCGAGTACCAAAAACTACATGTTCTGTGTTTCTATTTACAGGAAATATTCAAAAGAGGAAAATCAAAAAAATTTAAAAAAAAAGTCCACAAAGACAGGAAACTGATGAGTGCTTTAAGGCTGGAGGGAAGAGGTGAGGGTTTCTTTGGAGCCAACAAGCATGTTTGTTCCGTAATTAGATCAAGTGATTGAACAGCCTTATTAACTATATTAAAACGGGCAGCATGGTAGCGTGCATTTCTCAGGCCAGTACTCCAGAAAGAAAGTTTCCCAGGCTGGGCTTAAATATTGGTTTTTTTAAAAGATTTATTTATTGTTATATGAAAGTACACTGTTGCCGGGCAGTGGTGGAGCACGCCTTTAATCCCAGCACTTGGGAGGCAGAGGCAGGTGGATTGCTGACTGAGTTCAGCCTGGTCTACAGAGTGAGTTTCAGGTCAGCCAGGGCTACACAGAGAGACTCTGTCTCGAAAAACCAGAAAGAAAGAAAGAAAGAAAGAAAGAAAGAAAGAAAGAAAGAAAGAAAGAAAGAAAGAAAGAAAGAAAGAAAGAAAGAAAGAAAGAAAGAAAGAAAGAACACTGTTGCTGTCTTCAGACACACCAGGAGAAGGGAGAGGGCCTCAGATCTCATTGCAAATGGTTGTGAGCCACCATGTGGTTGCTGGGATTTGAACTCAGGACTTTCAGAAGAGTAGTCAATGCTCTTAACCGCTGGGCCATCTCTCCACCCCCTGGGCTTAAATATTCTTAAAAAGAATACTAGATATCATGCTTGGTGAATTGTATCTCAATTTTTTGCTTGTATGTGCATGCATGTGTGTGTTCATGCATGCAGTTGTGGACAAGGTCTCACTAGGTAGCTCTAGCTGGCCTGGAACTCAGATATGAACCTGCCGTTGCCTCCAGATTAAAGGCATGCTCACCCCCCATCTAACTCATTTGGGGGTTTTGTTTTGTTTTGTTTTAAGGATTTATTTTATGTACATGAGTACACTGTGGCTGTCTTCAGACACACCAGAAGAGGGCATCAGATCCCATTGCAGATGGTTGTGAGCTACCATGTGGTGGCTGGGAATTGAACTCAGAACCTCTGGAAGAGCAGTCAGTGCTCTTAACCACGGAGCCATCTTGCCAGCCCGTTTTGTTTTGTTTTGTTTTGATGTGTTTTTCTCACACTATAGCTCAAGTTCAGCCTCAAATTTAGGACAGTTCCTGCCTCAGCCTCCTGAATGTTGGGATTACAGGTATAAGCCATCATATCTGGTTAATATTTATGTTTTACAGATAAGGCAAGTTTTGTTTTGTTTTTTAATTTTTAGACAATTTTTCACCATGTAGCCCTGCCTGGTCCCTATATAGACCAGGCTGGCCTTGAACTCACAGAAACCCACCTCCCTCTGCCTCTATAGTGCTGGAACTGAAGGTGTGCATCACCCCACCCAGCAATTTTTTTTAATTTTTAAAAATATTTTTATGGGGCTGGAGAGATGGCTCAGCGGTTAAGAGCACTGACTGTTCTTCCAAAGGACCTGAGTTCAAATCCCAGCAACTACATGGTGGCTCACAACCATCTGTAAATGAGATCTGGTGTCCTCTCCTGGAGTGTCTGAAGACAGCTACAGTGTACTTACATATAATAAATAAATAAATAAATCTCTCTCTCTCTCTTTTTTTTTTTTTTTTTTTTTTTTTTTTTTTTTTTTTTTGGTTTTTGGAGACAGGGTTTCTCCGTGTAGCCCAAACTGTCCTGGAACTCACTCTGTAGACCAGGCTGGCCTCGAACTCAGAAATCCGCCTGCCTCTGCCTCCCAGAGTGCTGGGATTACAGGCGTGCGCCACCACCACCCGGCTAAATAAATAAATCTTTAAAAAAATATTTTTTATTGGACTGGAGAGATGGCCCAGCAGTTAAGAACACTGACTGCTCTTCCAGAGGTCCTGAGTTCAATTCCCAGCAGCCACATGGTGGCTCACCACCATCTGTAATGGGATCGGATGCCTTCTTCTGGTGTGTCTGAAGACAGCTACAATGTACTCAAATAAATAAAATAAATTCATTAATCTTTTAAAAAAATTTTATTGTTGTGTAATGGTAGCACATGCCTTTAATCCCAGCACTTGGAAAGCAGAGGCAGGCAGACCTCTGTGAGTTTAAGGCCATCCTGGCTACACAAGGAAACCCTGTCTTGAAAAACAACAACAAAATATAGATAAATCGATATAGGTAGATGGTTAGATAGATAGATAGATAGATAGATAGATAGATAGATAGAAAAATTATCTTATAGGGCTAGGCATAGTGATGGCACACTCTGTAATCCCAACACTGGTGAGAAGGAAAGATCTCTGTGAGTTCAAAGCAAGCGTGGTCAGCATAGCTAACTCCTGGCCAGTCAAGGCTATATAGTGAGAACTTGTCTCAAGAAATATTTTTTTTTACCTGGGTTCAATTCCCAGCCAATGCACTTCTATGGTTTTTATTTAAAAAATTCTTTTAGCCAGGCGGTTTTTATTTAAAAAATTCTTTTAGCCAGGCGGTGGTGGCGCACGCCTGTAATCCCAGCACTCTGGGAGGCAGAGGCAGGCGGATTTATGAGTTCGAGGCCAGCCTGGTCTACAAAGTGAGTTCCAGGACAGCCAGGGCTATACAGAGAAACCCTGTCTCAAAAAAACCAAATCCAAAATAAATAAATAAATAAATAAATGATAAAAATTCTTTTATGAAACCACCAAAATGAAACAAAGCAAGGAAACAAACAAACAAACAAAAAGCAAAAGAAAAACAAAAAGTTTTTTTAATTCTATGTGTGTGCATGTGTATACATGAGCAAGTGTGTGGTGTATGCCATTAATCCCAGTCCTTGGGAGGCAGGCAGATGGATTTCTGAAGGAAGGAAGGAAGAAAGGAAGGAAGGAAGGAAGAGAAAGCTACAAACTAGTAAAGAGTTGTATAGATGGAGAACATTCCAGAAACAATTTGAAAACCCTGGCCATGAGGACCCCAGGGAGAAGGGAGAAATGACACATATCTACCAGCCGTCTACTGTAGGCAGAGCAATTGTCTCAAGTTTGTCAGAAACCCAGAAGGATGACAGGGTTCTCCAAGGTCATCCTGGCCCTGGCCCGTACCATGTCACCTGTGCATAGCTAAAGGAAAGGTGTCAGGGGGTGACCTTTACAGAAGGCATTTTGAAAGGAAGACTTGGCAGGAAGCCACAGGCCAGCAGATCTACAGCATGTAGGGACTGTAAACACAGTCTGTGGTCAGCTGTCCCAAAAAGCCTTGCTGTGCGGGGAAGAGGAACAACAAAGAACAGAGCAAAATAAGTCTTTCTCTTCATATGGGAAAGGGTTTACAGATCACGGGAAGCATGCCAGCAGAGAGGCGGGACAGCAAAGCAGAGACATCTTGGGAGATGGAAGGAAAGTGCTCATATCACCCACTTCTTCACCCTCTCCTTCATTGCTGTAGTCTACTGAACTTCAACAGCTTTACCAACTGAGACTATCGTTGCTCCTTTACAAAATGAGATTTCTGAAGAAACAGAGAAGCCAAGAAATGTTCCAGGCCACACAGCAGGTGAATAGCAGACTTAGGATCATATTCAAAGTCCAGGTTTTTCTTCAGACAGATGACAGATTTTTTTTGTTTTAGGATTCAAAGCATAGAAAGATACACCCACAAGAAAACAGCGAGGCAGAGTGGTACACACCTTTAATCCCAGCACTCCAGACAGAGACAGGCAGATCTCAAGGCTAGCCTACTCTAAGCAGTGAGTTCTGGGCCAGCCAACACTACATAATGAGAACCTGTCTCATAAGGAAAACAGACTAATCAGCTCTACATTTAAAAAAATCTATTTATTTTTTATTACATTCATGTGTGTGTGTGTGTGTGTGTGCACACGCGCGCGTGCGTCCCACATGTGTGTAAGTACCAGAAGATGGTGTAGGATTCCCTGGAGCTGGAGTTACACCTGACATGAGTGTAGAAAACTGAATCGGATCTTCTGGGCAGACAGCCCATTAGCTGCTGAGCCATCGCTGCAGCTGTAGTGAGAATTTCGGTTTCTATAAAAACCCAATTATGGGGGCAGGGCTAGAGAGTTGGCTCAGCCATTAAGAACACCGTCTATTCTTCCTGAGTTCAATTCCCAGCAACCACATGGGGGCTCACAACCATCTATACTGAGATCTAATGCCCTCTTTTGGTGTGCAGGTGTACATGCAGATAGGGCACTCATACATAAATAAATATATCTTAAAAAAAAAAAAACCCGGGCAGAGGTGGCACACGCCTTTAATCCCAGCACTCTGGGAGGCAGAGGCAGGCAGATTTCTTAGTTCAAGGCCAGCCTGGTCTACAGAGTGAGTTCCAGGACAGCCAAGGCTATACAAAGAAACCCTGTCTCAAAAAATCCAAAAACAAAACAAAAAACAAAAAACAAAATCTCCCAAACAATTTAATTATTTTTTTATGCAGACACTTTTAGTTTTGTTCTATATACATACAAGATTTCTCTGTGTAGCCCTGGCTATCCTAGAACTAGCTCTGTAGACAAGGCTGGTCTTGAACTCAGATCCACCTGCCTCTGTCTGCAAAGTGCTGGGATTAAAGACAGAGTATACTGTGTACACCCAGATTCTATTATTTATTACTACTACTATTACTGTTATTATTGGGTTTTTGAGCTGAGTTTCCCTATGTAGCCCTGGAACATTCTCTGTAGACCACTGGGGCCTTAAACTCAGAGATCAGCCTGCCTCTGCCTCCCAAGACTAGGATTAAAGGCGTGAACAGCTGCCTCTGGTTATTATTTTTTTAAAGCAGAGGTTCACTTTACAGCTCAGTCTGTACCAGTTCTCTGTCAGTCTCCAGGGCACTTGGATTACAGCTGGGTGCCACTATACCCAAAATATAGGCTTTCTTAAAAATATATAAATACTCTAGGAGGCAAAGGCAGGCGGATTTCTGAGTTCGAGGCCAGCCTGGTCTACAGAGTGAGTTCCAGGACAGCCAAGGCTACACAGAGAAACCCTGTCTCAAAAAAACCAAATCCAAAAAACCAAATATATATATATATAGATATATATCAGTAACTAATAATATAAAGAAATTAGAAAGGGAAAAAAATAAACAAGAAAATCCGATCAGTTCAGGAAAATACTCAAACCAGAAAAAGGAAGGAAGGAAGGAAGAGAAAGATCAAATCAGTATGTCCATCAAAACACACAAAATACATGGCTGGATAAGATGTTTCAGAGGTTAAAGCACTGGCTCTTTTTCAGAGGACCCATAGAGTGACTCACCACGGTCTGTAACTCCAGTTTCAGGAGATCCAACACTCGCTTCTGGCCTTTGTGGTACATACCTGGTACATGGACACAAATGCTAGCAAAACATACATAAACATAAATTGAACACACACACACACACACACACACACACACACGAACAACGAGAAAACATGAACAAGGATCACAGTATTCATGCCATACAAGAAAATGGACCAGCCCTCAGAAGGCAGAAATAGACAAATCTTAGAATTCAAGGCCAGGCTGGTCTGCAGAGCAAGTTCTGGAACAGTCAGAGCTACAGAGAGAAACTTTATCTTGAAAAACCAAAACTGAAACTAAAAAAAAATAAGTAAATAAATTAAAAATAAAGAAAAGGGTGTTAAATGGTCAGGGCAATCTATGTGAATGTATAACGGACCTATTAAGTATATTCTAGAATGCAGGTATTCCACAAGGTCAGAAGAAATACTTAGGTAACAGCGAGGCAGCAGGTAACACCCCCTTCAGCACACAGAGCAAGGCCTGGTGCAATAGCGCCCCTAGAGGTTCTTTTGTGTTCTTTACTCCTGGCCATGGAGGCGACAGATATACCAGTGAGGCTCTCCAAGGCCACCCTAAACCATGGACTCCCACCTGAGAAGGGAGCCTAAGAGTTCTCTACAGAAGGTCTTGGGACAAAGCTATACATCCCAATACCAAGTGGCAATGAGGAACAGGTATGTTTTTGTCTTGGCTGATGTATACTCGTGATAGTTTCATGGATGTACAAATATAAAAATACTGAAACTTTTCTGTTGCCTGCCTTTTCCTGGGGATTCTATTTCTACACCTTAGATAGGGAGGGTAATAATACCAGACCGAGACAGGATTCCCCCCCATGTCTCCAAGCTTAGCTTGGTGGGATCAATGCATGTAACTGGGATTACTAATAGACCATGGGCAACTTACAGGCAACTGTGCCCCTGTGTGAAAGAGTAAGAGTCTTTTCTCTCAGGAGATGAGGGACTGTGTGTCTTGTGGAAGCTCCCCCCAGCGCCTCTCAGGAGGAAATGGTAAAGGGACCCAATCTTGTGAGGGTCTCATGACAGTAACCACAGCTGCTTTGATTTCAAGATTGTGATGTCGTCGTTAAGAGCACTGACTGCTCTTCCAGAGGTCCTGAGTTCAACTCCCAGCAACCACACAATGGCTCACAACCATCTGTAATGGGATCTGATGCCCTCTTCCGGTGTGCCTGAAGGCAGCTACAATGTGTATATGTGTGTGTGTGTGTGTGTGTGTGTACATGTATGTATGTAAAATAAATAAATCTTTAAAAAAACAAAAAGATTGTGATGGCCAAGTTATGCCCAGATGAGAAAGTTTCATATTATTAAACTGTATGCTCTCTGTGTGTGCATATGTATGGTGTGTGATGTGTGCATGTGTGATGTGTGCATGTATGCATGTGTGCACGTGCATACGCCTCTGCTGCTTGTACCTTCCCAGCACCACCACCTCCTTTTTTTCCCTCTGAAACAGGGTCTCACTAGGTCCTGGAACTCACTAGGATGATCTTGAACTCGCCCACCTCTGCCTCTGCCTCCTGAGTGCTGGGATTAAACATATGTGCCACTACTGCCCAGCTTGTCTATTTATTTATTTATTTATTTATTTATTTATTTATTTATTTATTTATTTATATTGTAGTGTGTTGGTGTTTTTGTTTTGTTTTGTTTTGTTTTTATGGTTTTTTGAGACAGGGTTTCTCTGTGTAGCCCTGGCTGTCCTGGAACTCACTGTGTAGACCAGGCTGGCCTCGAACTCAGAAATCTGCCTGCCTCTGCCTCCCAAGTGCTGGAATTAGTATATGGGTGTTTTACCTGCATGTATGGAACTGTATCACATGCATGCAGTGCCCACAGAACCCAGAAGAGGGCAGTGAATCCTCTGGAAAAGCAACTACAAACCCCTGTAAACTGCTGGCAATGGAACCCAGGTTCCTTGCAAGGGCAGCAAGTGTTCCTAACCATGGAGTCATCTCTCCTGTCCTAGCCTAGCTTTTGAGACAGTCTCTCATTGATTCTGGAGCTTAATGTTTCAGCCAGACTAGATTACCACCGAGTCCCTGGAATCCCCCATCTCCATTTATCAGCTCCAGGTTACAGCTGACATAGTGCCAAGCCAGCCCCGCCCCCTTTAATTTGGGTGCTGGAAATCAGAACTCAGGTCTGTGAGCTCCCTAAGCTTGCACATTGCCCTTAGGCCATCTCCCTGGCTCTTCAACTTGAACACTTTAAACATATGCAGTTCTTGGATATTATATTACCTACATACCCATAAAACTATTTTTTTTTTTGACAAAACCAAGCAACATAGCTCTTGTATCAAAAAACACTTCCCAGGGTTGGGGATTTGGCTCAGTGGTAGAGTGCTTAGGCCCTGGGTTCAGTCCCCAGCTCAGGAAAAAGCAAACAAACAAACAAACAAAAAACAAGGCAACTGGCACAAAAAGCACCTCCCATCCCCCCTGCAAAGAAAAAAAGAAAGAAAGAAGACATCATGCTCAGAGAAGCCAGTTATTGTCGGCTCTAGGGATTATGTGGTAAAGCAAAGAACTATTTGATCAGTTTGTAATAATGCCTTTATCTCCTATGTTGTTCGAGAGTGTGGATCCACTAGACCCCACTCAGGCCCCTCTGTTGACAAGAGGGTCCCACTCAGGAGCTGAGAGCCAGCACTGCTGAGAACTGGTCCCTGACTCCATGGGAATGCAGACTAGGAACCATGGCCCCCAAGAACAGAGAATGGGACTTTAGTTTCAGTGCTTGGGATAGAATCCCGTCGTGCTAAAAGAAGCTCTGCTTCCACCCCACCCCAGTCCTGTGGTTGTGGCTGTGCACAAGTTCACTCCAGTGTGGTGAGCACCTCATAAGCCACTGTGGTCTTAACCTCCAACAGAACTACTCCCTGCTTGGGCCCCATACAGATGATGCTTCTTCAGGCAAAGGTGACCACTCACCTGTTATTACCAGCCAGCAGGACAGTAGGGATAGCAAGTTAGGGCCACCAAGATAACTAGACACCTGGGTATATCTTTTCAGGAGAAAAATATATTTGGAATATATTTGCACCTTTTACATCTGGGTGCCAGAGTCAATATATCTCTGACATCATCTCTTTTCTAGGGTGACTCAGTGTTCTCTCTTTCTCTCTCTCCCTCTCTCCTACAATTCAGAGCTGTTGCAGTTCTTCTGACGTTTCCATGGCAACTTTCACAAGGATTTCATAGAACATAAGGTGTTTGAGCTGGAAGGGCCCTTGGAGAGCAACTCCTCCTCCACATTTTACGGAACAGGAAATAGGCCCAGAGACGATGCCTAGATACTCAGGGTCGCACAGCAAGAAAGGGACCTCTGCCTTCTGGCATTTAGATAACAGGCGGCTGAGTTCCGCAGGGCTGACTCCTCAGGAGGTGCTCTGAGAACACATGCTTTGGGGGCTCTGCCTCTGTTTGCTAAAGGACCCCTGCGACCCAGTCTTCCTTTCTGCTGCTCAATCACAGACCTTTCCCTTTGGTGCCAAAGAGGAAAAGAGCAGGCAGCACAAGGGTTTGTCTTCAGAAAGCTCCCAGATATGGGTATCGAAGTTTCTGGAGAAACACTGGAGAGCATCCAGGGTGCAGGAAGTAGGGACAGGAGGAGTGACGGGAAGCAGAACCTGCAAGGTCAAGGAGATGGGCTCTCATTCTTGCCTGTTCTCCGGCATAGGCCAGACCATGGGCTTGGGGGTATAGCTAGAAGCCGAGGGGGAATGAGAGAGACAGGCTATATTAGGGCAGCTCCTGGGAAGACCAATTAGATGTCTGCAGGAGTTGAGGGCCATGAGAGACCAAGGGCAAGGGTTCAACCAGACCTGGGTGGCTCCACTCATTCGGAGACACGGACGTGTGCTGCACGTCTTTTTCTTTGCATTCCAAGGCTGAAGGAATTTTTCAGCTACGATTTTCAGGGGGCATGCAGCCAATTCAGGGACTGGTCCCTACCAGCTGTGCTCTTCTTCCCAAGTCTGAAGATCTCCGAGTTTGGAGGACTCCAAGCCAGACTAAGGCCGTCACATCTTGCTTACCCTGTCTTGCTCAGCTGGCTCCTTCCCTCAAGTTTGCTCTGAGTCACAATAACTTATTTATTGCCATGTAACAATCATCTCCCTCATACTCAGGAAGCCATGGTTTTAAAAGGCTCGTCTCTAGAGGAACATGGCGGCCTGGTAGAATCCCAGCCCTTGGAAGGCTTGAGGCCGGAAGACTGTGAGCTTGAGGCCAGTCTGGTCTACATAGTGAAACCCTGTTGTA
Organism: Apodemus sylvaticus; assembly: GCF_947179515.1. Taxonomy (NCBI): domain Eukaryota; kingdom Metazoa; phylum Chordata; class Mammalia; order Rodentia; family Muridae; genus Apodemus; species Apodemus sylvaticus. Next base: position 96,929,587 of record NC_067481.1, read on the forward strand.
TACGGACGGCATCATCCCCTGGGCTCCTGTGTCCATCAGAGACTCTGCTTACTCAGTCAATTACTCCCCATTGGCTGCCTGGGTGTTCTCTAATCATGGTACCCAGATTCTGAAAACCACCATCTCAGGTTGTGAGAACCTGGGATCACATCTGCTGTATTGCAGCCCAGGTTCAAGGGGAGGAGACACAGATCTGCCCTATCACCAGGAAAAATGCCAACATCCTTGCCATATTTTTTGTTTGTTTTCTTTTTTTTTTAAGATTTATTTATTCATTATATGTAAGTACACTGTAGTTGTCTTCAGACACTCCAGAAGAGGGCATCAGATCTCATTATGGATGGTTGTGAGCCACCATGTGGTTGCTGGGATTTGAACTCAGGACCTTCAGAAGAGCAGTCAGTGCTCTTAACCGCTGTTTTTGTTTGTTTTCAAGACAGGGTTTCTTTGGATAGCCTTGGCTGTTCTAGACCAGACTGGCCTCTGCTTCCCAAGTGCTGGGATTAAAGGTATGCACTACCATCTCCCAGCTGCCATTTTCTTTTGTTTTTTTTTTATATAAGATTTATTTATTTATTATGTGTACGTACACTGTAGTTGTCTTCAGACACTCCAGAAGAAGGCATCAGATCTCTTGTTACAGATGGTTATGAGTCACCATGTGGTTGCTGGGATTTGAACTCATGGCCTTCAGAAGAGCAGTCAGTGCTCTTAACCACTGAGCCATCTCTCCAGCCCCACCTGACTCTTTCAATTTTAATTAATTATTACTTTTGAGACAGGGTCTCACTATGTGGCAGGCCTGGAACTTGCTATGTAGACCAGGCTCACCTTTAACGCACAGAGATCTGCCTGCCTATGCTTCACGAGTAGAAGGATTAACGGCCATACCCATCTGAGAGCCGTGTCTCTAGCGTATGTTTCCTTCGCCAATTTAGTAGCTGCTTATTGAGGCCAGGGGCTGGCTGCCGGGAGACGGCGATGACCAAGACAAGCTGCTTCCTGTGCTCAGAAAAGCTTCCGTTCCAGAGTGAGAAATGGATGGGAGCAGAGGAGCCTTGAGAAGCAGTGATCAAAGATGAGCAGAAGCGTGGGGAAGAGAGGAGGGAGAGAGAGAGAGAGAGAGAGAGAGAGAGAGAGAGAGAGAGAGAGAGACGGCCCCGGAGGTTTCTCAGGAGAAAGCAGACCTGGATTTTATGTAAATGTTCCTTCCTCCTTTTAAAGGCAAGTCTGTCTCCTCTGCTGTTGCAGGCTCCCCTCCTCTGCTGCCCTCCCACTTTCCTGGCTTGCCCGTTCCTTCTCTCCTCCTAGGTGCCTGCACTGTTTCCAGCGCTCCCATCCTGAATCCCCCTCCTTGCAGCCGCTGCCCCAGACCATCCAAACTTGAACTCTGTGTGTATTCCCCCGTCCTGGACAGATTCTAGGCAGCAGCAGGAAGGAGGCTGTAGGATCTACTTCCTAGGGCAACAGGCACAGGCTGTTGAGGTTAACAGCAGAGAACCTTGAGGTTGTTGGCCTTGTGAGGACAGGATACTGGCGTCTCAGGGAATGCAAAAGTGAGATCCCAGTAGCCCCACTCTAGGTCAGGACATAGAGATCTGGAGATTGACCTGAAAGAGATAGGAGGAGGCTCTGCGCCACCGAGGTAGGGAGTTCTTCGTGCTCTGCTCGGTGCCAACTGAGAAAGTTCAGGAGGCTGCCAAGGGACCCAGAGTTTTGGTGACAACAATCACATCTTGGAGAACAGTTAAGCCATTCCAGAGGAACACCAAGAAAACACCACGTCTCAAAGGCACCACACTCTGGCATTCTCTGTCCTCACCTCTGACCACTGAAGTTTCGTTCTCCTGACTGGAGTCTTAGGTGAGAGGGCTTTGGACAGAACTCCTCCAGTCAGCATAGGCGAGGCAGCAGGATCAGATCCAGGAGGAGGAGGACATACCAGGTCCTGGACCAATTTGGGGTCTAGAGAATCAACACCGACCTCTTTTGGATGAAAGCCTCGGATGGAAAGACCACAGCCAGCCAGTTCTGGGGAAGGGACCTTCAATCTGCTAGGCTGTCAGGGCAGAGGTCTTGCAATGATTATCTCAGAAGGCCTGATGCTGGCTGCCTGTGATAACACTTCCTTTCTCACTTCAGATACCTGTGCTCTCAACCCAGGTGGCAAAATATGCGAGGAAGAACATCGTGCCCATTGTGCCTCTCTGATCAGCTGAGCAGAATGCTCCGGCATAGCAGGGATTGTTTGTGACACATGAGTGTCGGAGCTTCCTGAATTTTCTTGCCCTGGAGGGAATAGCATGGAGGACAAGTAGTCAGGTGGCTGGTATCTTTGATGAAAAAAAAACCCTGATTCTCAGGCTGCCTATCTATGCAAGCCATCTACCCCAGCATCCTCATCTCAGAACACATCGGAGTCCCAGGTCCATGGACCGGTCTATTGAGCTAGGTTACTGAGCTGGGACATTAATGACTGAGGCAAGGAACAGTACCCCGAGAGGACACAGGATCCCAGTGCTTCACTAGACAGCATAGTGCACTGGGGCAGGCTCCTGGGATGCACACCTAAGGCCTTCTTGGGACCTCTTGATCCCGCCCCTGGAGCCACGGGCTTATTTGCATGGCTCCGCCTCAGAGCGACCATTGGCAGCGGTGGCGGGAGGCCGGGCCTGAGTGGCTGCGCCGACTGTGGGGACGCGGGGGCGGGGCAGGCACTGAGTGCTGGAGATGCTGCTGCCGCCGCCGCTGTCGCTGCTGCTGCTGCTGCTGCTGCTGCGGGACGGGTTCGGGTCCGAGTCGGTCTTGGCGGGCACGGGGCGTGGGACAACGCGGGACACGGTGGTGGCAGCAGGAGCACACTGAGAACCATGTCCAGGAAGAAGACCCCCAAGAGCAAGGCGGGGAGTGTGCCGGCTACCTCTACGCTGCCCGCCGCCGCCAACGGGCCACGTCTGGCACATCCCAGGACTGCCCGCCCTGGCCCAGAGGCACCGCCCAACGGGCCCCCGCAGTCCGGTCGGCCCTCACTTGGTGGTACTGGAGACTTCTACGACGTTGCTTTCAAGGTGAGCCAGGCACCTCCCCGCCATGGGAATGCAGCAGGTGGATCCTAGACTGTCGCTGGGGAAGAGTGCAGGGCCGTGCGGACCCTCCGCTCTGAACTGGCACCACGGCACCTTGCCGCTGGCACGGCAGTACCTTACATTGTCGCGCGACCCTACATGTGTGCAGGAGCGCGCGCGTACACTCACACTCACACTCACACACACACACAACTATTAGACTTGGGTCTGGGGTATGCAACAGCTGGCAGGGCCCCACCCCACTCCACCTACTGTGAGGCCAAGCAAGGGGTCCTGAAAGATCAGAATTCCGAAGCTGTCCCTTGGGACCGATGGCCCCTACCAGTGCTCCCGTCTGTCTCATCACTTCCCATCCATATGCTGCCTTCCCTCACCCCCAGGGGCTGTAAGTCTCCTTTTTCTGGGAGAGAGGAGAAAGAGGCCAACCCAGACCAGACCAAAACTGAAGCCTAAGCGAACTGACCTCCAAAGGCAGGGCCATGTTCCCAGGCTCTGGGGTCTGGAACACTGGCCTCAGGGATCACGGGGGAGGGAGAGACTTCACTGGTCTGCCCCTCAGGCCCACAGATCATCCCTAGGCCTTCTTCACTTCAAAAGCTGATGGCACACCTCTCCTGAGCCTCCCTGCTGAGATTTGTGCCTTTGCTGGAATTCGAAGAAGTCCCCTCAGGTCTCTTAGGAGCTTCCAGATGCCCTCCATGGCCCTGCTCCCCACATGCCCCAAATGCTGCCCTCCCAGATCGAGCATGTTGTCTGTGGAGGAGGGGTAGGTGAGACCCTGGATGGGGACAGCTGCCCTCAGTCCCTCTTGACTGAGGCTGCATTTTGTTGGTGAGAGTGGACTATTGGGGGCAGAGAAGCTGGGCATCCATGCTATTGGGGACCATGCTGCTGTGTTTCCGCAGGCTGTGCTGAACAGACAGGCCTGGAACACTCCTCTCCTGCCCCTCCCCCACCGCTCAAGGTGGACTAGAAGCATCTCTAGGTGGGCAAGGCCCTCAGCTCCAAGCCTGAATCCTCTGACCCTCCTGCCCGTTCTAGGTCATGCTGGTGGGGGATTCCGGTGTGGGGAAGACCTGCCTGCTTGTGCGTTTCAAGGATGGGGCTTTCCTGGCTGGTACCTTCATCTCCACCGTGGGCATCGACTTCCGGGTGAGAGTGGAGGATGATGTCTTGAGCTCTGGCTGGGTCCAGCTGTGCTATGGTTCCTACACACAATCCTCCCAGTATCCTTGGCCAGCTGCCTCCCAACACCTGAGGGTCCCGGGGTCCTAACATCTGAGGTAGTACCTGCATTCAGCTGAAGCAGAGTTTTCTCACCAGGGTTGTCGCTGTGCTGAGCTATATCTGTGCTCCAGGAGAGAGAGAGAGAGAGAGAGAGAGAGAGAGAGAGGCCTGTTCCCTCAGGAGGTCCCTGCCTCTACATATGGAGACCTCCTTAGAATCCCAGGCAGGGTCCTGGGATCTCTAACACTAAAGCCCATCCCCTCCCCCAACCCTGCCCAGTCTGAATCTCATGTGCTGAGGTGCTGGTGTGTTCTTGGCAAGTCCCAAATTTGCGTTTTTTCTCACCCTTTAATTAGACCCAGTTAGCAGGAGGTTGGGAGGAAGGCCCATTTCTGGAGACAGGAGAAAGGGCTCCCTCCAGTGGGAACTTCTTTAGGACTGTAGGTCTCCTCAAACCCTCTAGGTACTAAGAGTCTAGGGTGAAGTAAAGGCTGAGGTGGGGGGGGGGGAAGAGCAGGAGAGGCATGGGACCTGGGGCTTGCCCTCCTCCCTTGGTTTGCACCCCTACTCAGGGTGCAGGAAAGGCAGAGAGAACATCCTCCCTTGCCAGGCAGACGGCTGAGCCTGGCACTGATTCCCTGGAAGCACTGATGAATAGCGGGAGAGAGCTCTGGGGAAAGGGAGAGCTGGGCTTGGCCTCTCACAGCCCCAGCCTCTAGCCAACCCTTCTTTGGGGTGACAAGTGGGTGGCACTCCAGTCTGGCATCTACTCTTCAAAGGGTCCAATCTGGAAAACCTACAGACAGCAAATTCACTAATGTCACCTATTCAGCAACAGTAGATCTGGGCTCTGTGTGCATAGTAGAGTCAGACAAGCATTAGTCCCTCCCCCACCCCCTGGGAAATGGGTGTCCCAGTGACCGAGGTGGGGAGGGATTAAATTGGCTTCTCCAGGCAGGGTGTAGTTCTCAATGTTCCTTGTAGCTCAAGCTGAAGGTGCTCCTAAGCTAAGAACTGTACTAATAGTGCTATGCTTTTGGCAAGTAGGAACTGTGTATGACCTGGTGGCACTGCTAGGAGCCTCTGATTTTAAGCAGAAATGTGGCCTTAAGTTCTCAGAGCAGAAAGAGACCCAGGAGGTGCTGTAGGAATGGGAAGAGGTGGGGTGTCCTCAAGCCGCCACTCACTGGTTAGTTCATCCACGGCTTAATAAGCCTCCCCTCCTTCAGCCAGAGGATGGCAGGCGTTCTTACTGGTGCTGGCTGCTTCTGTTTCAGAATAAAGTTCTGGATGTGGATGGCATGAAGGTGAAGCTGCAGGTGAGGTTACAGGAGTGTGGGGCTGGAGACACCAGGGAGAGGTTGGGCAGTATGACCAGTGCCTGTCGCCACAGATCTGGGACACAGCTGGTCAGGAGCGGTTCCGAAGTGTCACCCACGCCTACTACCGCGATGCTCACGGTAAGCCCATAGACATGGGGTCTGGCTATCCCCCACATAGTCTGGGATATCTAGGGCAGGGGGCATGTAGGCACACTACAGATGGCGGTGAGGGTCCTCATTACTTTCTGTACCCAGCACTGCTGCTGCTCTACGACATCACCAACAAAGATTCCTTCGACAACATCCAGGTCAGTGGCCTTGGTAGGGGAATGAACCAAGACTGTCTAAATGGCATCAGGACCCCCAGACTCCTGCTACTTAATAGGAACCTGATGAACCCCTCTCTCATGGTTGCCAGGTTATTTGCTAACTCAATGGGCCTGGGTGACTCCTGCCTCCATTAGCAGGACCACCTGGAATAAGGGCTTCTAGAAAAGCCACTCCATCAGGTGTGGCACAAGAGGCCAAGGACCAGCCCTGAGACTGGCCCCAGCTTTCCCTATACAGGCCTGGTTGACAGAGATCCAGGAATATGCCCAGCAGGACGTGGTGCTCATGCTGCTGGGGAACAAGGTGGGCATCTGGGCCTGTCCTCTCCAGCCTGGTCCCACAGGACGTGCCATGGACTGGCATTAACGAAATTCCTGTGCCCGGGCTAGGTTGACTCAACTCAAGAACGTGTGGTAAAGAGGGAAGATGGGGAGAAATTAGCCAAGGTGAGTCAAATCAGGGAGGGTGAAGAGGGAGCTCTTGAGATTCTGACACTTGGGCTGCCCCCATGTGCCCAGCACCCAGCTGGCAGTAGCTATTTGCAGGAGTATGGGCTACCTTTCATGGAGACCAGCGCAAAGACTGGCCTCAACGTGGACTTAGCTTTTACAGCCATAGCAAAGTAAGTCCTGGTAATGAACACTACCCTCCCGTTCTAGAAGTGGGCTACCTTGTGCTATTTTATATTATATCTATATCTTCAGGGAGCTGAAACAAAGATCAGTCAAGGCTCCCAGCGAGCCCCGCTTCAGGCTGCATGACTATGTGAAGAGGGAAGGGCAAGGGGTCTCCTGCTGTCGACTCTGAACCTGGACTCTCAGTTCCACACTGGAAGAAGCAGCTCTGCCTTTGAAAGTTGTCTGGGAGCCTACAGACTCAACCTCAGAGGATGGATGCCTTAATGTCTTCCAAGACACCAGAGGCTAACGTCCTACCCCTTTGTCCCAGTGGCCACTAGAAATGGTTTTGAAGCATACGAACCGTGCCGTGGCATATTGCTGCCCTCTTATGGGCACTCCCAGCAATTTAGACGGCACCACACAGCACCCCTATGAAAAGCCATGCTATATTAACACACTGCTCCTTCAGGACTCCACCTGGGACTCAAAGCTATGTCCATCATCCATGTCCATTTGTTGGGCTGCTTCCAACTCACTGCGAGGCTCTGATACAAATTACCACAGGAATATAAGGATGCTAGAACCCAGTCACCACTTGGCCCAGTCCTTTCCACCTTGTACTATAGCCACCAAACCATAAATGCCCAGTGGGAAAAAAATGTGTCCTCAAAGATCCTATTAATAAAGGCGTTTCTGGAGTTTGTGTCATCTGTGGAAAACCACCTTCTAGGGAAAAAAGAATGGCCTAGTTGGGGTAAAGGCATTTTCCAGCAAGTTGGCTGGAGTACTCGCCCCAGAACTCACCTGGGGAATACTAACTTACACACGTGCAGCTACCCCCATCAAAATTCCCACAGGAATGCTTTACTTTCAAGATTAGGGTGCCTCACAACCTATTCCTGAAGTAGTACTGGCTCATAAGCTCACCCTAGGCTAGAATGATAAACAGAAGGGCTCAGTCGAACTCCTTTGCAGACTGCCTGAAGACAAACCAGGGTCTTGCGGTATTGTGCTAACAGCACACGAAATAACGACGTTTGAAACCACGGTAAGGTTGCACTTTCACTTTATTGCTAAGAAACTGAGATACACAGCTTTATTGCTAACAAACAGATGCCCATCTTACCAGACAACACTCCTACTCGTTGGGTTTCTAGATGCAGCTAGTTTACGGTCAAGGTCTGCAGCCGACTCGGGATACTCTGGAAAAAAAGATCAAACGACATAAATCTTCACTTTAGGTAACTTTTTACTCAAAACCAATCCAACTAATGACGTCGCACCCAAGCCTCAGTCTTAAAATGTAATCAAACTGCGCATGCAGTTTTCATACGAGGTGTCAGAAATTAATTCATCATAGGCTTGGGGCTGCAAAGGGAAGCCAGGCCCGACTCGTTCTTACCTGCCAATAGGGAGTCAGAAGATGAATGGGAAAGGATTAAACCCTTAGGACTAAAGTACTTCAACTCTGGAGGAAGGTGGACCTGCATGCAAGTTGAGAGGACCTTTGAGTTCCCGCGACCACTACTCACGAAACGGTCTTTACAAAACGAGCACAAAAGAAGACGCACACACTCACTCCCCAAAAGAACGGCTCCTCGCGAGGCTGAAGAGTTTATAGCACTGCCCCTTATGTGATTGGACCATCTCTAAGGAAGTGCCCACCTTCCTCCACTGCTGATACGCTCCTCAAGCTATCCTGCAGTTTCCACCAATCGTACCGTGGAGTTTGTTTTGGAGGCGGTATCTTGGGTAGCTCGAATATCCTCCTGGTTGTAGAGCCATTGAGTCCATGAGTGACAAGTCTAGTTAGTCAATCAAATTCCAATCTGCAACATAGAGTGATTCTGAAGCTACCAATCCGCTCCTTCAGTGCAGAGGTCGCCGGAAGTCGTAGTTTAGGAAGCTCAAAGAGTAAAGCAGCCCCCAGAGTTCCTGCCGTCCGTGAACTACAAGTCCCGACCTGCACAGTGCCCCGGGACTTCCGGCTTCTGTATCCTGTACCTTTCCCGGCCGCGGGCCGAGAGGGGCAAGATGATGCCGGAGGGTGTAGCCGCTGCTCCCGGGCAGCCGCGGGCGGGTGAGTGAGCGCGCGGAGCACTGGACCCCGGGCTCCTTCTTCCGGGGAGTGCGGTGGGGCGCCGGCTGGTTATGGGAGCGTCGCGAGCGGTCGTGGGCCTAGCCTAGGGGGCGGGACTGAAACAGCTGGGGTCTCTGCCTCTGTAAGTCCTCCTTCTGACTCTCAGTAGATCTATCTGTCACTCCTTCCCTTCACTCTCTCCTTCGTTCTCGCTGCACTCCTACGTTTTTTGAGTGCTGCCTGTGTGCCAAGCAGTATCCTAGGCTCTGGAGAGTCGGCGGAGAACCGGATTCCAAACTGATAAGCTCATCTGGTACGCGGTTTTGAGACAGATCATTCTGCCTCTAGGGTCCTGTGCATTGCACGCAGTTTAGCAGCGTTTCTGAGTTTGTTCCCTGTGTTTTTACGACAAAAATGTCTCAAGACTTTGGTAAATGTCTCCTTGTGGCAACTCACCTGCAGTACTGTTACTCTAAGAGGAACAAGAGACTGACAAAAAGTTAAAAATCATGAGGAACTGTGATAAGTATTACGGAGGGGGGGGGAACTGAACACACATAAAGCGTTGGGCGTTCATAAATCTTTGGTAGGGAGCCCTATGGTTAGCCAAAGACCTGATGGAGAAGCAGTCAGTCTTGAGACATTGCGGGAAGAACCTTACAGGCAGAGGGAGTTAGAGGGACAAAGGCGCTGTGAGGAAGGGCTTGGAGCAAGCCAGCAAGCACAAACAAGTGATAGGTGAGGTTAAGAGGCAGATCAGGGCAAAGTCTGAGAGCCTTCTGATATGCGTAATGATTTATGATTCAAGTGAGATAGTGAGGAACTAGATCAGCGCCTTCTAGCCCTCACTAGAGGCCAGTTGTCCCAGCCTAGATTCTTTTGAGCCAGGCCAACATGATCAGATGAGGATGAAGTCTAGAGATATCTGCCAGTTCAGTTTCATCTCCCCTACTGCCCCTCCCCCTGCACACACAGGCTCATTCCTTTGCAGACCGTTCACTGTTGGCCTTGTTCTTCAGTCGTCTTTGGGCTTCTCCATGTCCCAGATACCTTTCTTGATGGTCTTTGTGGCAGGCGCTGCTTCAGTCATAAAGGCACTCCTGAAGATACTCCATACATTCATGTTTCTCTGGAAACTCAAGTCCCTATACCCTGAGGTCCTAAATCTATTTGCAGCTGTCTCTTCAGGAAATGAGAAGGACTATGCTCATCCTGACTAAGGTGACCACAGATGAGGAAGGAGTGGCCAAGAGTATTGCCCAAATCCGAGAAGTCCCTTAGTGTAACTTCTTGTAGCTGTACATCAGAGTTTTTCTGGAAATGAATAGGAAAGATCAGGGTGTTTAGTTATGATCTGAGGCTGACAGATGGAAACAAATGGGGCTTCGTGCCCTTCTTTCCCTCTAGCTTCTAAACAGTCTTTGGGGCTATCACCCGGAGGGTATACATCTTGGATGAGACAATGCCTGGTGTGGAAAATAGGAAGAAGGTGCAGCTGAGGCTATCTCTGATAGCTCCTTTCAGACTTTGATCCATTAAAATGTCTTATAGTGAGAAATACAATCTCCTTCAAGGTAAAGCACCTTACTCAGTTATTCCTCTCTTGAATGGTCAAAGTAGAATTTGAACCCAGGTCTGTCTGAGTCTAGAGCCCATGGTCCCAACTACTCTGTCCTAAGTGCCATATGTGGGAAGTGCCAGCCTGTGCCTGCTTTTAAGAACTGTCAGCTGGGCTTCTGGACTGCGGGAGCCAGGCAGACACAATGTAAGCTGGAGGCTGTTAGTTTGGGTGGCAGATCCTCGTGGATCGCCACCGGAAGATTTCTAACATAGAATAGTTGATAAATTTAGGCTGCCAGGTTCTGCGCACAGCAGGGGGGTGGAGTGGGGAGAGCTGTCAGCTGGTTTTGTCTTGCTGGAGACAAGGGTTTCCATAAATCTGGTCTTAACCAGCAAGTGGGTAACCAGCACTTTATTAGATCTCTGACTGGCTTGTGTATGAGAAGCCCTTAGAGAAGAACCCAGCAAACCCACATCCTTCAACAGATGGCATCCCGAGAATGCCAGTCTTAGGGAAGAGTAACATGACTTAAGGAAACAGACTACTAAGACTGAGGTAATAATGTAGGACCTGATGCTTCTTGAACACCCCAAGCAGAAGAGGTCACAGTATAGAAGCCAAGAAAGAAGGCCATCCAGTCCCAAGAGGCCCAGGGGAGGACGCCTGTTGTATGGGGCAGGGGGAAGGGATGCAAGGGAGGCAAGCAGCCTTGAAATCCAGGTTTGGAGGGTGGAGCGGCTGTGAGTGCCAGAAGCAGGTGTGTAGTGTGGTGTGGGACTGGGAGGGCTCTGCTGTCCATTCTGCCTGGCCTGGCACCTCAGTGATTTACCCAAGCTTCTGTGGGGTGGGAAGAAGCAGACCCTGGACCTGCTGCCACAAGTTTGACAGCAGTTAGATTTGTTTGAGGCAGCAGGGCCTAGAATGGGATGACACATACCTCAGAGCGCTCTTTCTGTCAGCTCCAGATCTGGCTATCCTCCTCCCCCAGAAGCCCTCTGCACTTCTAGACAGAAAAAAAAAGCCTGATTCCTATACCACAGCCATGGCAAATAAATGCTAGTGAGGTGAGGCTAGGGCCACTGGCAGCAGGGGAGTGAGGTTCACTGGACTCTGAGGGGTTCAGCCTGGGTAGGCAAGGTACAGAGGCTGGATATGGGGTATAAGGAGGAAGCAGAACACTGGGAAGGAGAGGCATGCTAAGGGACCCCACCACTGAGCTGGGATTGTGGACGTAGACAGTAGGAAAACTGAGGGCAGAGGCTGAGCTGGGGGGCTGGGAAGGACGGAGGCCAACAGGGTTCTTTCTTTCCAGAGTTTTTAGAGATTCTGGGAGATCTTCACGTCTGAGGCACGCTGGGGATCTTGGCTGTAATACTCTGCCTGTTTGGGATGGAAAAGATGTGCTTAAGGGGACATTCACGGGAACAGCCAGGGAAAGTGCATGTATCTTTGCTATGGCAACCAAGTCTGTTTCTATAGGATTTGGCGTCCAGACCTGGTTTTGAGCCCAGGGGAGCTGAAGTAGGGGCTGGACATTTTTCAGGCCCCTACACTGGCTTCCTCATGCCTGGGACTCTGGCAAGTGTGACCAGAGGGTGCTCTGGCTGAAGTCCAGAGTGTTGACCACCCACAGCTCAGGCAGGACTGGAGCCGTGAGCTGCCTGTCTACTGGTGATGACAGCCAAGATGTGTGTGTGTGTGTGTGTGTGTGTGTGTCTGTCTGTCTGTCTGTCTGGTCTCCAAGATAGAGTATCACTGTCTATCCCAGGCTGGCCTTAGAGCAATCCTGCCTCAGGCTCTCAAACTTTTTGTCTTTAAAGAGACCAGATCTTGGGGCTGGAGAGAGCTCAGTGTTCAAGAACAGAGCACACGCTCTTGCAGACGACCCAGGTCAGCTCTCAGGGCCTCGTGGCAGCTCACAGGACCCAGTGCTCTCCTGTAGCCTCTGTGTGAGCACTGCGTGTTTTGTACACATTCATACATGTAGGCAAAACAGTAACACATACAAAATTAGATAAATAAATCTTTTTTTTTTTTTTTTTGATCTTAAAAAGATTCTTAGCCGGGCGGTGGTGGCTCACGCCTGTAATCCCAGCACTCTGGGAGGCAGAGGCAGGCGGATTTCTGAGTTCGAGGCCAGCCTGGTCTACAGAGTGAGTTCCAGGACAGCCAGGGCTATACAGAGAAACCCTGTCTCAAAAAAACCAAAAATCAAAAAAAAAACAAAAAACCAACAACAACAACAAAAGATTCTTGAGGGATTGGTTAAGAGAGCGCTCCCTGAAGTTGAATTCCTTGTGTTCACACTGAGTTGCTCACAACCACTTAAAACTCTGACTCCAGGGAATCCAGCTCTCCTTCTGGTTTCTGTAGGTACCAGTACACATGCATGCTTAAACACACACACACACACACATGTTTTTTCTTCTTTTTAAGATAAATCTTGGGGGAGCTGGAAAGTCTGCTCAGTGGATAAGAGCACTCATTGAATAAGACCTCAGTTCGATTCCCAGCACCTACATAGAGGTGCAACACCTTCTCAAACACCAGACACGCACGAAGGTAAAACAGTTGTATACATAAAATAATAAAGATAAATCTAAAAGAAAAGATAAGTCTTGATCTGGGGAGATAGCTCAACAGATAAGGGCATTTGTCTGCAAGCCTGATGATCTGGAGACCTGAGGTCAGTCCCTGGTACCCACAGGACACCAGGAAGAGAACAAACTCCCACGAGATGTCTTCTGACTTCCATGTGTGCTCCCGTGTGTGTGTGTGTGTGTGTGTGTGTGTGTGTGTGACACACACACACACAAAGTGCCATCCTAGTGTGGGAGAGATCAGTGTGGACTTGTGCCTGTTGCCAGGCGTGGCAACCTGCGAGGAAGGAGAGAGCCTACTTCCACAGTTTATTTTCTGAGCACTGCACACTTGTGTAGGGAAGGTGGTACACACATATACGTGGTACACACATATACTGAAGCGCACACACAGAAAAATAAGTGGGAAAAGAATCAGAAAAAGGAAAAAAAGGAAAATGAGAAGTAAGATTCTGTTGCCAACTGCCATGCCTTATGCCGGTCATCCCAGCCTGTGGAGGTTAAAGCAGGAAGATCATTAGTGCGAAACCAGCCTGAGCTATAGTGAGACTGTCTTAAAACATTTTTAGGCCGGGCACTGGTAGCACATGTATTTAATCCCAGCACTTGGGAGGCAGGCACAGGTGGATCTCTGTGAGTTCAAGGCCAGCCTGGTCTACAAAGTGAGTTCCAAAACAGCCAGGGCTACACAGAGAAATCCTGTCTTGAAAAAATAAATCTCGGGACTGGGAACAGGGCTCAGTGGTAGAGCACTTGTCCAGGCTGTATGAGATCCCAAGTTTAATTTCCTTTTTTTTTTTCCTAAAATTGTATACTTTTATTTATCTTTATTATTTGACAGTTTTGTCTTATGTATGTCTGTTTACCACAGGTGTGCCTGGTCCCTATGGAGGTTAGAAAAGCACATCAGATCCTTTGGAACAGGAGCTACAGCTGCTGTGAGCCAGAGTGGGTGCTGGGAATTGAACTCAGGGACACTAAGGCATCTCATCAGCTGAGTTCAGACAGAGTTTCAAGGCAGAGTTTCTCTATATAGCCTTGGCTATCCTAGAACTCTCTCTGTAGACTAGGCTGGCCTCAAACTCACAGAGATCCACCTGCCTCTGCCTCCCCAGTGCTGGGATTGAAGGCATGTACCACTACAGCCCAGCACTAAGTTCAGTTTTTAATACCACTTTAAAAAAATCTGAAAGAATTCCGTTTCTTAGGGGCTTATATGTTCTGGACTCCACAGATAGTCTTGGACTTGGGAGAGGGGCAGAGAGCTTAAATGGCAAATCCTGGCTTAGCTCACTGCCCATAGCTCTTTTCCAATTTGAGAATGGGTTGCCATCTTTGTGGGAAGCTGTCCTTCCGCTCTGGGAATTAGAGGACAGGAGAGATCAGACTTCCAGGACACAGAACCCCAAAGGAGTTCCCACTGAGATAAACAGCTTTCTGCCAGAGAGCCTTCAGCAGCCTGGTGGGTTTGACTTGTGTGACAGTTTCCCTGCTGTCTGGGGCCTGCCCCCCACAGCTGCTGAATCCTGTTTTTGTAAAGCTTAGACCCTGAAAACATAACCTTCAGTGCTACTCAATCCTGTGGAGGGTGGTGGCTACCTTGTGGGGTTTGCACGGATTGAGGCTCTGGACCCTAGCCTGAGGTTAGCCTACCTTGGGTCCCTGAAGGAGGCTGAACCAGCGTGAACTGGGAATATGCTGCCGCTTTCCCAGTTCATTTTGGCCCCATGCTTCCTCTCAGGCTGGTTCTGGTCCCCTGTACTGACTCTATAGTCTGGCTGCTGATTTGTGTGTCGCCATGTGTACTTTTTCTCTTAACCTTATGATAGAGTGAGGCCTAACCAGGCACTGTGTTCTTGGGCTCACAGGCCAGAGTAACAGGTGCTAGGAAACAACTCTATAGAATGTAGAGTTGTCTGTCTGTCTCTCTCTTTTTTTTTTTTTCTGTCTGTCTCTTAATACCACCCAGTGAGCCCACTTCCTAGGTTTATCCAAAGGGTTGAACCTTTCACACTTACAGAGCAAGCCCTGAATGAAGCCCCCAGGTTTAGGCTGGCTGAAAGTCAAAGGAGCAAAAGGTGTGTGCTAGGAGGGGCCACTGTTCTACAAACAATCACCAGCTTTGCTCAAACCCACAGGCTCCCTGCAGGGAAGAGGGTCACAGTCAACTGGGCACTCTCCTCTCAGGAGGCCACCTAGTGATTCACACATTTATCCTTGCTTGTCTCTGTGACAAACAAGACCCTGGCAGGCTGTCGAGAACCTTTCTCCTCAGGAAGGAGACTGACTGCTGGGGGAAAGGGGCCGAAGAATGCAGGGTGACCCTCAGGCCACATTCACATCTCCGCAGGCTCCCTCCTCTGCGCTTGTCTTTCCCTAGAGTCCAGTCTAAAGTATAGAGAGCCAAGCCCTAGGATCATGGTTGAGCCTTGCGGTGTCTGGTGGTCTAGAGGCTGGTGTAATGGAGGGAGGAAGTGACCACCACAGAGCCTCTGGCTCACACTGGCAACTGCGGTGGCAGCCGTGTGCCATGAGGCTACGGTCAGGACAAGGCAGGCCTTTGCCTGCCTTTTAGAGAGCTCCACTTACCTGTACTTGAGGGTGTCTAGAGTGACAGGTGGCAGGTGCCTGACAGTGCAGGGGCAGGAGCTACCCTGATTTGTGAGTTGGGGTGAGGGGTTTCTGGTGCAGTTGACAGCTGAAGAGGTAGGTGAGGCCTGGGGAGTAAAAGGAAAGGACCAAGAGTCAGCCGGGGTTGCAGAGGGTGGGAGCCAGTCCTTCCTCAATGCCCTGTGGTGGGAGCTAAACAAGTCTGAGTAAAGCAGGACATACTTGGTGGCCTTCAAGTGTTTGTGTGGAAGAGACAGTGCCAGGAGGGCCTGAGAGCATGGTGCATGCACTGTCCCTAGGGTCTGGGGGTAGAAACTGTCCCACCTCGACTGAGCCTGGGCTTAGCACGTGATCCACCGGGACCGTCTGGAGCGCTCTCCCTTCCTGTTACTTGTCTGTCCTCGCGGGCCTTGGCACAGACCAGGCTATCCTGTGGTGTGGTCCTGGCCTGTGGAATGGGTGCTCCAGTGCCATGGCTCCCTAGAAGGTGGCTTCAAAGGCTGCCCATGGGCCGTGAGCCCGAAGAATGCGTGCCGCCTGTTTGTTGAACAGTGGTGACTTAGTGCCACCCTTGCGGAATCCTGAGACTACGGCCTCCCTTAGGGGATACCTTCTGATGATGCTGTGTCTCTGCATGTCTTCTATAGCTGTTTGTCACAGGGTGGGTGTTGTCCTGGACCTGTCCTGAGTATGACCTACTAACTGGGTCTTTTTTAATCTTCCCTTCCCTGTAGATGACACATATCTACCCTTTCTCCTGACCCTCTTTTCTGGGTTGAGTAGGGACACTGGCCCTTGTATGCTGTCATTGTCCCCCTGCTACCTTAGCTCCTGAGTGGTACAGTTTTTATGGGTGATCTCCATTAGTTCAGTTCTAAGATTTACCTTTTTCCTGTGACTTGCCCTGTATGACCACATCTGGGAGACAGGCCCAAGTGACTGCCCATGGGTTCTTTGTGGTCCTGGCTGGGACCTGATAGCATGTGCTATGGCAGAGAGCACATTCATGTGCTCTGGTGGGTTCTCATGTGACTAAGTCCTGGTGTGTGTGGGTGGGTGGGTGGGTGGGCAGAAAGCGAGACCCCAGCCTTAGTCATAGGAACATTTGACCTGCAGAGAAGTAGACCTTGAAGTGACTGGCTGTAATCAGGACCAGAGGATTAGCCGGCACAGATAGGGTTTCTCACGTCAGGATAAAGTTGGCTTCCTCAAAAGGTCCAGGCCTGAAGGGATGGTACCACTACCGCCTGAATAGGGTAGGCAGGAAGGCCCTTGCCCACTGTGGATCTACTAGCATGGCACTAGAGGCAAGAAGTTAAGACCTGCCCTGAGTTGAACTGCCCAGAAATCTACCAGGTGGGGAAGCTCTGCTAACCTGCAGGAGCCCAGGACGCCACCACTGAAGCCCCTCATTTGTGTCTTCCCATAGGGCACACTGCCCAAGGAGCCTGGATGCCTCTCTAGAGCATGAGCTCAGCCCAGAGTGCCCGCTACAATCGCTTCTCCGGGGCCCCCGCCAGCCTGCCCTCATCAGACAGCAGTGGGGTAAGAGAAGGCCTGCCCTCTGCTGCATACCACACCCCAGGCCCCCAGCATGCTATCTGTATCTATCTATCTGTCTATCTATCTATCTATCTATCAATCAATCATTTTATATTTATATATATATATATATATATATATATATATATATATATATATATATATATATATATATATATATATATATAGAGAGAGAGAGAGAGAGAGAGAGAGAGAGAGAGAGAGAGAGAGAGATAACTTGGCACTGAGGACAGAGCTACAGCTCTTGAAGGGACCCTTGGGATAACCTGTGCCTGTTGATGGTGTGTCCCTGCATATGCACACAGGTGGGCCACAAGCAGGTCAGCATGTGTGACCCTATGGATATTGCATTAAGCCTTTTCCATTGTCTTAGACCAGGATGGAAACGACCTTTGGGCCTACCTTCTCGACCGTCACCACCATCACCAAAGGTGAGCCTGACCAGGAAGAATCTGTACTCTGCTGGGATGCAGGGCACCTCCCGGTAGGGTGCTCTCCTGGCTGCTGCTTGCCGTGTCTCAGTCTCTAGACAGTTAGGCAGTCCTGTTCGTGCCTCACCTTTGTTATTAGTGCCCCCTCTTCTTCCCTCTGGGGCCAGTCTTGACCTTCCTGGCACCACTAGTTATATCTATCCTATTATAGCAACCCTGCCTCAGCCCAACCATGACTCCTAGTGTCCAAAAGTGTGAGTGGCACAGCACCTTTTCTCGGGTGGGATCTGGTGCCATCAGACAGTGCTTCAAGAGATCGTAGCATAGGTGGGGCCGTGAGGCAGCATCCGTGCTGAGGCTAGAGAGGGCCCGGCTTCTGGGGCACGCTGTTCCGCTTTTCAGTGCTCACTCCACCGCAGGAGTGCACCAGCTACTAATTGGTTTTTTAATTGCCTTCCCGTGGCTGAAGGTGCACGCCAGGGCCTTTTATTCCTGGATGACCTGAGAAGGCTCTGAAAGGGCCTCTACCACACCCCTACCCAGGAGGCCATTGCTTAACAGTTCATATACCTTTAGAAACTACACAGTGTCTGTCACCACTGTTGAGGGTTCCAGAGACAAAATGGCATGTGGTCTGCTATACCCTGGTTTCTGCCAACTAGGCAGCAATGTACCAGTACTTGCCCCATCTGGCTCTTCTTGTTACAGATGGAGAAACTGAGGCCCAGTCACAGGATAGGCAGTCACATTCCTAATCTTGAATGGAGGCCTATAGGGTCCTAGTTGCTGTGACATCTGGATCTGTTTTAACCTGTGCTGGTTGTAGCCTGTCCCTAGCACTGTGGTCTTATAGGGACTGTGAGATGGTTCTCTGGTTCCCATGTGGACCCTTGATCTTTCATTCTTGAGGGATCTCTACTTTCTAGCCCAGGGTGGGCAGGGCATTCTATAGGCTAGAGGAGAGAGACCAAATTCTAGCTCCAGTTCCTGATTCTGGTTGTCCTAGGGAGGAGTAGGGAAGACCTAGACTAGCATGCATTAGCTGAGGGTCTCCAGTCTCCGTGTGCCTCAGTTTCCTCTTCTAGAAAGTCAACCTGGCAGAATTACTTTAAAGATCAAAAGGAAGCCCCAAGTGACCCACCCTGGAAAGATACCAGGCCACTGATGTACTATTTGGGGTTGATTGTAGGTCCAGCTAGGCATGGAACCTTGTACAGGCTCTGAGAAAGAGGCCTTAGTTGGGTTTGGTGGTGTCTGCCTATAATCCTAGCAATTATTAGGGAGGTAGAGGCAGGAAAGTAATGCATTTGAAGTAACCCTGAGCAGTGCAGGGAGAGTCTGTCTCCCTACATTAACCCAGCCTTTGGGAGGCATAGATAGGTTGATCTCTATGAGTTCCAGGTCTCAAAAAGCCAAATTCAACAAGAACTGAATCAGGAGCGATAGCTCAGTGGTTAAAGCACTGGCTTTTCTTCCAGAGGATCCAGGTTCAATTTGCAGCACCCACACAGTGTTTCACAGCAATCTTTAACTCCAGTTCTAGGAGATCCGATGCCATTTTCTGGCTTCCGGGGGGTACCAGGTACATAAGTGGTGTACACACATACATGGTGGTAAAAACACTCATTCACACAAAGTTAAAGAAAAGAAAAGAAAGAAAAAAGAAAAGGCTAGGGATCAGCTGCTGGTGATTGGCATGAGCCAAGTCCTGGGTTGTCTACACCAAAGGAAGGAAGTACATTTAAGTGTCCTGTTGGTAAGCGGGGTGGGGCAGCTAGCAGTCCATTCTCAGTTGTCTGCAGGTCCAGGCTGATGAGACAGGGCCTTCCTGCTGGAAGACAACTCTGGATAACTGTGTCCCAGTCTAGTAGAGGGAGGCTGAGAGCTAGAGCCAGTCTGAAGGGTTCCATAGACCCTGAAGGGCTCCCTCCGCCAGCTGTCTCCACCACGTCAGCCTCTTCCTCCACTGACAGTCATGTCATTCAGCCCTTCCCCTCTCTTTTCAGCGGCTGATGGGACCAGCACATACAAACAGCACCGCAGGACACCTTCCTCCTCTAGCACCCTTGCCTATTCGCCACGGGATGAGGAGGATGGCATGGTAGGTGTCCATGATGCAGGAGCCTAGTGTGATTCCCAGCCTCCTGCCAGGCACACCTTCCCGAGGCCCAGGCCCTAGGAGGAGCGAGCCGGAGAGCAGAGCTGGGAGAGCGAGGCACCTGACATCTGAACTCTTGCATCCCTGGACGCAAGAGGAGGCTCCTGTAGGCAGGAGCAGCCAGTTGTGGGATGGTACTTTAGGGTGTGGCCCCTCCTGTAGGCAGGAGCAGCCAGTTGTAGGACGGTGCTTTAGGGTGTGGCCCCTGAAGGCCTGTGTCAGGCCGTTTGGGCTCCATCTTAAGTGAGGTGGGAGCCACAAAAGGTCACTCAAGCAAGTCACCAGTGGGACAGAGCAGGTCTGTCGGGACCAAAGCCCTTCCTCACTCAAGAGGCAGATGAACCAGGCTTCTTTTCCCTTTTCTTTTTGCTTTTATTTTATTTGTTCTTTATTTTTGGTGGGTTTTGTTATTATTTTTATTTGTTTAAGGCAGGGTCTTCATGTAGTCCACATTATCCTGGAACTCACTATGTAGACCAGGATGTCCTTGAACTCAGAGAGATCTGTCTATCTCTGTCTCTGGAGTGTTGGGATCAAAGGAATGTCACCAGGCCCAATCTCTGTTTCCCTTTCAATAGGAAGATAACTGCTGAGTAGGTCTATTACGGACCAGGCTTGCCCTGAGCCTAAGGATGGGTCAGATGTGTGGTACCCGTGCCCTCGCTTCACCTCAAACTCCACCCAACTCCTGATTGCAGTCTGGGCCTTGGAAGGGGATTCATTGTGCTTCTGGTTTTGGATAACTCTGGGGTGTCTGACAGGTTACAGAAACTTTAGAGATGTCCTACAATCTTCTGTTTGCTGTGGGGCATTGGGCAACCATGCCTACCCCACCCCACTGGCTGGCCTCCGTTGCTGTGCTTGGGGTGGGAGCCTGAGAGCTTGCTAGTCAGCAGGCGGGGGAGAGTGCAGCTCTGGGCTAGCTCCTGCCTGGTCCTCTGCCTTCCTCTGCCTGCCATTGCCGCCTGTGCGGGTGTCTGACCCACTTCCTTTAACTTCACCCTCTGGGTCTCACGTGGCATTCCCATGCAAGATGCAACTTGGGACACTGTAAGGAGGGATAGCACTGCCCTGGTGGATCGTGTGTGTACCCAGTCTCTGCCTCCTGCTCAGGGAGACCCAGAGCTGGGATGGCCTGCATCCCAATCCCATGGCTCCTTCCCTGTTCTGGACACAGGCTCAGGAGAGGTAGGTGGGCCTAGCAGTGGGTCCTGCATGGAGGAGAAGCTACGGCGGCAGTAATGCTTGGAATCTGTGCCTCTCTCCCCTCGACCTCATCAAAGTCTGATCCCTTTAGGAGGGATCCCAGGAGGAGGTCAGCCTCTGGTAAAAAGTATTCCTGTCATTACAGCGAACCTCCCTGGCTGGGTTGAGTGACTCTCGGACAAGAAAGCAGCTCAGACCATGGGCACCTCTCCTTGACCAGGCTTCTATCTACGCTTTTCTGTTCAGTAATCTGGGGTCTTAGCTGCTTCAGGACTGGTTGCTGGATGCAGCCTCTCTGCAGCCCACATTCCCTCACGGGAAGCAGGAAGAGGCCTGAGCATGTCCTGTAGAATTGAATAGCAGGAAATCTCTCCATTTACACAAAGAAAGTTGGCAGGCAAGAACGGGCAGCCCAGCACTGAAGGCTAGGGCTGGCCACCACAGGCAGCGGGATTGAGGCCATACCAGCCTCCCACACACAATCCACAGCCTTGAGGGCTTGCTGGAAGTGGGGTGGCTTAGGGGCACCCCTGCCTCCACAGGGCTCAACCCCCTGATAGGCTGCCTCCATCTGTGCAGCCCCCTATCAACACTCCTCGCCGCTCCGACTCAGCCATCTCTGTCCGCTCCCTACACTCCGAGTCCAGCATGTCTCTGCGCTCCACATTCTCGCTGCCTGAGGAGGAGGAGGAGCCGGTAGGTGCGGTAGGCTTGGCAGGAGTCATCTTCCAGGGTGTTACTGCTGCAGTGGCACGGGACACTTTCCCCTCAGACCACACCAACATAGCTCACCCTGAGGGTAGGTCAGACCCGATTAGGGCCTGTAGTCCATGTTGAAGTCTCTGACTCCTGAGAAGGCCTGGGGATGACTGTGGGGAGGCGGGGCTCTGATGGGCTGCTTTGCTAGTCTGTGAGCCAGGAGGGGAGACAATAAGGCAGTCTGAGACTGCAGGTGCCAGATGCGCGGCGTCTCGCTGCTTCAGCCTGCCCCTGAACCACCTCTTGCGTTGGCTCCTGGTCTCTTGTCAGCAGTCGGTGAACGGCCCTGGGCAGGGTGGACATGCGGGCGGTTGGGCAGTCGGTGTCACTGAGGTCTACTAAGCGCCACATCAGCACTCCTGGCCCGTGTCCTGATCGTCTTGCTCCTCTCTGTCTAGGAGCCATTGGTGTTTGCCGAGCAGCCCTCAGTAAAGCTGTGCTGTCAGCTCTGCTGCAGTGTGTTCAAGGACCCTGTGATCACTACATGTGGGGTGAGGCCATAGACACTTGCTCCCCAGCCCAGGGCTGCTTGCCGGCTCTGCTGCTTGGACCCTAGTCCCCTCTTGTCCTCCCAAGCTGGCTGTCCAGCGGGAGCTCTCTGCAGTGGTGTGGGATGGTGCGAGCCCTGGGCTGCCACTGACCTTGACTGGAGGGAAGACAGTCACAGCTCTCCCCCAAGTCCACTCTCTGTCCCCACAGCACACCTTCTGCAGACGATGCGCCTTGAAGTCAGGTAGGTGTGTGTGTGCCTCCTGTCCAGACCTGTGAGGTTGGTGGGTAATTCTGCTCTGCTATTTCCCGGGTAGCCAGCAGAGGCCACCAGTTTCTTAACCAGGCATGTGTGGCCTCTGCCAGGGCTTGACTAGTGTCACAAGAGCTCAGGCCTGGCAAAGGACCTTGACAGCAAAGCAGACCTCCAACTCCTGGGGTCTCTACCAGGAGAGCCGTGGCTGTGGTGGGTGTGGGCTGGGTCCCAGGGTGAGGGCTGGGGCTCCAACAGGTGCTGTTGTCCCTGGCAGTCCCTGCTTCTTCTCCACACCCAGCTGGCTGTCCTTCTACCGTCTGTCACCACCCATTCATCCTCTGGGAGGTCTGCTGGGCAGCTCTTCCTGCACCGGCACCTTGGGGCAGACGGAAGAGTGGACGAGGCACCTGGAGGGCTTCTCTCCACCTGCCGCGCCACTGCATCTCCCTCCCCAGGACTTGACTTCCCACTGGGCAAAGCTGCCAGGGAGAGGTGGCTGGGTAGGTGGTGGGCTCAACATGTCCTCCTCTCCCAGAGAAGTGTCCTGTGGACAATGCCAAGCTGACAGTGGTGGTGAACAACATTGCAGTAGCCGAGCAGATTGGAGAGCTCTTCATACATTGTCGGCATGGCTGCCATGCAGCAGGCACTGGGAAACCTGGTGTCTTTGAGGTAGACCCAAGGGGCTGCCCCTTCACCATCAAGCTTAGTGCCCGGAAGTGAGTACCTTCTGGTCCTCTCCCTCCCTGGGGTTTCCGAGCACCTTTACCTCTCTGGGGCTACATTGTGGGGTCTCAGCTCAGCCCCTGTGTCCTGTGCATGCACAGGGACCACGAGAGTAGTTGTGACTACAGACCTGTGCGCTGCCCTAACAACCCCAGCTGCCCACCCCTTCTCAAGATGAATCTCGAGGCCCACCTGAAAGAATGCGAGCACATCAAGTGTCCCCACTCTAAGTACGGGTGAGTGGGTGGGGGCGGGGGCTGGTGGGTCTGAGTTCCTAGGCTGAGGGCTTCTGTGAGCAGAACAGGTTGGAAGTGGGGTATCAGGGAAGGTGGGTAAAGGGGCATAGATTTGAACAAATGGTTGGAATGGGTGTGAAGGGGAAGCAGGGGAAAAAAAAGATCTTGCCCAGCATTGGGAGCAGGGAGGCTGGTGATAGGCAGACGCTTCATCCTTAGAGAGGGGTCCTGAAGCTTTCTGGGGGTATCAGAATTCACTGGTGTGATGTCCTGACTACTGGGTGGCGGAGGTCAAGAAGGTTGCTGATCTGGGGGTACTGAGCATGGCCATGATGACTCTAGAGAGATTTAATGGGGTCAGGGAGGCTTAAGGGGTCAGTTCCGCCAGCCAGGCAGGTGGGCAGCTGTGCTGTTCCCCCAGGTGCACATTTATTGGGAATCAGGACACCTATGAGACGCACTTAGAAACATGCCGCTTTGAGGGCCTGAAGGAGTTCCTGCAGCAGACCGATGACCGCTTCCACGAGATGCATGTGGCACTGGCCCAGAAGGACCAGGAGATTGCTTTCCTGCGCTCCATGCTGGGCAAACTCTCAGAGAAGATTGACCAGCTGGAAAAGAGCCTTGAGCTCAAGTTTGATGTCCTGGATGAGAACCAGAGCAAGCTCAGCGAGGACCTCATGGAATTCCGGAGAGATGCGTCCATGTTGAATGTGAGTAGGTGAGGGCTGTAGTGGTGGGACTCGGGAGGACAGATTGGGGTCTCCTCTGGCCTTCGCTCCTGGTGCTCAGGGTTCAGGATCTACGTTCCAGTAAGAGCTGACCCTAGGCCCAGAGCTCTGTAGCTTCACCACAGATCATGTGAGCCCCACCCACCCATTTTCTGCCATTCTTGGCCCTGCAGGATGAGCTGTCTCACATCAATGCACGCCTGAACATGGGTATCCTTGGATGTGAGTATAGCCTGCCCCTGCTCCCACGTTGTCCCCAGAGCCCTACTGGTCCCTCATTAACCTCTCCCATTTGTAGCCTATGACCCTCAGCAGATCTTCAAGTGCAAAGGGACCTTTGTGGGACACCAGGGCCCTGTCTGGTGTCTCTGTGTCTATTCCATGGGTGACCTGCTCTTCAGTGGCTCTTCTGACAAGACGATCAAGGTGAGTGGGGCCCTGTTCCACAGGCCCTGCAGCACGGCTGGGCTCAGCTGGGCACTGCATGCCACCTAAGCTATCCTTCTCCATGGATGGGTCTTCTCTTCTAATGGCTGCTATTCTGCCCTTTTGTCACCAAACCTACCCTGCTGGACCTGGTCTGACCTGATCTCTGCAGGTATGGGACACGTGTACAACTTACAAGTGCCAAAAGACACTGGAAGGTCATGATGGTATTGTGCTGGCGCTCTGTATCCAGGGGTGAGTCTTAATATGGGGCCCGCTGGCCACAAAGCAGCACTAAAATGTGCTGTACTGCCACACTGTGGGCCCTGAGCCTGTGTTTGAACCTGTGTAGCTTGTGTCTCTGCCATCTCTGGAGCACTCACACCTGAGCAATATTGGATACCTAGGTGACAGTCTATAAAACCCCAGGAGAACTTGGCCCAGCCCTAATGTGCTAGGTGCCAGAGGTGGCACTCTTAGAGAGGAGGATAGCTCACCTGTGACCAGGACAGCTAGCACCTTGGGCTTCACTCTGGTTAGAGTTGATATAGGAGCTACCATGAATAAGCTGTCAGTAGGCTCTTCCCACGGCTGGCTAACCTTTCTCGTGTCTTGTTGGGTTTGCTGGGTGTGGTGATTCTAGGTCTTGCCCAGCTTTTCCTGCGGTGGTAGCCGCCCTGGGGCTTGGTATTCAGAATAGGTGACCTCCGTGCTTGCTCAGCCCAGCCATCAGATGTTTCGCAGCCTATTTGTTCACATCCAACTATGCACACAGAGAATGGCACTGAGGAGCAGCAGTAGCCCTGAGACCAAGCCACATTAGATCCTGGGGCTAGCCAGGGCATAGTAGCTAGGGCTAGCTAGGGCATAGTAGCCTCTTCTGCTTCCTGTTGACTCTGCTTCCCTGTGTTGACTTTGCTTCCCTAGGTGTAAACTGTACAGTGGATCTGCAGACTGCACTATCATTGTGAGTGGGCACAGGGTGAGAGGGGTTGGGGGTCGAGAAGACCCATTGGTCTTTGCTTCCTCACTAATCCCAAGTCCTCCCCCTCCCCACAGGTATGGGACATCCAGAACCTGCAGAAGGTGAACACCATCCGGGCCCACGACAACCCTGTGTGCACACTGGTGTCTTCCCATAACATGCTCTTCAGTGGCTCCCTGAAAGCTATCAAGGTACAGGCAAGGAGTGTGCGTGGACTGGGGGCTCCTGGGGCAATGGATACCCTCCTACCCAGGCTCATGGCCATCCCTACAGGTCTGGGACATCGTGGGCACTGAGCTAAAGTTGAAGAAAGAACTCACAGGCCTCAACCACTGGGTGCGGGCCCTGGTGGCAGCACAGAGCTATCTGTACAGTGGCTCTTACCAGACAATCAAGGTGTGCCAAGCTACCCCTGGTGGCAGGGACTTGTCCTACTGTCCTTCCTAGGGTGACCTAGAGCCTCTTCTGCCCTCTCCCTACCCTCCAGCATGCTCTCAGCTGTCTCTCCTGGATCCCTGAGCCCAAGGTAAGCAGGTGTCTGGCCTGAGACTAAGTGACACACTTTCCCCTAGATCTGGGACATTCGGACCCTTGACTGCATCCATGTCCTGCAGACATCTGGTGGCAGTGTGTACTCCATTGCCGTGACGAATCACCACATTGTGTGTGGCACCTATGAAAACCTCATTCATGTAAGGGCTACCATACAGCAGGCCTCCATGGCTTCTGCCCTTGTTGTGGGTCCCTATCTCTAACCTACTGGACTCTGCCCCCTTTCAGGTGTGGGACATTGAATCCAAAGAGCAGGTGCGGACCCTAACAGGCCACGTGGGCACAGTATATGCCCTGGCGGTCATTTCAACACCAGACCAGACCAAAGTCTTCAGTGCATCCTATGACCGGTCCCTCAGGGTAGGTGCTGCCCAGGAGGAGGAGGCCAGAGGTGTCTGGGCCAGGGCAGGCCCTCATATCCCATACCCCTTCCTCCTGTAGGTCTGGAGTATGGACAACATGATCTGCACCCAGACGCTGCTGCGCCATCAGGGCAGTGTAACCGCACTGGCTGTTTCCCGGGGCCGGCTCTTCTCAGGGGCTGTAGATAGTACCGTAAAGGTAAGTGCCTGTGGCTCGGGCCATTGACAGTTGCATAGGACGGAGCTTAAAGAGTGGGTGAGGGGCAAGAGGCCCAGGCAGGTTAACAGGAGAGGGCTGGGAGACTGGCTGGAAGGGAATCCTTGGGCCATACGGGATCTGAAATAGAACTCTTTCATTGCAGGTTTGGACTTGCTAACAGAATCCAGGCCAGGCTTGGCTCGCTCTGGGTCTGTAAGTCAGGCTGGACCTCCATGATGGCCTTGGAATGTCTACCCGTCTCCAAAAGACAGGCTCAACAGCTAGGAAGCATCACCTCTGCCTGTGCTTGGCAAGGGGTCTTTCATAAGGCCCCGCTTACTTGGACCAGAGAAATGCCCAGGCCCTTCTCTGGACACCAGGTCCGATGCTTGCCCGGCCCTACCGTTATATCACTCCACAGACTCTTGTTCTGAGGCAGAGTCTCACTATGTAGCTCTGGCTGGCCTGGAACTCACTATGTCAACCAGGCTGGCCTCCAACTCACAGATCTGCCTGCCTCCACCTCCCAAGTGCTGGGAGTAAAGGCGTGCGCCACCGCCCCCGCTCCTGGCAGGACCCAGATGGACCACGGGTCCTTTTTACTCACCTTTTCTACTGGTTTTAGACTGTATATAGATTTTATTACTTCTCTGTTGAAATAAAAGCTGCACAGACTGTGGTTGTGAGTGAGACAGCTTCTTGGGACCATCACTGACATGACCCCAAGGGCATTGGTATGCTCGGGCACGGATGGGAGGGAAGGAGGCTGGGCGGCCTTTCCTTCCCTGCAGGAGTTGGTTTCTTGTTCCTGTCTCCCAGCTTCCAGGCTGACCCCCCCCCCCCCCATGCCCCAAAGAGTGAGCCAAGCAGCTGTTTTCTGCTGTTTATTGACAGCTGACAGCAGCTCCCTGTCCAGACCCCCCTCCCCACTTCCTAGAGCCCTAGCCTGGGCCGCCCACACAGAGGAGGCTGATAAATGGTCAGCATGTTCAGATAAGGAAGCGCCAGGAGTGACAGTTGGAAGGGCCCCGTGTCCACACTACCTTAGTTAGCCTCCACCACAATTATGGGTTTGTTTGGGTTTCTTTTTTTTTTTTTTGGATTTTTTTTTTTTTTTAAAGAAATGTCAATGTTATGCCCAACACTTGTGGATCAGCAAACACGAGGGAGGAGAGCAGTCAGTAGTTTTCGGAGGGAGGAAAAGGTAAGAAGTACTACACAACACAGCCTCAGACCATGAGCAGAACATCCATGAATTCAAGCTGGGTGGGATGGCGCCTGGGGAGGCAGGGGCAGACGCAGCCTCACACACAGCTGCCCTAGGCTGGCATGCACACCCTTGCACTCATGCCCACGTTCACACAGGCTTTACACTGGGTGCACCCTCACACCAGCACCCCAAGGGCATAGCCATACCCAGAAGGAAGAAGCCCTCCCTGAGCCCTGTGTGGCTGGGAGGAGAGCCGGTAAGAGCAAGGCACATCCTTCCCGTTCTTCAGACTCAGAAGCTGGAAGAACAGAGGGAAAGCTCTGGGTGGAGCCACCCCCAGCCTATGCCTCCCAGGTGTGTGTGCTCGTGAGCAAGGGCTTGGACGAGGCCACTTCTAGATGAAAGAGAAGGGCAGACAGGCGGCCTCAGCCTCAGACAGCTTTAGTCTCAAGCTGGACTTGTAACCTTCTGTAATTTACTGTTGGTAAATGGTTTCTATAGATTCAATAATATTTCTTCTCTTTAAATATATATTTGTTAAAGTTATCTTTTTGTTTTTCTGGGGAAATCTGCCTCAGCTCATTCCCAATAAATTAATACTCTTGATAGCTTATATTCTGGGGTGCAGTGGGGCGAGCCCAACCTTGGCCCCCCTGTCCCTTGTGCTGTGCCAGAGCAGCTGGCAGAGGTTCCCCAATGGGCAGTTCTGTGCTGGGCATAGGCTTGTGCTCTGCCACAGATTGGAGAGGGGGCCACAGTGGCCACCCCTCATCTTCCCTTGGTGCTCAGTCTGCCTAGGGCAAGGGAGGGGCAGCCCTCCCCCAGCAGAGCAAAGCCCGCAAGGGTAGGTAGGGCCCAGCAGTTGTTGCACAGGGAGCAGCAGACAGGAATGGGCACCAGCGGGCAGCGCATCTGCCCAGAGCCCTTGGAGCGCCCCCCGACCCCCATGCCAGGGGGCTGACGACCAGCCTGGGCCAGGAGTAGGAGTTGTGCTTGTGCAGAGCTGGGCGTGCCCCACCCACTCGGCCCCCACCCACCGCTTGGAGGTGCCCGTCCTGAGGTAAAGGTCAAAGTGCGGGGAGAACGGTGGGCCCATGTGGACGGCTGCCTCACTCCAGCATGGCGTCCAGCTGGTCGGCCAGGTCGTCGAACATGCTGCCGATGTCTTCCAGGATGCTGCCAGTGCTCTTCTCCTCGATGGAGGCGGGGCTAAGGATGGGCATGTATCAGTGGGGTGGGGTAGCACAGGCCCCCTTACTCAGGATTAGGTGGCCCCACAGCAACCCACTCTTAAACCACGCTGGCTAGCTCCGCCTACCCATATCAGTCAGTCCACTGGCAAGAACCACACTCTCACTCTCTGCTGGACCAGTACTCACTCCTGGCCCAGATCGAAGTACCTACCGAGGGCCTTGTCCATCTTCCTGCCTGATCTTCTCCTCCACTGCCTGCAGTGCTGCAGCCAAACACGCGCTAGTCTCTTCCAGCTTCTGTCGAGCACTGTCCCCGGGCGAAGCACAATCTGAAGCTACTGTGGGTCCGGAGACCACTGAAGCGGCAGCGCGAGGGGGCTTGGCGGGTACGTGCAGCGCAGGTGTCCCTGGGGAAGAGGGCTTGGCGGGGCTGGCGCTCTGCGAAGGCGGCGAGCTAGCTGGCTTGACGAGGGCTGCTGGGGGCTGACGCGCCGGCGAGGGCACAGGGGACGGGGTGGCGCTGCTGGACTGTAGTCCCGCCAAAGCCTTGGCTGGCTTAGGTGCTGTAGGTGGTGGCGGAGGCTTGGGAGACACGGGCGGGGGCGTGCCATGAGCTCGCTTTACCTCTGCAGGGAGGAGGAGGACGTTGGTACCCAGGAAATAACAACACACCTACCACTCAATGTGTTCCCTCCATCTAAGCAGGAGAGATGCTTTATCCCGCCCTATTCTCCCCGTAGCCGCTAGGGTATGCGCATCTACTGCAAAATGTGTCACTGCTTCCTAAGCTCCTTCAGATGCTGCCTGATGCAGCCGGCCACAAAGGCGGTCTCAGTACTTGTGCATGCTCTCCTGTCTGGAAACCTCCCCTCCCCTGTAGCAGGGTACTCCAGCTCGGTCTTACTGCATACATGCCACTGGGCTTTCTGCACCTCCCTCACTGAACAAGAGGCTTGCCCACTACGGGCGTGGCAGAGCTATCCCACAGTAGATAGTTAAGGAACTCTTAACTCTCAGAACAGAGTCTTATCCCACACCACCTGGGCTCCATCAGACTCAAAAAGGAAAACCAGACTATGAAATGGGAGCAGGCAAGGGTCCTGTCCCGAGACCCTTTGTTCTGTCTTAGCTGGCCCTCTGAACCTACCTGGGCTGCCAGGGCCTGGCAGTGGCACCTTCTTGGAGGCAGGTGTAGGTGAGCCCTGGATCTTGGACACAGGCTGAGCCAGGATGGGCTTGGGAGAGACGGGCGGTTTCACAGGCTTCCGTGCATTGCCATCGGACAGGGGCAGTGGAGGCAGCTGCATCAGGTCATCGGGTGGGGGCTCAGCAGGAGGGGGAGGAGGGGGCAGCTCTGGAGGCCCAGCCTGCTCTGAGGCTGGCCGTCGGCGAACGGTGGCTGTGCCATTCTGATACACAGACAGTGGTGGGGGTGGCTCAGGCCCAGTGTCAGGCTCCTTAGCCTTCGGCCTGCGCTTGACTGTGTCCGACTCTGTCAGGATGAACTTGACGTTCTCTTGTTGGCTCTGCTTGGCCCGGATGCGCCTCTTGAGCGTGGCACTGGCTTCTACCCGGGCAAGGGGAGGACCCTCCGCACTTGCCTCACCCTTAGCTGGACCACGGAGCCGTTGTCGGGCTGCGCCATCCTCCACAAGATGGCTCTGCTCTGCCGATTCCCCGGGTCCCCTGCGAGCAGTGGCCAAAAGTCCAGTGACCGGGCCGCTCAGTGTGCGGCGCCGGTTCACCACTTCGCCGTCAGGTCCGATGGCCTCTCTGTGCTTCACAGAGGCCATTACGGTAGCTACTCGGCCCGGTTCCGGACTGGCAGGACGAGGTGTGGGGTGGCCTTCGGGGGGCCTGCGGATAGCCCGCCCCCCGCCCCCAATGGAAGACAGCTCCAACATAGCTGCGATGCTCTTCACGCTGCCGGCACTGCCTGTGTCCACACTGCCAGCGAGATCACTAGCCCGACGGCGCTGTGCCCGGACCCCCAGCCGGCCGTCCTCTGTCTCAACATCTGGAGCTGGCTCATCGGCTAGGTTGGCACTGGCCATGGCCGAGCTGGACCGTTTGGGTGGAGGCGGCGGGGGCCCCTTCTTACGTGGCCGCACCGCAAAGGACTGACTGCGGTTGACATTCTTGTCCGTGCCAGCAGGAGCCCTCACCGAATGGCTCCGCCCCACACGCCGCTGGACTGTGGCGTAGGGTGCAGCAGCAGCAGGCACCAGCAGCTCATCCCGCTCCGGCTCGCTGTCCGATGCCGCATAACGGTTCAAACTGTGGGCACGCTTCTTGGGCCGCCCAGGCTCGACGTCAGTTTCCGGGGGCAAGCATAGCGTAGGCACCGCTGCTGCTACCGGTGGGGGTGCAGGTCCTGCAGCAGGTGGCCCTGCCTCACCCTCAACTGGCTGGGGCAGCACATAGGCAAAGCCACGGTGTGTGGGTGACTGCGGCAGGGAACGGGGTGACATGGGTCGGTCTGTTGGTGGTAGCAGCTGTGGGGTGGGCTTCACCTTGGCTGTGGTTGGACCATGAGGTCCCCCAAGGGCCTGAGGGGAGCCTGGCTGAGCTTTGGTGGGTGTCTGTGGGGGTGTGAAGTGGCTGGCACCGGATGGAAGGACCTGTCGTGGCTTGCCAGGCACCGGGGGCACACTGGCCCTCTTGACACTGTGGCCATGGCGGCTTGGGCGCACCTCCTTTGGAGGGGTGCCGGGAGCTGGCCCCTCATCCAGCAGGTATTCCTGACTTCGTGACATAGGACTGCCAGGCCCTTGAGGCCCGTCCCCCAGCAGCTCCTGGGAGCTGCTCATGTGCCGAGCACGTCCACTCAGGCTGGACTCCTGTCGCAAGGTTGTCCTCGGAGTGGGCGGCAGGTGGTTGGAGGATTTCTCAGCAGCAGCTGCACCTGCGTCTGCTGGGCCAGACAGGGCAGCCTGCAGCTCGTCACTGAGTTCACTGTCCTGGAAGGTGGTCATCTTAGGAGACTGACACTCTGCTGCAGCAGGCTCAGGTGGGGGCGGCGACTCGATAGTCATCATTTCAAGTGATTGGGGTGCCTTTCGGCGCAGGGGTCCCCCCTCATACTTGGAGTATTCTGCCTTTTGCAGCTCTGCCAGTTTCCTCACCGCC
Source organism: Apodemus sylvaticus (assembly GCF_947179515.1). Lineage (NCBI taxonomy): Eukaryota > Metazoa > Chordata > Mammalia > Rodentia > Muridae > Apodemus > Apodemus sylvaticus. The sequence continues at coordinate 96,961,634 of NC_067481.1, forward strand.
AGCATCAGCTTCTTTTGATGTCCTGAATCAGGAGTAGGGGGAAGCTGGTCAGGGGGACCTGTAGGCACAGGCAGATGAGGAAGGGGCGCGGACTGGGACCTTACCCAGCTTGGTGATGCCGATCTCCTGCAGGTCCTCCCAAGTGATATCAGTGATGAAATCAATGTTCTCATAGCCGTTGTCCACCAGTACCTTGTAATACTGGGCCAGACCAATCATTGACAGCCACACAGCCAGGTTAGCCTGTGGAAAGTGGGAGAGAGAGGGGCAGCCCAGGCTGGCTGCTCACACCATGACCACCTACTTGGAACTATTAGAAGATAGGCCTGTGGGGGGCACGGACAGACAGAAGGACAAACAGACAGGCCTGAAATATCAATATTGCAGACAGACTAGTCACAGTCTTGGTGGGAACTGCAGACCAGCTCTACAACATGCCAACCGCACACTTAGGGTACACATAAGTCAACACGCGCAAACACACTCGGGATACCTATCATTGGGACACAACTTCAGATATAAAAAAGTGCTTCTTTGCTTGATCAGGTGGCCACAGGCAGTGTCCTGAGGAGACACACCCATACGCCAGACACAGATGCACAATGCCACAGAAGATCCATGCACACGGCACACAGCACGCGGCACACGGCACGCCCTGCATGCTGCTTCCAGCTATACAAAGCACAGGCACCCTTTCGCCATCACCCTCGCGACGTCTCCCCACCCACAGCATATGCATGGCCACGCTCCTGTTACACATCCACCACACAGCCATACCAGGAATGTGCAAATATCCAGTGTCCACCAAGAACTGCCCAATCGTCCCAAGCTCCCAGCTGAGGCCACTCTTACACCCACACTCAGCACCTTCAGTCATGCAGGTGACAGAGTGAGGCGAGGTCCACGAGACCTGGATGTGCTCCTGGGGAGATCCCTGAGCTGCTGACTACTGAGTGGCAAGGTGGGGCAGATAGGTACAGCCCTGTTAACCAAGAGATCCAAGTCCCTGGGGAGGGCAGGCGATGGGCAGCCAGCGACCCCTCTCCCGTGGGTGGATAGGAGATCAGAGCGAGTGTGCAACTCAGAGGGCCAGCATCAGCTCAGAAGCTATCCCCACATATAGGCATCTCTTCAAAAGAAAGAGCAAAGGCCGCTCTCGTCAGCCATTAGCACAAGCCAGCATGTGCAATGGGACTTGTGGGCATGCATGTGGCAAGCATGTTTGACACCAGCCCATCTGCAGTTCATATATGTGTAAAAGACATTGCTATAGGGGTGCCGGCTGGGAAAAGAGAAGGCAAACCTGGCTTGAGTCTTAGCCACACAACTCCTTGAGTCTTAGCCATGAGCCTGCCTGGAGAGTTTACCTCCATAATGGACAAATAGGCCGTCCAAATTGCTCCCTGTAGCCCAGGCAAGCTCTGAGCTCATGATCCTCCTGCCTCAGCCTCCCTGAGTGCTGGTTATAGGCCTGTGCCACCGGGCCTGGCTCCATCTGTAACTCCACTTCCTAGGACCCCAGAAGGCAGATGAGGGATGAGGGGTGTAGCCAGGAAGGCAGCCTGTCTGTCTGTCCATCTGCCTGCTGGTCCTGGCTCGGCCACCAGGGCGCAAGGAGCCTTACGGGTTTGTGTTCAGGCAGCCAGTCAGGGATGTTCAGGCCGCTGATCTCTGCCGTAATCTTCTTACGGTGGCCTGGCTTGGTCACACCAATGGCTGTGAGATCCTAGGCAAAGAGGAGGCCCGTTAACTAACAGGTAGGAGGATCTGCCTCACAGCAGGAGGGGAAGCAGCTGGCTACAAGCCCACGGCAGCTCACCTCAGGGGTCATGCGACTGATGGTGGGCAGGTCATAGCCAGCGCTGGTGAAGTTGGGGGCATAGAGCTGTAGCTGGAATGTGGCAAGCCACTGACTGACTGCCTCAGCACTCTGCAAGACACAAGGCACCAACTGCAGCCTGTCCACTGCTGGGCTCCGCCCCAACCTCCACTGTGCCTCCTTCTCTGCTTGGTTCATGGCCAGAGTGCTGGGTCCGCCGCTGTGGTCCACTGTACCAGCACTCCATGATCTGTCGTCCTGGATACAGCATCTGCTGCCCTCCAGACTTCTTCTGTGAGCTCCACCAGGAAGGTCCTGCTGCATCTGTCCGTGGCCTCCCCCACCCAGTGACACCCATACCATCTCAGAGATGCAGATGATGTGACCCCAAGGAGGGGACTCTGTTGGAAGCACTTCAGGCCTAGATGCTCCCTGGAAGTTGGGCTCTGGGCCCTAGTCAGAAGTCCCTCGCCTCCTCTGCTGTATGGGATTCAGCCATCAGATCATGCATCACAGCCACACAGGCGTAGACACGCATGACCTGCCACACCCACAGAAACACTGACATGTCTCGCACCATTCCCTTCCATCTCTGCAGCCACACGCATGTATGCCTAGCTCATAGTCGACCGTTTCACATCCACACAACACCCTTCGTACTTCTGCAAGTGTGCACACACTAGCTCACAGCCTACACGATAGACAACACCTGTACACGTGTGTATATGACACAGAGACAGACAGAAAGACAGAGTCTGGTCTGTCAAGGCCTGCAGCGGCTGCTGTGGCCAGGTATGCCTGTCAGACTGTCAAACCATCCCTCCCAGATCCAGGCCTGGAACTGAACAGGCCCTGTACCTTGCCCTCAGAGGCTGAGGCTGAGGCCGATTCCAGCTTCTTGGGTGGCTGCTCCCCACATACCTGCCCAGCATGGGCAACGGGAGGCTGGGACCTGGCAGCACCTGTTGGTGATGAGAGGGAATGGCAGGGCAGGGGCTATGGAGTGGCCGCCTACCTGCTGGGCCAGCACAGCTGAGTCCATGCTCTTACCTGAAGAGCCCTCTGGAGGCTTGACCGGGCTATCTCCTGGGCTGGACTCAGAGACTGACTTCTGGGAAAGCACAGTTGCCAGGAGCTGGAACCCAGAAAGGCCACTTGCTAGCCCGGCTCTAGGCCTGGCCACCCCACCCAGGCACCCTGCCCTGCTCGCGCACCTTAACTCCTTCAGAGCCTGCATGCAGGGCGTGGCCTCCAGTACTCCTGCCCCCAGCCACGCTGCTCAAGCTGCCACTGCGATCTCCACCTGCCAGGACAGGGACCGTGAAGTGTGCTGTCCCCACAGTAACACCCAGCAGCCAAACGACTGCCCCAGAGCTCTGGAGGGCCCTGGCCTACCTGCAAAGGGTTTCCTCAGCACCCAGATCTCCTCCGGGGGTGCAGAGGGACCCAATGAGCCACCTCCCTGGGGTGGGCTTGGCTCACTGCCTGTCCGGGAACCTGTAGGTCAAACACAGCCTTCCTGAACCCTGGGCAGCCCAGGCACAGCCAGACCAGAGGGAGCAGCATAGAGGCCATTCTACAGCCTTCTGCCTTCAGTAATGTGAGAACACTGAACGTCTGAGACCAGGTCACTGTGGTAGAGGACCACTAGCTCTAAGGCCCTGTAGGCCGAGGGGCTGAGGGTCCCTGGATGGTTGACTTTCTCTGTGCTAGGGGACAAGTAAGAAGCCACCCAGTGGCCTGAGAAACCAGGTGGTCCCAGGCGGCTGACCTTCTACCTGGCCCTCTGGCCACACCTGCCAATCTCCATCCTCATCCACTCTTAAGGAAGTCAGACCCATCCCTACCCTGCCTCCAGCCTCTTTAAACCACAGTATGGAGTTTTCCAACTTGGTCCTGACCCCCTCCCACATGCTCCACCGTGCTGCTCACCTGTGCATTAAGCTGAGACCTGTCCTGTCGTCCTGTCCCACTGCCCTTGAATGTGAGGTCTGTGTTGCCAGGATTCTGTTGCTCATGACTTGCCTGCTACCAACACCCTTCAGAGCCTTCTCTGATCTAACTAAGGCGGGCTTTGCGTCACTTTCCTCATGTCACCGGTTGGTTCTTTTCTTATATTAACTAACATCAGGTTTCCCTGCTCTTCCTACCTCAGAAGACCCACGTCTGCCTAGGACCCTATGTGCTTAGTGGCCACCTAAGAACTGGACTATGGACGGCATGTGGGACTCTGCTAAGAGTGTACCAGCAGGAGGGGTTACTGGATGCCAGTCCTGGCTCTGCCCCCAGCATCCTAAAGTATACTTCTTCCTTTCCAGTCCCCAGTCTCAGGCTGAGTGGTCCCTGCTTGCTTCTCTCCAGAGTGGGGTAGACTTACCTGCTCGCTTGACGATAGCCTCCCCGAGGGAGGACGGGAAGTAGCCCACCCTGTCATTGCCTGTCCGGTTGTCATGGATACAGCCTTTCCACCGGCCATCTGGATGCTGTTCAAGTACCTGACCAAACAAACGGGGTGTGTGCTCAGGAAGAGACCTCGCCTTGGCGGATGAGGCCTGCGCCCTCCCCAAGCTGCTTCAGGATGGTGTACTAGGCATGACAGAGTCCCTTCCATCCCAGCTACAGCACCCAGGGGCTGTCCTCACCGTGATAATGTCCCCAGCCTTCACATTGAGACTGGTCAGGTCATAATTGTTACAGTAATCCTTAGTCGCCCGGACCTGGAGAGCTGCTGAGGCCTCTGGAAATACAGAGAGTAGACACCCAGTCCTGGGAGCTGCCCTTCCCAGCCCTGTCCCAGCCCTCGGCCCCACCCAGGCTCACCTCGAAGCAGTTGCTTGATCTCCTTGCTGGCCTGGGACGTAGTAAACTGGTGTACGATGTCCAGTGCTGTCTGGCTGTAGGTGTTCCTCACCTGGGCATTGATCCCACTCTGCGTACACCAAAGGCCCAGGCCTTGTCAGGGGTCCCCATGTCCCTCACTCGGCCCCAACCTTTCTCTCTGTGTCCTGGGTCACCAGACTCACATCCAACAGTAGCCGAACCACTTCTGTCTTCCCACAGAGTGCAGCCTCGTGAAGGGCCGTGCCAGACTTGGTCTGGCGGTTAATGTCGATGCCGGCCTGAAGAAGGAGCCTGCAAAGGTGGAGAAAGCAGACAAGGCCTTTCTTTTAGCAGGAGCCCTTCTCGGGATCCTCAAATCAGACCTTGAGTCCAGCCGCCTGCTGGGGATGGATGACCAGCCACCGTGCCCCTGTGTGATGAGACCATGTCTGAGTCTCCTGAGGCTTTGCAGAAGGCCTGTCCTTGACTGAGCTTTCACAGCTGTTACTTTGTTCAATCCTAGGGTATTCAATGTTGTGGGCTCTCTTTACAGATGAGGAAACTGAGGCTCAGGGAAGATGCTTCTACAAAATCTCAACAGGTGGCAAGATCAAGTCAAAGCCAGGACTGAGAAGATACAAAAGCCTCTCCTGGGCCGGGCGTGGTGGCACACACCTGTAATCCCAGCACTTGGGAGGCAGAGGCAGGCGGATTTCTGAGTTCGAGGCCACCCTGGTCTATAGAGTGAGTTCCAGGACAGCCAGGGATACACAGAGAAACCCTGTCTCGAAAAACTTAATTTAAAAAAAAAGCCTTTCCTGGGCTGGAGAGATGGCTCAGCAGCTAAGAGCACTGACTGCTCTTCCAGAGGTCCCGAGTTCAATTCCCAGCAACCACATAGTGGCTCACAACCATCTATAATATGGTCTGATGCCCTCTTCTGGTGTGTCTGAAGATAGTGACAGTGTACTCATATATACATTAAATAAATAAATCTTTTTTTTTTTTGGTTTTTTTCAAGACAGGATTTCTCTGTGTAGCCCTGGCTGTCCTGGAACTCACTCTGTAGACCAGGCTGGCCTCGAACTCAGAAATCCGCCTACCTCTGCTTTCCAGAGTGCTGGGATTACAGGCGTGTGCCACCACCGCCTGGCTAAATAAATCTTTTTAAAAAGGCATCTCCCCAGCCTCTCCTTTATCAGTTGGGCACACTCAGGCCTGACCACAACCCTGCACCTCCCTACAGGAAACTCTGTGTGTGTGTGTGTGTGTGTGTGTGTGTGTGTGCGTGCGTGCCACACAAGCTAGAGATTGAACCTAGGGCCTCATGTGTGCTAGACAAGCACTCTACCAGAACTATATCCCAGCCAATTTTGTGGCCACACATCACCATTTGTAATGCACCAGTGTGTGAGTGTACATGTGTGTAGAGGCCAGAGGTCAACACTGGATGTCTTCATCAATCACTTTTCAAGTTTTTAAACATTTTTTTTGCTCTTTATGTGTATGTGTGTGCATGTGTCTGCAAATGGGTATGTGCATATGAGTGTGTGCATGTGGTACATGTGTTTGCATGTGAGTATGCGCATGTGTGTGCGTGTGAGTGTGTACATGTGTGTGCATGTGAGTGTGTGCATGTGGTATATGTGAATGTGTGTATGTGGTGCATGAGTGTGTGCATGTGGAACATGTGTTTGCATGTGAGTATGTACATGTGTGTGTGCATGTGAGTGTATACATGTGTGTGAGTGTGAATATGTGCATTTGGGTGTGTGCATGTGTGTGCATGTGGTGTATGAGTGTGTGCATGTGCATGCATGTGAGTGTGTGCATGTGGTACATGTATGTTCATGTATGTGCATGTGAGTGTGTGCATGTGTGCACATGTGAGTGTGTGCATGTGAGTGTGTGGAGTGCCTGTGGAGGCCAGAAGAGGCTGTGGATCCGTTGAAGCTAGAGTTACAGGAGGCTCTGAGCTGCCCAGCATTGGGTCCTCTAGAAGAGCAAAGAGTGCTCTTAACTGCTGAACCACCTCTCTTCCTTCCACCTTAATGTCTGAGACAGGATCTATCATGGGGACCTGAGCGCTCTGGTTCAGCTACACTGGCTGACGGCAAAGCCTCAGGGATGCTCTTGTCTCTTCCTCCCCAGCAATGAGACTGTAGGCTCAGGCTGCCGTGTCTGGCCGTTACCTGGATACTAGGGATCAAAACATAAGTCTTCATGACTGCATGGCATGCACTTTACTAACTGAGCCATCTCACCAGCCCTTCCCCCCTTTTAAGGCAAGGAGACGGGGTCTCACATAGCCCAAGCAGCATCAACTTCATTATGTAGCAGAAGACCCTGGACTCTTGATCTTACAGGCTCTGCCCCACCTCCTGAGTACTGGGATTACAGATACACACAATCACACCTAACTCAAGGCCTTTACTTTCCATTTTTAGGTAGGATGTTTGCTAAGCTGCCTAGGTTGGCTTTGAACATTCTATCCTCCTGCCTTAGCCTCTCAAGAGCATGACAGACCTGTGCCACCACCCTGGAGGCTCCTTTCTTATTCCCCACCTAGGAACAGGAGCCTTGTGCCCCTGGATACCACCATGCCCTGGAGGCCTATGGTCCCATTCCTGCCCCTGGCTATACCTGATGATGTCGATGTGGCCATTCTTGGCTGCCAGGTGCAGGGGGCTGGTGCCGTTGGGGTCAGTGGTGTCCCCTGGTCTGGGCTCCAGCAAGGCCGCACACATGTTGCTACTTAGCAGCAGCTGGACCACCTGGAAAGAAGATCAGGGTAGGGTGGTCCTGGCTTGGACCCCACCCCAGGTGAGAAGGACAGGCAGGAGGAGCCCCCCTCCCATCTCTGTGAGAAACTTACCCCTACACGACCAAACTCACAGGCCAGGTCCAGAGGTGTCTTTCCGGAGTTGTCTACCATGCAGGGGTTGGACTGATGCTGCAGTAGCATCTCTGACTGCGGGACAAGGACCTGATTATCCCTGGGACCATCCACCCCTCTGCCTGACTTCCCACCCAGACTCCCCACGAGGCCTCACCACATCGTAGTGACCATGCTGGGCAGCCAAATGCAGGGGTATGTGGCCTTCGTCGGATGGGACATTTACTGCTGAGCCTGCCTTCAGCACCAGTTTCATGGGCTCCTTCCGGCCCTGCCAGGCCGCGTAGTGCAATGGCCGCATGCCTGGGGACAGGTGTGGTGTGTCGGAAACTAAGTCCTGACCCTAAATCCAACCCTCCCTCGCTAAGGACATATCACTAGCTGGAAGGTTCTGTCCTAACCCAGGCAGACACCTTGGGCTGAGACTCACAGGCCAGGTCTCACGGTGGTGAGGCCATCAAGGCTGCCCGGATGTTACCCTCAGCGTGTCCCCTGCCCTGGGCTTCGAGCCCCCCAGGCCAGGCTTTACCTTTGTTATCCTTGATGTCTACAGCAGCCTGAGCCTCCAGCAGCAGAGAGATCAATTCTGTGTTGCCATTCAGGGCGGCATGGTGCAGGGCTGAGAAGCTGAGCAGGTGAAGGACAGGTCTAGGAAAGAAGCCAGCGCCCAGCCTTCCCTGGGGCCCACCTACCCCATGCATTCTACTCCTCCCCAAGCTGACAACTCACCCATCTGGGTCCTGGAAGTTAACATTGATCTTCTTGGTAGAGCCCAGGAGCTCTGTGGAGAGAGGGAGACCCAGTAAGGAAAGATGGTCCAGACCCTCCTGAGAATAGGAGACGGTAGTGGTGATCTGCCTGGCTGTTCTAGCAAATCTTAAATCCACAGTCACACATCCAGCTCTGTAGGGACTCAGCTCTGGGCCAGCAACCCGGGCCTTGCTTTCCCATTGCACTCATACGTGAATGTCGGGCTGTCCTCATCTGGGAATGGGAGATCAGTCCATGCACCACATGGGCACACACATGTGCACATGCACCCCTCCCTCAGGACGCTGGCTCAGCACCTGCCGTTGGTGGGAGGGAGAGAGCCAGCCCCATCTGTCTCTCAGAAGGACCCAGATGGGGCCGGGGGTGGCTGAAGAGGCTGGAACACCCGGAAATGGGGTATTTCTGGGGGGAAAGACTACATCTCCAAGCCCTCTGCTGCCAGCTCTGGCTGCCAGGCAGATAAGCCCTACAATCCTGCAGGGTAAAGGAAAGGCTGTCGTGTGGGCAAGGGGCTCCAGGTAACCGATGCCAACGGCCACCTTGCCCACAAAAGCCATGTTCAGACTCCATACTCAGAGCAACTGAAGCCCCGGGCCCACACTCCTCTTCTGGGCTCTCTCTCATCTTGGGGCCTCCCTCACCCTGGCCTTCTTTAGAGCTTTCAGAAGAGGAGCCCACCAAAGCCATCCGAGTGGGCCCTTGTCCACCGGACTCTTGCCAACCCCCTGCCTGTCTGGGCCATGGTTATATAACCCATTTGTGGGTCAGTCACTCTGGGGGGGGGGGGACTGGAAGGACAGAAGCCCCTTTGTCCAGGCTCAGGACTGGGGTGGGGGTGGGGACCCAAAGGCAGGGGAGCCAAGAGAGTAGAGTCACAGTGGGCTGGCTGTAGGGCTGAGCTTGGATCGGCTCAGCCCCAGCCTCTGGGCACAGCATGTACATCTCTTGACAATCCCCGAAGCCCAAGAAGCCAGCTGCACCTTAATTTGAATCTTTCTTCTGACACTTCCTAGCCCTGTGGCCTTGGCCACCAGGCTCTTCCAAGAGCTAGAAAGGCGGCATCCCCCCTCCCCCCCCCCCAGCCCCAGCAGATGAGCTTCAGGGCATTACTTGAGCACTAGGCCTTGTTCTCACCAGCTGGGCAGACCCCACATCTTAGTGTCTCTCCTGAATAGAATGAACGTAGCGCCACCTTCTGGTCCCTCCTGTGTCTCCCAGATAACTATTGGGTCCAGTTCATCAACTGCAGACCACTTTCCTCATGGTCAACCAGACCAGGCATTAAGAGTCAACCCTGACTGCCAGGCGTAGTGGCACACGCCTTCAATCCCAGAGCCTGGGAGTCAGAGGGAGGCTGACCCCTGTGAGTTTGAGGACAGCCAGTCTACGTAGTGAGTTTCAGTATAACCAGAGTCAGACAGCAAGACCCTGTCTTAAAATGCATGCATACATACATACATACATACATACACACACACACACACACATACATGTCAAGCCAGGTGGTGGTGGTGCACGCCCTTAATCCCAAAACTTGGAAGATAGAAACAGGCAGATGTATGTGAGTTTGAGGACAGCCTGGTCTACAGAGTGAGTTCTAGGACAGCTGGGGCTACACAGAGAAACCTTGTCTCAAAACAACGAGGCAGTCTTGGGAGTCCTTCTCATGGACTCAAGACATGGTCTCAGGTTAGATACACTCGAAACACACCCCAGTCCTATGCTTTTTACCTGGTCATGGTTATCACCATGGACCGGAGTAGCACTTCAAGGAAGACCCCTGCCATTGCTTCACCATTGGTGTCACTACTGAATCCTCCTACCCCTCGGTTTGTCCTCTGTACACACAACTTGGAGCACTGTTAAAATGCATGTCACAGCCAGACATAGTGGCATGCATTTGTGACCTCAGCAGTCACGAGACAAAGGGAGGACGATCTGGAATTGAAGGCCAAACTTGACGACATAGAAAGTCTGAGGCCAGCCTGGGCTACCTAAGCCTCTATACCAGCAAGGAAGGAAAGAGAGAAGAAAAGAAAGGCAGGAAGGATGGGTGGAAGGAAGGAAAGAAAGCAGGCAAAACAAAACTTCTGAACCCCACAAGCTACAGCCAGATGTGGGAACTATGCCTGTCATCAGAACCCTCTGGAGGAGAAGGCAGAAGGGCTCCAAGCTCCAGCTCAACTTGAGCTGCAGGTTAGAGCCAGTCTCAAAAAATAAATGAATATGCCGGGCAGTGGTGGTGCACACCTTTAATCCCAGCACTTGGGAGGTAGAGGCAGGCGGATTTCTGAGTTCGAGGCCAGCCTGGTCTACAGAGTGAGTTCCAGGACAGCCAGGGCAATACAGAGAAACCCTGTCTCGAAAAATATAAATAAATAAATAAATAAATAAATAAATAAATAAATAAATAAATAAAGCAAGCAAGCCATGGGGTGGGGGAGGGGTATGCAGCAATGAGCCAGCTCACCAGGCAAAGGTGGCTGCCCACAAGGCTGAAGGCAGAGAGTAGAAACTAAGCCATGCTCACTGTCCCCTGCTGCATGCACCACGACACTTGCACACACACATAAATACAACACACATACATACAAACATGAAAAAAAAAAGCCGCCAGCTATGGTGGTGTACGCCTTTAATCCCAGTACTTGGGAGCAGAGGCAGGCAGACATGAGTCCAGCCTGGTCCAGTGAGGCGGTGAGACCCTGTCTCAAGACAAACCTCCACAAACAAAAGTGTTGGCTCCCACTTTGGCCACTTCACTGGGATGGCGGCCGAGGCTGCTATGTCTCCTGAGACTGGCCCTTGCTTTAGCTTGGGCCTCTTCCCCCTCCTCTATTTCCGTTATCCTTGCTCCAGCTGGGTGGTCTCCTAGATGTTCTGTAAAACACCATGGTCAGAGGGTCTTTGCATGACACCTCCTTTACATACCTCAGGTCTGTCTGGATGTAGCTTTTTCTCCAAGGTCTCTCACCCAAAATGTCGTCCATCCCTCCCTGGATTAGTTCTAGTTTTCTGCCTAGCCCTGTCCATCACTGCTGGTGTAGCACATCAAACATCTTCTTGGCTTTGGTGGTTTAAAACATTGCCCTCTCCATCCTACATGCTGTCTGTCCATCTTTGGGGCCAGCGTCGAGGGTAGGTGACCTGTGCAGTTCCTCACACAGGTACTCTTCTTGAGAACTTTGACTTCAAATAAGGGCCTGCATTTGCATCTCGTGCAGGACCTGAAAACTATATGTGGCTGGGCCTGCTACTGTCCCCTGCTGTGAACTGATGTTGCTGTTCCACAGCACCAGGGCCTGCTCAAGACACCTCCCCCCATTCTTCACCACCATAGTGCAGCCAGGTCACAGGGTCTCCAAAGCTTCCTGTCCTCCCTCTACCACAGGGCTTCCGGGCAGCTAGAGTCAGGTTTGCAGAGTGGGAAGCCCAGGCAAGCTGCTCAGAGGCCAGACACCAGAAGCCAATGTTTTGGAAGGGTATGGAGGTCAAGACTCAGTGACAGGGAGGTGGGAGGGTGGGGGAGGGGAGAGGGAGGGGAGGATAGGTCTGCCAGCAGAGTGTGGTGTTGTATGCCTTCGATCCCAGCACTTTGGAAGCAGAAGTAGATGGCTCTCTTGTGAGTCCAAGGCTAGCCTGATCTACATAGCCCCAGCTAGCCAGCTGGGATTACACTGTGAAACTGTTTCAAAAGAAAGTGAATTAATTTTATAAAAGGAGGGAAAGGTCCCCCACTTGGGGAGGGTCACCTTTCCAAGGACACACATGTATAGTCCCACAGGGAGGGGATAGTGTGAAAAGTTTGAAGGGCACCTGCAGGAGATGCTGAAGATGGTGTAGGGCTAGAGTGGCCATCCCACAACAGGACAGGCTCTGAGAATGAAATGGAAGCCAAGACAGCTGAGGAGGCCTGGGAACAGAGGAGGGGCAAGTGGTGGCCAGGCCAAGGGCTTCAGGAGCCTCTTTCACTTGTTAGTAGGTTTCTGCATCAATACAGGACACAGGCAGGTATGCAGCTTCACGGCAGAGAGCTTACCCAGCATTCCTGAAGCCCTGGGCTTCATCCCCAGCACCACACAATACACCATTAGCCTACAAACCGTGCCCCTGTTTCTTGTGACCTCAGATCTCAAGCTGCCCTCCAGATTCCAGTCTGAGGTCAGATCCAAACTCCGAGTTGGAAGGGGATTTAAAAACAAACAAACAAACAAACAAACAGATCTCACTATGCTTCTCTGGCTAGCCTGGAACTCAATATGTAGACAAGGGTAACTTAGAACTCACAGAGATCCAGAGATCCTCCTGACTCTGCCTCCAAAGTGCTAGGATTAGAGGTGTGTGTCACATAGCCTGCTGGAAGGGAATTCTTTTTGTTTGTTTGTTTGTTTTGGTTTGGTTTTTTTTTTTTTTTTTGGATTTGTTTTTTTCAAGACATGGTTTCTCTGCATAGCCCTGGCTGTCCTGGAACTCACTCTGTAGACCAGGTTGGCCTCGAACTCAGAAATCGCCCTGCCTCTGTCTCCTGAGTGCAGGGATTAAAGGCATGTACCACCATTGTCTGGCTTGGAAGGGAATTCTTAATGGGCCAAGAAGTATGTGCGTGTGCATACGTGCGTGTGAGTGTGTGGTGTGTGTGTGTGTGTGTGTGTGATTCCTCTGGGAATTTCTAGAGGGTGTCATCAGCCTGCCTTGGAGAGGCACAGTCTCCACAGTTTTGTGGAGACTAGGCCACAAAGCTAGACAAGGACCTCTTACCCACATCTTCCTTCCAAAGTTGTCTCTTTTCCCCTCCAGGACAACCACTAAATGAGCATGCGTGCTGCACGCACAGGCTCCCTTGGAGGCGAGGTGAGGGCTAACAGAGTCATGGGGTAGGGAGGGAAGAACTGGGGATCCAGAAGGGCTCAAGAACAAGGCTGTGGAGAAATCTCTAGTCTGGACTGGAGAACACATTCTCTTTTTTGCTTTGTTTTTGTTTTTTGTTTTCGAAACAGGGTCTCAAGAACTCCCTATGCATTGACCAAGCTGGCTTTGAACTCACAGGGATCCGCCTGTCTCTGCCTCCCAACTGCTAGGATTAAAAAGTATTTACATTAAGCCTGGCTGGTGTGCGTTGGGGAGGGAGGACACACTCTCGAGGATACTTATGGACACCCCCCACCCTATGGCCATAACTCCAGCTGTACTTTGCTAAATCAAAATACATCTTACTCCAAAGCAGGCCAGTGTTGCCATGACAACGAGCTAATTCATGGAGGGATTTCTCTGTCTGATTTATTACACCGCCCCTCTGACTCAGAGAGTACAGACATAAGGGGCACGACATCAGGCAGAGGCAGAGGGAGGGACCCAGGCAGAGATGGCAGCCCTCTCTCACCTAACCACATGGCCAAATGGAGGGGAAGAGAGTCCCCACATTTGTGGTTCCCATTGGCTGTCAGCAGAAAAAAAGCCAGCTCCATTAGCACTTACTGAACTGGAGGTAAGTGTCTTCTCAGTCCCTTCTTAACTGCTTTCCCGATGCAGTGGGGTGGCAGGGACTACAGATGCTCCATCCTACAGATCAGTCCATTAAGGCCTCGAGAGCCAGTGACCAAGGACACAGGCTGCTAGTTAGAAAGCTGTGGCTTCCTCTCTTCCGTCTGTCTGCCTCTCTCCCTAAGAAGCTCTTCCACTCAGCCCTGAGGCCCTAACGACGCCAGCTCCAGTAAGTGGAGCCTCCCAGGCAGCCTGTGTGCCCTGGAGGCACCAGTGTCCTTCCTCCAACAGCAAAGTGGACAGGAGCCACTCCAGACAGTCCCAAGTCTCAGCAGCCCCCTGGAGAAATGGGGCCCCTCCCCCAGCCTACATGCAGCTTATAATGGTGGGTTGGGAGTAAAGGCACCCAGATCCCATGTGTTGACCTGCAGCGCCCGCACAGGTGCCCTGACACACTGACACGGTCATACGTGCGCAGCTGCACACTTGGCTAGTCCTATGCCCATCCATCCATCTCCAGAGGCCCCCAGGGAGGCTCTAGGATCAGCAGGGTTGAGAGCTAGAATCAAAGCTCCAAGCTCCTAGGCCTTCCCGGGACCCCCAGGGCACAAGCTAGGGATGGTGTGGGAACACCTTTACAGATCCTCGGCACCCCTTTCCAGCAGAAAAGCCAGGAACGACCAAGGTCTGTAGAAGCCTGCAAGAGCCTCCAGTCCTTATCCCCCAGGCTGTCCCCGCCAGAAGCCCAGCCTGCCCCCAGGGCTGGGCGACCTTGGGCGCCTGTGTTTCACTCCCGGTCAGTAAATGGCCCCCACTGGCCATGCCTGGGCAGCCACACCCCCAGCGTGGTCCTGCCCCCCCCCCTTCCCTGCAAAGCGTGTTATTAAACATAGGGTGGGGAAGAGGTCTGACAGAGATTGCTAGCCTCTGGTCGCCCCTCACTGCAAGGGCCCCTCCCTCTCTCTACAGTGTCTCTTGGGGGGTGGGGGGATCCGCCTCGCCCTTAAAAAGCACAAGTCGAAATCAGCCTGCAGCCTGGAAAGGGAGGGGATCCGAGGGAGGATGTGATCGCCAGCGGCCTCAGGGACAGTGGGTGCCGCAGGTGCCCGCAGGGGGCTGGGCGGACAGTTCGGCGCTCGTTGCCGCCCCTCCTCCAGAGCTGGGGCGAGAGGGGGGGCGCGGACTAAGGGTCTGAGCGCTCCTGGCCCCGCCCCACCCCGGGAGACCCACAGCATCCCTTCCTCGCCCTGCACCCGGGCGGTGTGGGCCCCGCCCGCGGCCCGCGCGCCCCCCGCACTCACTGGCCTTCCCCGGCCGCGGCCTCTGCAGCAGCCTCTGCGCGGTCCCCACGTCCTCCGCCTTCACTGCCTGCACCAGCTCCTGCTCCTTCCCCATGGCGCCGCCGGGCCCGCAGCGACTCGGCGCTCGGTGCTCTCCGCGGCTCAGACGCAGCGGCGGCTCCGCGTCTGCGATCGCATCCTTTCCAGCCCGCGCTCCCTGCGCCGCCCGCCGCCCAGCGCCCTCCGTGGGTTCGGGTTCGGGCTCGGGCTCGGACTCGGGCTGGGGTTTCGGGCTCGAACTGGGGCTGGGGCTCCGACGCGAAGGGACGGATAGCGCGTCACGGGCGGGGGGCGGCCCAGGGGCGGGAGCCGGCGGCGGCGGCGGGCACCCGGTGGCGCGCCGCGTCTGAGCCGCCTCCCGGACGCCTGGGTCCGCTCCCGCGGCCGCTGACCTCCGTCAGCCCGCGCCGGCCGCGCGCCCGGCTCCGAGGCTCCGCCCCCGCATCGGCCCTCCCCCCCCCACGCCCGACGCCCCCTCCCCACGTTTGGGTGCGTGGGTCAGGCTAGGCCTCTGCGAACCGCGGGGAACCGAGGGCGACCGCCGGGGACAGAGGACGGTGCGCAGGGGGGTGGGGAGGGCTGGCCACCGAGCACCGACACGGCGGTCGCGACGCAAGGCTAAACCTAGGAGAGGTTTCTCCAGGCTGCGGGACCTGAGGGGGAGGGACTCGGAGGCAGTGGGCGGGCGGGAAGCCGGGCACAAGTGCCACCGGTGCCGGCCCTCCAGAGGCTGTCAGACATTTCTGGCCCGTGATTCCTGTGGGAGGTGTTGAGAGATTGCGAAGAGGAATCTCCCAATAATGAATTCGGTGTCAGGGAACCCGTACCCCTCCTCCCCCCCCCCCCCCCCCAACTACACCTTCTTCCCTGGCAGCCTCTGGCTTCTCTCCACAACAATGCAGGATGACAGCTCTCCTTCGAGGACAGCCTGGAAGGGAGCTTGACTTCCTCATCATCCTCTTGGATGTAACTGTCTATATCCACTGAGAGGGAACTTAACTCCCATCCTCAGCCCCAATGAAGGCCCAGCCTTGCCCAGAACCGTTGTAGCCTAGCCCAACCTAAGCACTCTCCTAGCCACAGGTTCCCAGGCAGGATCTTAACCAACACCTCACCTTTCTCCTGCCTGCCTGAAGGCTAGGGCTGCACCGGGCCTCTTTCTTTGCCTGCGGCATCATGAACACACAGCAGTTGAGCTCACAGTGGAGTAAGGTTCTGCTCCGTCAGCCTCCTCATTTGCAAGCAGGAGAGAGAGCATTATCCAACCCAACAATACAGTGGAGAGAATGCGTCGAGGGTTCACATATGCACAACCAATATAATAAGCTCTGTAGCCCTGGACCGTGGAGCAGTTTCAGGAGGGCAGGGCAGGGGATGCATCATCTACAGGGCTTTCCAGGACCGTGGAATTCTGATCATGATAGAGTCATGAGGCTCGGGGAATGAGCCTAGGTCTTCTGGTATGTGTTAGGCTCTCAGAAGAGGTCTGAAAGAGGAAAAATCCTTCCGTTGGTCCATTAGAGTGACTGAATCCTACTTAGTGACGGGGTCAGGTGCTGTGCTGGCCATTTGGGATAAAGCTGAACTTACTGTCACCATTTTACAGACTGAAAAACAACAGCCAAGGACTAGAAGTGCTTTGCAGTCCTGTGTACAGGCTCCAGGTCCCCGGGTCTCCAGGTTATAGGTCTGGACTTGAAGCCTACATTAATTCCTGTCTCTGTTCTTCCTTGCACTGGCTGTATCATCCTGAACAGCTGTCTTTCTGAGTCTCTTATCTACCCTCCCTGCCAAAGGTGGGTAAACAATGTCTCCCCTTCATCTACGCCAGGGTTCATTGTGAGGTTGTTCACACAGTCAATCCAGGATATAGTAAACGTCCAGTAAAAAGCTGCTGCAAATACTGTGATGCCCTTGGACCTCGCTGCAGGGGTTCCAACTGTATTAGATTCATCTTCACATGATACAGTGCCAAGCACACAGGAAACACTACAAAAATAAGTAAATATATAAAAAGAAAACTGCTATTATCATGACTATCATTGCTGTGTTTGGAGCTTGTAAGAGAAATCATCTTTGTGGGACCTGGGGCAAAAATACAAACAGAAACCCACTCACCAAATGCCTATTTCAAAGTTGTAAATTACACTAATAACCTGTTAAATAAAATATGTTCTAGCCTCCCACCTTAGCAAACATTCATTCACCAAGACCTGAAAGGACAAGTTTAAATTTAGTATTCTTGGACTACTTTGCGGTAATGAACTGGCCCTTGCCTGTAGCTGTCATATTTTTGTTCTCTGTGCAGCTTTAGATCATGTATACCCCATGAACAGGCACCCCTGAGCTGTTCCTCAGACTAGGCTCGGGTATCCCACTGTGTAGCCCACCCAGGGAGAGAGATGTGCAGACAAAGGAAATTGACTCAAATATGCACATTGTGGTCTTGAAGGGACATCTGGGTTGTAGGTGGGTCCTTACCTCAAAGGGTGCATGGTGGCCAGAGCCTTCCCCTTCTAGGTCAGAAGTGGGCCCAGAAGACCAAGGTCAGACATCACACCGCTGACTAGTGACCATGGGTGGACAAGTTCCCTGATGCTCAGCTGCTTCGCCTGTAAAATGGGACATTGGCTATGCCCCGAGGGCTGATGGGAAGGTCTGAAGGGATACAAAGATGTTTATCTGTGTGGATTCCCCTCCCCATTTGCCTGGGGAAGAGGGCAGCATAGCAGGCAGATATTTACCTCAACTGGGGCAAAGGATGCGGATCTGTGGGACTGGGGCAGCCCTCCAGAATGTCAGGCCTCTGAAGAGGATCCTGGAAGGAGGGGCCGCTGAGCCAGCAGAATTGCTGAGCTGAGGGCAGCTTCGCTGCAGCCCTGACTGGCTTTCTTCCCGGATGCTTAGCTGCCGCCAGCCAGCCCGCAGCCCCTGCCTCTGCCTACCAGCTGTGTACCTGCTTAGGGCATCCCCCAAGCACTGGTGCCAGCTCCTCATGTATACAGTGGTGATGTTGAACGTGCCTTCTCATGGGCTGCTGGGAACATATATCAGGTGTCATTTTTGTGGGTGCCACCTCTGTAAAGTGCTATACCTGTGAGTAATGCCTCACAAAGGTTCAAAGGCTGCGTGCTCCAGATTCCTTCTACCCCACAGAGATGCTGGGATGGCTCAGAAAGTGCACAGCCACGCCCAGTTTAACAGCTATCTTTGGGCTGGAGCATTTGCAGCAGCCCAGCCTTTAGCTCCACCCAGAATCCCAAAGCTCAGGTGACAGGTGACATACATCTAGCTACTCTTCCCCTTTGTTCCTGGGTCCTATCATGGTTGATACTGACTCAGACAGTCTTCTGATCCTGGCTCTCCTCTCCCACCCAGCACGCCCAGGACTCACAGAAGCTGCCTCTGAATCTTCAGTGGGGCTGCCTTTGGGGAAGTTCAGGAAGATAAGCAAGGTGTATGAGGTATAGGATCCCAGAGGAACAGCCTCCTCAGCTGGCCAGAAAGGATGAGATCAGGAGAGAATGGGGTCCGGATTGCAGTTGGACCAAACTGGGATCCACCATCTTCCAGTCATGAACCTTTGATGGCAATTCTACAGGTCTGAACCTGTTTTCTGACAAGATGTCCCCAGATGGGGACAGATCCTCCTGAGTGAAGTCATGTAAGGATGCTAAAATGATGCAGTGAATACCCTCATGCTGTCTTGGCAGTTCCTCATAAAGTTGAAATAGGACTGGAGAAATTGCTCAGTGGCTGAAGACAGAGCTAACATAACTCCATTCCTGAAATAGTTCCAAGATAGCAAGGCAGTGTTGGTCCACACCTTTTATTCTAGCACTTAGGAGGCAGAAGCCGGCAGATTTCTGGATACAAGGCCAGCCTAGTCTACAGAGTGAGTTCCAGGGCAGTCAGGGCTACCCAGAGAAACCCCATCTTGAAAAACAAAAACAAACAAGCAAACAAATAGTCCCAAGGTAAATGAAAACACATATGCTAACAAAGGCTTTGGCATAACCTTTATAGCGGTACTGCCTCATAATGGATGGAAAGAAGGAAATATCTCAGATGTCTGTGACCAGTGGGCAAACAAAATGAGGCCCATGCGTACAACAGGATACTGTTTAGCCATAGAAAGGAATGGCAGAATGACCCACAGTAAGGAATGACACTGAATGACACTTGAAAACAGACACTAAGTAGAAAAGCAAAAGGCTGTAGTTTTATGATTCCATTAATATGAAATGCCCAGCAGAGGTCAATGTGCGAAGGCAGGAAGATTGATGGTTTCCATGATCTGGACTGGGGACTGTGGGGAGGAGCTGCCTGTTCTCTCTGCGAGGGAGGAAACATCTGGTAGCCATAGAGAGGTGGTTGGTCGCACAGTGTCGATGCACTAAGTGATGCTTCGCCAGTGAATTGATTTATTTTAAAATACTGGATGTCATTATGAATCCAAGTAATGCTGGCCTTGAACTCATGATTCTCCTGATTCAGCTTCCATAGTGCCAGGATTACAGATGTGACATATTAGAAACCCTGTCTCAAAAAACCAAAAAAGAAGCTGGACAGTGGTGGCACACGCCTGTAATCCCAGGAGGCAGAGGTAGATGGATTTCTGAGTTCGAGGCCAGCCTGGTCTACAGAGTGAGTTCCAGGACAGCCAGGGCTATACAGAGAAACCCTGTCTCAAAAAACCAAAATCCAAAAAACCAAAACAAACAAACAAACAAAAGTGACATATTGACTAAACTGTTTACTCTGTCTTTATTTGTGTCAGACAGGTTCTATTCTACTGATTTGCACCCTGGCCTAACCTGTTTAATTTAAATGGCCAATTTGGGAACCGAAGAGATGATTTATCAGTTACAAGTAATTGTTTTGTTTGTTTGTTTGTTTGTTTGTTTGTTTTGTAGAGGACCTGAGTTCAGGTCCCAGCACCCATATCAGGCAGCTGAGAAGCATCAGTAACCCCAGCTCTAGGGAATCATATACCTTCTTCTGGCTCTGAAGGTACCTGCATGCATGCATGCACACTGACATGGACACACACATATCTATAGATAAAAGCAAACCTTTAGTAAATGGGTGATCTTACATTGTGAGTGTCATTTAAATAATGCAGAGTCCCACGAAGAACGAGCTCATGAAGTCAAAGGAAAGGAACTGAAGCCAAGAGTCGGGAGAAGAGGAGGTGGAGGGGAGAACACCCTAAGCACAGGCTTAGACCTACTTAGACCTACGTAAGGCTGTGGCAAGGTGAGTGACCTCCTCTGCCGAGCCATTGGCCTGAGGATGGGGGAGGGGTGGCACTCAGGCAGAGGCAGGGGCTAGACCCAGGTTTCTGGGACCCCTGAAGGTCCTTGTAGGTTAGTAAGGCCAGATTTCAGTTTGTCAGAGACCATACAAGCACATCTGAGAGGCAGAGGAGAAGGCCAAGGCCATCTTTGGTTATGAGGCAAGTTCCAACCAGCCTAGATGAAGTTATGTGAATAAGTGGAGAAGGGTGTGGCCAAGCCTGGTGGGGCATGCCATTAATCCCAGCACTTGGGAAGCAGAGGCAGGCAGACCTCTTGGGTTCAAGGCCAGCCTGGTTTACAAATTGAGTCCAGAAAAGCCAGGGTTACACAAAGAAACCCTGCCTTGAAAAACCAAAAACCAGCCAACCAAAAAAGCCACTCGAGGGATGTACTCAATGATAGCTAGCTATTAAGTACTGCTCACAGAGGGGCAACTGGTCAGCGAGGAGGAGTTACCTTAGGCATGGAAGGCAGTGTCCTCTTTTGTGGCACTTGTGGGCCATATGTAACAGAAGGCTAGCTGTTCTTTAGAGAGCCTGGGAACCGGAGATGAGGGTGGCCAAACTCCAGGGTCAAGATGGCATTGGAAGCTACAGACCTCTAGGGTCAGGTCAAGAAAAAAGAGTCTCCAGAGGTGGATGGGGCCAGGAAGGGAGATTGCGGAGCTAGATCGGTACTGGTGCTCAGACATAAGGAGGAGGTGAGATTTTTCTGTTTGTGAATCATAGTACACATGGGTCAAGAAGTGGAAAGAAAGTATCAACCAAGTTTGACAGATTAAGCTGCACAGTGGCCTTGAGGAATTTCCCCAGAGAGCTGAGGGGGAGGTGGGAAGTGAGGCCTTTTGAAGGAGAGAGAGTTTTAGCTGTAAGGAGAATTGAAATTGGTGTGTGTGTGTGTGTGTGTGTGTGTGTGAGCGCAGCATGGGGGTGCTGCATGTGCATTATCGGGGAAGCTGGTGCTAGCATTGAAACTCAGAGGGCAGAAGTATTTGCAGGGCCCGGTGTTAGATCGCCAACACTTTATAAAGCTGGGTGTGGTGACAGCCACCTATAATCTCAGTGTTTTGGAGATAGAGAGGGGGACTTGAAGTTCAAGGTCATCCTTGGCTACATTGTAAGTGTGAGGTCAATGTAGGTTATCAAAGAAATCCTAATTGAAAAAAAAAAAAGCAAACAAAAACATGTGAAGGAGGGAGTTTAGGCCGTGCCTTTAATCCCAGTACTTGGGAGATAGAGGCCGCAGGTCTCTGAGTTCAAGGTCAGTCTGGCCCAGAGAGCAACCAAACAAAAACTCCATATTGCAAACATGCTAAGGAAGTGAAACAGGGACTGGGGAAAGGTATAGGAAGAGAGAGTCTATGACCAGGAACCTGGGTGCATGGACAGGGGAATTGGCCTTGGCTAAGGAGCTGGACTCACCCTCTCTGTGGCGAGAGGGAAAGGGGGTTGCAGTCCCATCTACAGGTGCAGTGGGCAGAGTTCGTGAGAAAGCAAGGTCAACTTTGTTGAGCTGGGAGAGGGGTGATAAAAATGGAGGCATGATAGCAGAATCATCACTAAGACACCAGAGAGGCTTCACCCAGCAACTGACGGGAGCAGAGCAGAGCCCCGCAGCCAAACATTAGGCAGAGCTTAGAGTCCTGCAGAGGAGGGGAAGAAAGAATTAGAAGAACCAGGGAGGTCAGAGACACCACAAGTACACAGCCCACTGATGGGGACTTATAGATCAGGGAGCTTGTAGGGGCCTGACCTAGGTCCTCTGCATATAAGGTATGATTTCGTAGCTTGGTGTTCTGGGATCCTAACAGTGAGGGCTTGGGCTGTCCCTGACTCTGCTGCCTGGGACCCTTTTTCTCCTGCTGGGTTGCCTCTTTCAGCTTTGATGTGACAGCATGTGCCTGGTCTTATTGTAGCTTGTTGTGCTGTGTTTGGTTGATGTCTCTGGGAGGCCTGCTCTTTCCTGAGGGGAGTTGGAGGGGGTGCTGAATCTGGGGGAGAGGGGAGATGGAAGGAGGGACTTGGGGGGGAAGGGAGGGAGGGGAAACCGCTTTTGGGATTTAATATAGGAGGGAATAATATTTATATTCCACAGGTATAATGAAATAACATTTGCTGTTCTTGAAGCTTAGATATGTCCATGAGTTAAGCAGTGGCAGGAATGGTAGGGAAATAGCTAATTGCCTTCTGATTGTGTTTAAGGCTAGCTCCACTGAGGAGATACACGCTTGGTACTGTTAATCTAGTCAAGAAACTATGGTAGGAGAGCCCATCAGCTCCAGGGGCCAACTAACTAAAGTTTTTCTACTAAATGGATAGAGGATCAAGCTACTTTCTAAATTTGCATCTCCATACTCATAGATTAGCTAAACTCTCAGACTCATCTGAGAAGTTTCTTTGTTTCGTGGATGATGACTGACTCAGGACTGGTCCAAGTGAAGAGAATAAGTATCAGCGGGGTGCTCAGCCACAGGGGGACATCTATACCACAATCCACCTCAAGGCTCCCAGACCTCCACAGAACAGGCTGCAGAAGGACTATATGGAGATTGGAGATTAAGAAGCAGGAGTGAATCTGGAGGGAGTTAGGGACTTGGAGTGATTAAAACATGTTATGTAAAATTCTCAGGTGGGTGCTGGAGAGATGGTTAAGAGCACTGGTTGTTCTTCCAAAGGACCCAGATTCAAATCCTAGCACCCACATGGCAGCTCACAACTCTATCTGCAACTGCAGTTCCAGCAGATCTGATACATTCACACCAAATGCTCATAAAATAAAATAAATTATATTAAAAATTCTCAATTGATAAAAGTGTTTAAAATATCATTAGAGTGTATAACATCAAATACATTATACTGTTGACTTTTAAGACATAAAGCAAACTTATAATCAACAGATGTAATGAAATATAATTTGCTATTCTTGAATCAGCTGTTCTACATCCGATCTGTTCAATATGTTTAGTAGACACATAAAACAGTTGAGTGCTTGTAATGTATCTAGTCTAAATTGAAACTTCTCACAGGAACATGATGCACACTATATTTCAAAGCTTAAAATTTAAAAAAGCACAAATATTTATGTTGAGTGTGTTAAAATATTTTTTAAACGGGTTTCTGGGTTAATTTATGTCCTCTCAGGATTAGGCTGGGGCTGGACAGGTCTGAAAGGGCCTAGACTACAGCTACCAGATAAAGCAAATAGTACAGAACGCCCAGCTGCATTTGAACTTCTTGTAAGAAAGTAATTCTTTTAGTACAATGCTTTAGATATGTTTATACTTAAAAAAAGGAAGGAAGGAAGGAAGGAAGGAAGAAAGGAAAAAGAAAAGAAATGTTTTTTTATCTGAAAGTTTTGTATTTACCTAGAAATTCTAGCTTGGTTGGTAGGGTAGGTGATTGTGTATGTCAGCGGGGGGTGGAGGGACAACTACAGTGTAATTCCTTCAGGGAGCCAAGCCTGGAAAATAGGCAGCAGTATCATGGCTGTAGTTCCCAGTGAGTTCACGGCTGGGGTCGCAGCTGATGGCCACTCTGCGCACGATCACTTCCGGAGATCTTCGTCTCAGAACTCTGCTGTCCCTGTCAACTCCCCCACTCCCGCGACTCATGGTCTCGCCCGGAGTTACTATCGATAACTCTACGCTCGGCCCGGCTTCGATCGACTCGCTCCTTCTCGTCTCGCCGTCCTGGACTAAGGCAGAGTGCAGAGCGTGTGTTAAGGTACGGGGGCCGCGGGACGAGAGCTGCGTACCGACCGCTGGGTGGCTAGGAGAGTGCGGTCGGGGTAATCAGGCCGGTAGGACAGAACCAGGGCGGTGTGCAGAGCACTGGGGAGCGCGGGGGTCCTGCCAGACAGCGCCCCCACCCTTCCGATCCCAGTGCCGGTCAGCCACGCATGCTCAGCAGCAGCCGTGCCCGGCTTTCCCTAGTCGCCCTGCGCATGCGTCGCCTGCCCTTGCGGCAGACGGCGCCCCGTCGATTGCCCTCCGCGGGTGACTGCCTCCTGCTGGCTGCTGGCGAGGCGGCGTTTCCAAGCGTGCGGGTGAAGCTGAAGGAACACTCTCTGGGGAGCAAAGGAGCTGAGTCGTGTCTCTTGAGACTGTCAGCGTGACCCTGAACGCTCTCATTTTTTTATCTTTAAAGTGATGATAATACCGGTACACTGTAGTGTGCAGATTGTTATACGTACATCTTTTCTCTCCAAATGTTTTGACCTTTGGACCTTATCAGCTCGTGGCTCAGTGCAGGTCTCATTTCTTTTTCCCCCAGCCAACAAACAATGAATACCACCCCAGGCACAGTGGGCAGTGACCCTGTCATCTTAGCAACTGCAGGCTATGACCACACGGTGCGCTTTTGGCAGGCTCACAGTGGAATCTGCACTCGAACGGTGCAGCATCAGGATTCTGTATCCTCCACTTGGGAGCAGGGTTGTGCTGGCCAGGATTAAGTATGAATGATATTGTTTGGGGAAACTCAGGACAGGTGGTGGAGGTCGTTTTGGCCTTGTGGCCCCAAGGCTTCCCTCTCTGGGGTTCCCTTCCTATTATCCTTAACATGCTCAGCAGGTGAATGCATTGGAGATCACGCCAGACCGAAGCATGATTGCTGCTGCAGGTACCTGAGATTCTCTGCCTCTGACCCTTTACTGGTGGCGGCGGCGGCAGTTCTACCTGGTACTCATGCTTCAATTCGTCCTGTGACCCCCTAGGTTACCAGCATATCCGAATGTATGATCTCAACTCCAATAACCCCAACCCCATCATCAGTTATGATGGAGTCAATAAGAACATTGCGTCCGTGGGCTTCCACGAGGACGGGCGCTGGATGTATACAGGCGGGGAGGACTGCACAGCTCGCATCTGGGACCTCAGGTGCTGTTGTGTGCTGGGCAGGAGAGGGTCGCTGCCGGGGAGTGGGCAGGCTGTTCTGCAAACCGACTAAGCAGGGGAGCTTTGAGTGGGTGATGGTGGGAAGGGGAAAGCAGAATGGAATTGTGTCAGAGGCTAGGGGCCAGACTTTCCATCCCTTTTCACTGACCTCACACTGCCACCTGTGGGGAAAGAGCTACACTTCACAGGCCTTTCTCCTAAGGTACAAGCAACTCCTATGAGCAGAAAATGGGGGCTTTTGGTGAGGGCACAAATCGCATACATTAGAAGCCATGTGTCACCTTAACTCCCGGCAGGTCCCGGAACCTGCAGTGTCAGCGTATCTTCCAGGTGAATGCACCCATTAATTGTGTGTGTCTGCATCCCAACCAGGTGAGGACTCATGGAGCCAAGTAGCAGGGCTGGGGGACAGGGGGGGCTTCAGAGGACGGGGGTACTGCTACGTCTCTCCTCCACTACATCCCAGGCAGAACTCATTGTGGGTGACCAGAGCGGTGCTATCCACATCTGGGACCTGAAGACAGACCACAACGAGCAGCTGATCCCCGAGCCTGAGTTTTCCATCACGTCGGCCCACATTGACCCCGATGCCAGCTACATGGCAGCAGTCAATAGTGCGGTGAGTGACTGCGGGGCATCTCAGCACAGCCCCTTGTCTTCCTCAGATGAGTTGATTCCCTGGTTCTCTCTCAGGCCCTGCTGAGCTCCCACCCAGCTCCCAAAGTCAGGCACCTGGGACCACTCCTGGTGTTCACCTTGCTGTCTGCCATAGCCCCACCCATCAGGCTGGGCACCCCACCCAGTATTTCTCAGGACCAGTTATTTCTCCCTTCATGTCCCAGTCCATGGCTTCAAACTTCCTTGACACTGATAATCTTCTCTGTGGCCTTCCTGGGATGCCTGATCTGTTCCCCTTCAACCATGGAAGTATCCTGTAGTCTTCCTGGCAGGCCGCACTGTTCCGAGACCTTAAGAAGCAACTCCTCAGTTGCAGATGCTTCAATTTGGTCCCTGCTCTCATGTCCAGTCTCATAGTCTCCTTTTAAATCCCAGAACACCACTTGTCCCTCCTCCCAGCCTTGGGTTGTCCCATTATCTATCTCGGTGCCCTCTTTACTGCCCCTCCCCTGCACATCTCTATTGGCCACAGCTCTGGGGAGCTGTGTTGACCTGGCTAGTGTGAGTTCCTGCTTTTGGCTGGTTGGGCACTTTTCCTTGCTGGGGCTAAATTTCCTATCGACACGACCCAGGATGCCATTAGCCTTCCTGCCTTGGCCCAGGTGTCCCCAATCTGTATCTGAGGGTCTGGGGTTTGACTGACTGCCCTCCTATCCTATAGGGAAACTGCTATGTCTGGAACCTGACGGGGGGCATTGGTGACGAGGTGACTCAGCTCATTCCTAAGACCAAGATCCCAGCCCACACACGCTATGCCCTGCAATGCCGCTTCAGTCCCGACTCCACGTGCGTGTAGGGCCCTGGGGGAAAGGGGAATCTACATGTTGGGGGCATGACCTAGTGTGTGGTAAGTAGATATGGGGTAGTGGTAGCTACTGAGACACCCCATGTCCAACCCCAGGCTTCTTGCCACCTGTTCAGCTGACCAGACATGTAAAATCTGGAGGACATCCAACTTCTCCCTGATGACAGAGCTTAGCATCAAGAGTGGTAACCCTGGAGAGTCATCCCGTGGCTGGATGTGGGGCTGTGCCTTCTCAGGGGATTCCCAGTACATCGTCACAGGTGAGCCCTACCCTCCTTCTCCCCCCATATTGCCAAGTCCTCTAGAGAGAGGCCATTCACAGCTGCTATCTCTTGTCTATCTGATCTCTCCTTACAGCTTCTTCTGACAACTTGGCCCGGCTCTGGTGTGTAGAGACTGGAGAAATCAAGAGAGAGTATGGTGGCCACCAGAAAGCCGTCGTCTGCTTGGCCTTCAATGATAGTGTGCTGGGCTAGCCTCGGCCCCTTGAGGCTGCATTGGGCAATCAGGACTGCCTGGTATGGTGACTCTAAGAGATGTATCTGAACAATACCCGGGTCCAAGTGAGACTCTTGGGTCAGCCTCTGCATGTCAGGCCAGTTGGACCTGACCACACTACCGCCGGCCGCTCTTGGCCAACCTAGACTTTGGCTACTCTACCCTGGGACTCTCTCCATGCCCAGTTTGTTGTCAGAAAGCTCACTAAGCCAGGCTACGTGTGCCTGGAATGGGAGTCTTTTCTCCTTTAGAGAGATTAGACCTACAGGGCTTGGGACTGTTGAGAAGATTGAGGGATGATCCTGTATCCCAGGTACGTTACCCACACTCGCTTCAGAAATTACCATTATGGCCAGGCAATCTGGGTTTATTCACACCTACTGTCAGCTGCCTTCCGTGGGTACTGGTGACCTTGCCAGCTTGCTGACCTGTGGGGACAGGACTGGCCTGTAGGACCAAAGGCCAGGAGGGCTTGGTCGGGGTCTTAGTCTGGGAGGTAATAAAAGCAGACAGACACACAGATGTTGCTGGGAAAGCAGATGTCAATGCAGAGGTAGATCAGCCGCTGTCTCTGGGTCCCTGGGGAGAAGGGAACTTCATGAATCCCAAGGGCCCCCTATGCAGTATTGTCTGTAGGACCCATAGGCCTCTTCACCCAGCCTACTACCCCAACTTACCCTCTGCCCACTGGGCCCAGTAGATGGGAGTGTCTGCACAAAGATGTTGCACTGAAGCTCCCACTTGGGTAGGGTCCACAGTCTGGCCCCCCAAAACTGCCAGCAGTTCCTGGGTGTAGTGGGTATCCCGGTCAGGTACATGTGACTCTTGGGCCTGCAGGAAGACTCTGGTGGGCCACCGTATAGTACGTCCTTGCTCCTGGCTGGATTGGCTTTTGTGCCCACCCCAGCCTGATGACCCTTTCACCTGCCCTTGTCAACAGCCTTAGTCAGGGGAAGATAGAGCTTTCTGTTCCCCTGAAACCAGAGCCTTGGCTGGCCCAGCTGGGCTGTACAGAGGACCTTTTGTTTATCCTCTGGCCTTGGGGGTTTGTGGGTGGCAAGCCAAGTAGTACTGCTCACCCTGGATGTGTTCAGCAACAGCTGCAGGGTCTCCCAATCTTGGGCTTCCATCAGACGGAGGAAGCAGGCCTGGTGCTCTGCAGGGCGGTAGCAGATGTAGCCCTGGGGGAACAGATAGGTAAGTCGAGGCCACCCCCTGACACCTCTACTCCTCCCTCCCAAGCCCACTCACACTTTGCCCGTCGAACAGCACCGCCCAGCTGTGGTTGCTCTGAAACGGAGTCACCACGATGGTCGCCACGTTCTGGGTCACATCCACTAGAGTGGTTTGGTTGGGCCAGGGTACCCTGGAGGTCGGGAAAGTCTTTCGGAGTGTCTGCAGCAGTGGCTAAGGAGTATTTGGGATTCGGCCTTAATCCATGTTTCCTTATCCTTCTGGTTCTCTTACCTGCTCGAGGCTGGTGTTTAGACCTGACCCCATGCGAGAGCTGACAGGTACTGACTGGCCTTCCTGCTCCCTTTCCACTCTGTATGCCCCAAGGCCTGAAGAGGTGCTTACCTTGGGAGGGCTGTACCTGAAGCCAAGAAGCCCTCCAGCCATGGCCCCGGCAGTGAGTAGTGCCAGCAGCAGTAGCAGCAGGCCTGCTGACCTCCAGCAAGGGTTGGTCTTCACCTGAGGGCACAGAACTGGCTGTGGGGCTTCTGGTTTAGAGACTCGGGGAAGGGGCTGAGGATGGTACCTGGTGACATTCCCGTCTCCTATGGCATCCCTGAGTTCTTGTCTTGCGGGTGGTAGAGACACTTACCTCAGCAGGCTTGGACCTGAGGCTCTCAGTGTGGACGAGCCCCGGCTTCATGCTGCAGCCCCTGCTGACAATGCACTGATTGTCTGCAGCCCCTTGGAGGAGTCAGCCAGGGGAACCTCAGGATGCCTTTGATGAATCAAACTGTATCCTCCCCTTCCAACCCCACTACTGCCTTCCCAGCCAGTATCTGATATCCTGCCTCAGAGCCAGGACAACCCTCTCTCCCACTTGTGATTGCTGGGCACCAGGTTTGTCTCTGGACTCTAGGCCTGTGCAGAACATGGGGTCTTGGAGTGTGTGTGAGCTGGCCTTGAAGTTAGAATTGGCTAGGGTCTGGCCAGGATGATTTTTATTTGGTTGGGCAGTGTTTTTTGTTGTTACCTCCAGACTCCTGGGCTAGACACAGGAACTATTAATAAATGTGTATGAACCATCAGTACGAGGCTAATTGCTTTCTTACCTTCCCCCACAAACTCCCAAGCGTCTTTCAAGACCCCATTAGTATCAGATGTGGCTGTTGGTATTTCCATGTGCGTGACCCTGGGCTGTGGACAAGAAGCTTGCTCCACAAGGTTAGCCAGCCTGTTCCCTGGCATGGTTTTTCTCATCTAGCTCTGTCCCTTATCGGTCTAGCTATGTGACAGGATGGCTCAGTTGTACATACATCCAAAGTACTTTACTCAGTGGCTTTATTCTACTTTGGCTTTATGCCACGTACTTCCTGTTTCTTTAGGGCCTGTTCCTTACAGGCAGGGTGGGGCTGTGGTGGTACCCTCTGTGATTTTGGAGTTGGAATTCCAGCCTGCCTTAAGTCTTCCTGCCTTGTTCCCACCCATAGCTACATAGAACACTGCTACTCGAAGAAATTAAAGGCAGACCTAATCATCATGGGTTTGAGAGTTTAATGTGCATTTGAGATCACACAGTGAGACAAGCTGGAGACAGACGTCACACACAGGTTCTCAAGCGTCTGCCCAGAGGAGGGGCATCCCTGGCTATGCACCTGCCAAGCCTGGTCAGGGGATCAGCACCACCAATGTCATAGGCACTACTGCCACTGTGTTGACCTATGGCACCATTCCACTCCCAGCCCTGCCCTGGAAGCAGCTGCAGGCACGGGATGCCTTTTATTGCTCGGAGAACTCGGCGAACAGGTGAAGGCTGCAGCCCAGAGAGTAGCTACTTGGTACAGGGCAAGGTGCCAGAAAGGAACCAGCCAAAAAGGAACAACTTCCCGGGTGTGCCGCCCCACGAATGCTTCCCAGTCTACTCAGCACACTGCTAAAGGTCAGGGACTTGAGAGCAGAGGAACAGGCCAGGGATGTAGAGAAGCCAACTGGTTGGTAGGCCTTATGGCTGGCCACCAACAAGTCCAGGGTGAAGACCCGTGGTTTCAAGGAGCACCGCCACTTAACCTGTCTACAACCAAAAGTGGTCTGGACAAGGGGGTCGGATGCTTTCTGAGAGACTTAACTATCCTCAGGACCCCTCATTCCTTCCTACCCAGAGGACACTCTGGGAAACAAGACAATTGGCTTGCACACTGGCTCTGCTGCTGGCTGGGGCATGAGATTTCTCTTCAGTGGGGTTTACCATTGAGACAGAGCACAGCTATTAATCCACACACTTAAGATCCAATTCCACACTTGACAATGTCATTCGCTAGTTCGATAAAAACACGAGTCTGAGCTCGCTGTCAAGCAGCACAGCGCTCAGGGCAGGCATCCCACACCCACTCTGCAGCCAGCAGGCCACATGTAAGACACCCGGGTTTAAGTTCACACAAGACAAAGTTTAGCTGGGCTGCTACTGTGCATGAGGGCCTGTAGTGCTGGGCATCTGAAACAGAACAATTGTGATGTCAAAGTGGTTTTCAAAGCAGCAGAGTGAGTGGAGGTTGTCATGGACAGCACCCAAACCCCAACAATAGAACGCTCCTCTGGGAGCAGCTTCCAGCACCCCACCCCAAAGGCGAGGAACTGGGGTGCAGTAGCAGGCACCTCTGCTGCCTGCATGATCACTAGGGGAGACCCCAGGTTTGGTCTGTGTGTCATTAAGAGCCCTTTTACTCTCTACCCACCTCAGGGCCTGATCCCTGATTACATTTCACTAAAAAACTGGACACACAACCATGGACCCATTTCAATCTCAGAAACAGGGCCTGAGGTTACCTGAATGTTGGGCACTTGCTCTGCCCATCCCATAATGCCTTCCAAGCTTAAAAGTGCATCTTAAAATATAATTCTCTGTAAACAACACCCCCCCCCCAGCGGTTACTTACAAGATTAACTACTGCCTTTGCGTATTACTTAACTTCCATTAACCTGCAGTCACCTAACAGAGCAATTCCTAAACCCCACCTATTAATTTAGGTAGCTGATTTTCTTTTTTCTTTTTTTTTTTTATTCCAGAGATTAAAGACACTCGATCTTTAACCTTGAAGGGCAGGCAAGAGGTCGGCTATGCTGTCAACATAGAAGTCAGGGACCATTTTCTTCTTGAACATGCAGTCACTTTCCTGATTGCTCTTCACATCCTCAAGACTGGAGACTCCGGTGAGGGTCAGGATAGTCTTCAGGCTACAGGTGGAGCCCAGGAGGATGTCTGTGTCCAGGCGGTCTCCCACCATGACGGTGCGCTCCGGGTTGATACCATACTCCTGGGACACGCAGTCGAAGATGAAGCGGCTAGGCTTCCCGATGATGTCCGCCTGGCGCTGGGCGGCCATCTCCACGGCTCGTACCAGACAGCCGGTACCTGCAGAGCGAGGGAGGGAGGGAAGGGGACGCTGGGGTCAGAGGACAAGGAAGGGCTGGGCCCGCCCTCCAACCGCCAGCCCCTGGGCGCACGGACCCGCAATGAAACGGCCATTCTCTAGTGGGAGCCGGTTGTCCATGTTGGTGCCCACGAGCAGACAGTCGGGCTGCTGCAGGTACCGCACGGCCTTGGTGAGCTTCATGTAGCTGAAGTGTGGGTCGAAGCCCACCACTACCGCGCGCACGTCGGGTTCGAGCGGCACGGCTAGCCAGTCGCTTGGGCCATCGCCGTGAAGCACGTCCGGGCCCACGCCCACGCTAGTGACACCCACGGCCTCCAGCTCGGCGGCTAAGGCCGGGCTGCCCAGCACGTAGGCCTTGGGGTCCGGCACGCCGGCCAGGCGTTGGCGCAGATAGAGCGCGCTGCAGTAGGCCGTGCCGAAGACCTCGAGGCCCGCTTCGGGCCCCACCGGGCCGCCGAAACCCAAGCGCCTTAGCTTCTCCGCGTAGGCCGTGCGAGTCTTGCTGCTGTTGTTGGTGATGAAGCCCAGTCGCTTGCCGCGGGCCCGCAGCGCCCGCAGAGTCTCCGGCGCGCCCGGCACGGCCGTCTCGCCGCGCCACAGCACGCCATCGCAGTCGAACAGCAGCGTATCCACGTCGGCCAGCAGCAACTTGGCCCGCTCGGCGCTCAGCCGCACGCAGCGGGCTTCGTCGCCGCCGGCCTCCGCCTCCGCCATGGCCGACCGCTGACCGCTGCCGCCACCCGCCGCTGCTGCCGCCGCTGCCGCCGCCGCCACCACCGGCCGCTCCTCGCAGCCGCCCGCCGCTGCGCCCGCCCCGCCTCCGGGACGCTCATTGGCCCCGCTCCTCGCGCGCACCGCCCATTGGCCCCTGCTTGCGCCAATCCATCTCCGTTTTCCGCGAGCGGCGAGGCGCACAGCGACAACCGACGCGGGCAGGCGCGCGGAGGCGAGCAGCCATTGGCTGCCTGGTCCAGCTACACCAATAATTGGCTGGCAGAGCGCCAACCGGCAAGAGTAGAGCATACGCCGCGGAAAAGCTGCGGGGCGCGAATGGCAGGGGACGTAAGGCGTCTGTTAGTGGGTGGCCACGGGACAGCACGCTCATTGGAAACTGGTAGTCAGCCTAGGTGACGGAGACTTGGTCAGTGACCCCGGGCCAGGCCGGCTGATGATTGGCTACTTCTTCTAGAGGTCTTGGTTGGGCGGGGCTATCTTCAAGAGGAAGGCGGAAGGGGCTGCCAACACCGTAGTCACGTATGCGCCTTGGATGTTCTGTCGGCGCTTGAACCGACTACCTTTCGGTCTTTGTAGCCCACCTAGAACTTCCTTTCCCAAGGCTACTTGCATTCTTACCTTCGGTTCTTCAAACCGAAGTTTCCAGTACCTTGAAGTAAAATGAACCAGTGATGGCAAAGCCGTAGTAGGATCCAGGGTGAATTTGCCTACTTAATGATATTGAGCAATTGGTCGATATCATACAGTAGGCAATGCGCTGTGTACATTTTCATACACATACCCACACATAATTCGAAATATTTTTGAAGATTTTATTTTATACATAGAAGTGTTTGCCAGGCAGTGGTGGCACACGCCTTTAATCCCAGCACTCGGGAGGCAGAGGCAGGCAGATTTCCGAGTTCAAGGCCAGCCTGGTCTACTGAGTGAGTTCCAGGACAGCCAGGGCTACACAGAGAAACCCTGTCTCGGAAAAAACAAAAAACAACAACAACAAAAAACCCAATAGCCACGCCGGGCGGTGGTGGCGCACGCCTTTAATCCCTGCTCTCGGGAGGCAGAGGCAGGCGGATTTCTGAGTTCAAGGCCAGCCTGGGCTATAGAGAGAAACCCTGTCCGGAAAAACCAAACCAAAACAAACAAAAAAAACCTGAATGGCCAGACATGGTGGTCAGTTCACCTTTGGTTCACCATGGTGGCGCACACCTTTAATCCCATGGCTCAGAGGCAGAGGCAGGTGGACCTCTGGGTTTGAGGCTGTCCTGGTCTCCACTGGGCGATTACACAGAGAAACCTTGTCTCAACAAACAACAATAGTTTGAGTAATATGTCCTCAAGTTTCTTATTTCTACTGTTTTAGTTTTTATTGAATTGCCACCTGGACCATGGTAAAACATGCCACCAGTAGCCCTGTGGTTTTATGTTTTCCTGCTGATGGACGCTGGGTTGTTTCTAGTTTAAAGCTGTTGTAATGTCCCTGGGAACAGTCTTATCCTTATGGATGACTATGGGGCTATGTGTTCCCATGTCCAAAGCAATTCAGAGCTTTGACTAGAACTAGGGGTCAGAATAACAATAGATCCCAGTGTCTTGTAGACTCGCAAAGCCCAGTGTGTCACCCTCCTGCATTGTTCTTGAACCCCCGTTCTCTCTGTAAGGTTTTTTTTTTTCCTCTAAATTACTTCTATCTTAAACTCACCAGATAAACCCAATGACCTCAATTCTCCTCAGGGTCCTATTTATGGAACATCCTATTTCTGCTGGCCTGGAAACAGGGGCTGCGGGGTTCCCTCATGGAGTTTAGACTTCCAGGAGAACACCTTCATCCCAGTCTTCATGGTCAGTTTGGAGACCTGAGCTGTCCCTGGGAAGAGCTGGATTTGATTAAAAACATTCAAATACTGATTTTATCACTTAGAAACCCCAAGTTTTGGGCTGGAGAGATGTCTCAGTGGTTAAGAGCACTGACTGCTCTTCCAGAGGTCCTGAGTTCAATTCCCAGCAACCACATGGTGGCTCACAATCATCTGTAATGGGATCTGATGCCCTCTTCTGGTGTGTCTGCAGACAGCTCAGTGTACTCATAAAAATGAGTAAAAAAGAAAGAAAAGAAAGAAGCCCTGAGTGGATCTGGTTGGTATACAGGCCACAGTGGCAAATGGCAGTTGTGTACAGAGGTGACCAGAGTCTGAGACTTACCTGATCGCTTTTATTTTTCACTTGGACACCCGGTAAGTACGCAGACAGAAAAACACCACTCCTGCTCTCAGAACCATAGAGTCCTGAGGAGCAGACACTGTTAGTACTTCTCTATTACAGTGAGGAAACTGAGCCAGGAAGAGCTATCAGCTAGATTTTGTACGCAGAGCGGGAACAGTTCCTCATCTGCTGAGGGCATGGCTGTCAGCAAACAGGGCTGAGCCTACATAGTGGAAGAAATACTGTGGAGAGAAGGTGACTGGAGAGGTCCTGCCAAAGTCTGGAGGGGACAGTGACTTTCATGGACAAAAGTCCATCTCAATGTGTTCCTTACACACAGTTGGTACTCAGTCTAGATTTTCTAGTAGATGGTACCAATGTCATGTCCTCCCAAGTGAGGAACCTGCCGTAGGAGGTGAAACAGACTGTGGAACAGGACAGACAGTGGTACAGGATGGACAGACAGTGGTACATACAGGATGGACAGTGGGATACTGACTGGGATACTTGATCTTCATTTCTGATAGTTTTGTTTGAGACAGCATCTGCTGTATCCACAGCTGTCTTAGAGCTGCTGTACAACTGAGGCAACCTTCCAGTTCTGATCCTCTTTCCCTCCGTGTCAGGCCTATGACATCATGCCTACTTCCTGCTGTGCTGTACACTGAACCCAGGGCTTCTGGCTTTCTAGGGAAGCGCTCTACCAACCGAGCTATGGCACCGGCCAGCTCTGCTGCTTTTATGGTGTGTTCCCTTAAATCACAGCTCGCAGTAATGAGAGTAAGTGATTGAGAGACACCATTATAATAGTTGTAGAGCACAGAGAGGCAGTAGTAGTATTAGTGTTATTGCTTCAGTGACCTAAGTACAAAGACAGGCCATGCTGGGCAGAGTGTCTCACACAACCCCAGAGTCTGGGAATTTGATGCAAGAAGATTTATTTCATTTTATCTTTTAGTTTTGTTTTTTTTCCCCCCGAGACAGGGTTTCTTCTGTGTAGCCCCGGCTGTCCTGGAACTCACTCTGTAGACCAGGCTGGCTTCAAACTCAGAAATCTGCCTGCCTCTGCCACCCAAGTGCTGGGATTAAAGGCATGCGCCACCACCGCCTGGCTCTTTTAATTTTTTAAAAGACGTTTAAAAATATTTATTTATTTCTTATATGTAAGTACACTGTAGTTGTTTTCAGACACACCAGAAGGCATCAGATCTAGTTACGGATGGTGGATGGTTGTGAGCCACCATGTGATTACTGGGATTTGAACTCAGGACCTTTGGAAGAGTGGTCGGTGCTTTTAACTGCTGAGCCATCTCTCCAGCCCAAAAAGATTTTTTTTTTAGATGTATGTGAATATACTGTTGCTGTCTTTAGACATACCAGAAGAGAGCATCAGATCCCATTACAGATGGTTGTGAGCTACCATGTGGGTGCTGGGAATTGAACTCAGGACCTCTGGAAGATTAGTGCTCTTAACCATTGAACAATCTCTCCATCCCCTACAGGCCAACTTTTAAAAACTCATACACGCTGGGCAGTAGTGGTGCACACCTGTAATCCCAGCACTCTGGGAGGCAGGGGCAGGCAGATTTCTGAGTTCGAGGCCAACCTGGTCTACAGAGTGAGTTCCAGGACAGCCAGGACTACACAGAGAAACCCTGTCTCAAAAAAACCAAATCCAAAAAACCAAAAATAAAATAAAAACTCATACACATCAACATTAACACCACTATGAATTCTAGGGATCAAACTCAACATGTCAAGTTTGTGTGGCAAGTGCTTTTACCTGCTTAGCTGTCTTGCTGAGCAGAAGGATTTCTGTGAGCTCCAGGCTAGCTTTCAGCTACAAAGTAAAACCTTGTCTCAAAACAACTTCCAGGGTTAAGGAGGTCTCAGTTCAAGAGCACTTACCTGGTGTGCACAGGACTCTGAGTTGCATCCCAGCAAAACACTGGGCATGGGAGGACATAACTGTAATACCAGAACTCGGAAAATGGAGGAAGGGAGATCAGAAGGGCTGACAAAGTGGCTTAGTAGTTAAAGGCAGTTAGTTGCTGCTCTCCTGGAAGCCTCAGGTTCAGTTCCCAGCACCCACATGGTGGTTCATAATTGTAACTCCAGTTCTAGGGGAGTCAATGCCTTCTGCCCTCTGAGGGCATCCTCTAGATACACAAATGGTACATCCACATCCACATTCAGCGAAACAGGCATACACATAAAGGAATGTAAAAAAAAAAAAAAAAAAAAAACCCAGTTCAAGGTCATCATTGACTACATAGGGAGTTCAAGGCCAACTTTAGATACTTAAGATCTTCAGAGAAAGGGGGCATGGGGGACAACCTCGATGTTCTTCTGAAGCCAGGCCCGTCCCTAGGGCATTGAGGACAGCCAGAACAACTTATCAAAATCCCACCTCAAAATTTAAAGAACAGGTACTCCTCTCATAACCCCTCCCACTCCCAGTTTTCCTAATTTTTTCCTCAAGAAATTTATGTTTTCTCTGGAAAGAAAAATCCTCCAATTTAAAAAATTAAAAAGGATTTTTGATTTCCTGTCCATGATGACCATGGGACATGGACACTTGGTGTCCAGCTGGAGTCCAGGGAAGGAGGCCATCTGAGGTGCGGCCTGCTTTGCTGCCTGCGATTGCAGTGATCTGCCCCTGTGCTTGGTGATGGGCGTGGGCCCAGGCATTCTAGTCAAAGTCCCCCATTCTGACCTCTAAGGGGTGACTAGGCAGGAGTCCTGGCTTGCCCCTGAGAATTCTACCCAGCAGGTTCTGTCTCTCTTGAGCCAGCTTCTCACATTTGTCACCTCCCTTTGTTTTTTATTTCAGGGTCCTGCCCTCTACCCCTAGTTGGTATTTTTGTGAGATAGGGGCTTCTTGTGCAGCCCAGTCTGGTGAACTCGTTACGTTGTAGCTTCAAATTCATCTCAATCCTTTGCCCTCAGCCTCCCCAGTGCTAGAATTCCACGTTGGCCCCTCATGCCCAACTCATCCTCTCCTCTCTTTTGGCATTTCTTCACTCCTAAATTCCCTGGATGCTGGCTTTTCAACTCCTCTTCAGTATATCTTCTGAGGGAAGTGTTCCAGGATTCTGGGCTTATCTCTTTCCTGAAAGCTCTCGAACCTTGGGCTAAAACCAAATGAACAAACAACCCCAACCCACACACAAACCTTTAATCTTAGCGCTTGGGAGGCAGAGACAGACATACCTGGTCTACAGAGTGAGCTCCAGGACAGCCAGGGCCACACAGAGAAACCCTGTCTCCAGAAAATGGGGAGAAAAAGGAAGGGAAAAAAAAGAAACTGAGCATGTTCATGTGTGTGACAGAGACAGAGATAGGAGGGTCACTGGGGTTAGCTACCGGCCTAGCCAAAAATTTGTAAGCTCTAGAGGAGGCCATTCAGCAGCATCCTCTCTGACTTCCACTATCCCCCACCTCTCCCCACTTTTGAAAACAACAAAATAGAGATAATGGATTACCCTTTGAACAAAAACTTCTTGGCTGGTAGGATGATAATTTAATTTATTTTAAATTCATTTTTAGACTGGGGCTCACTAGGAAGTCTTGGCTGGCCTGGAACTCTCTATGTAGCCCAGGCTTGGCACTAGAGAGGTGGCTTAGTGGTTAAGAACACTGGTGGTTCTTCCAGACTAAGGGGTGATGGATGTGACAGTGGTTGAATTCCAGAGCCCACATGGC
Organism: Apodemus sylvaticus; assembly: GCF_947179515.1. Classification (NCBI taxonomy): domain Eukaryota; kingdom Metazoa; phylum Chordata; class Mammalia; order Rodentia; family Muridae; genus Apodemus; species Apodemus sylvaticus. The sequence continues at coordinate 97,000,179 of NC_067481.1, forward strand.
AGCTAACAACCTTCTGTAACTCCAGTTCCATGAAGTAGGACACCATCTTGTGGCCATTGTGGGCACTGCATAAATGTGTATAAACATACAAGTGTGCAGGACACCCATACACAGAAAATAAAACCTTCTGGGGCTGGAGAGTTGGCTCAGTGGTTAAGAGCAGTTGTTCTTGCAAAGGGCCCATGTTTGGTTCCCAGTGCCCACATGGACACTCACCACCTTCTTGGGCATCATGCATGTATGTGGTATAGAATACTACACACAAAATAATAATAAAGGGGCTGGAGAGATGGCTCAGTGGTTAAGAGCACATAAGACCTCTTCCAGAGGTCCTGAGTTCAAATCCCAGAAACCACATGGTGGCTTACCACCATCTGTAATGGGATCTGATGCCCTCTTCTGGTGTGTCTGAAGAGAGCTACAGTGTACTAACATACATAAAATAAATAAATATTAATAATAAAATAAATCTAAATAAAAATATAAAATAAAGTTTTTAAAGAATGAGTTAAAGGTGTCAATCATTCCTCCTTTACAAAATGCTGGTTGGGCTTTCTTATACTATGCTATTTGTTATTCAATTTTATCCTAATAAAATTACCAGACTAGGCATAGTAGCTCATGCCTTTAATCCCACCACTCAGGAAGTAGTGCCGATGCCTGGGGAGGGCAAAAGAGGGCATCTGATCCCATGGAAATGGAGTTACAGAAGGTTGTTAGAGGTTATATGGGTTTTGGGGTTCAAATCCCTGTCTGGGAGAATGAATAGTGCTCTTAACCACTGAGCAATCTCTCCAGCCCTTTAGCACTCTCTCTTAAAAAAAAGTTCATTTATTTATTTAAAGTTTATATAAGTGTTCTATTTGCATGCATACCTGCATGACAGAAGAGGGCATCAGATCCCATGGCTGTGAGCCACCATGTGGTTGCTGGGAATTGAACTCAGGACCTCTGGAAGAGCAGACAGTGCTCTTAACCACTGAGCCATCTCTCCACCTCCCCTTTAACTCTCTTAAAATTTGTATGCATAGTTACTAGTGTGTCAGGTAGACATGCATGCATTTGTCGCCTCAGTGTGGCCTGGGTTGAACCTCTGTCCTTCAGGGCTTTCCAAAGCCTTTATTAGTATCATATGCTTCTGAAATCTTAAAGTTACATTGTTTATCTTCTTATTTGTATGTGTGTATGTGTGGTCTGTGCCATGGCATGTGTCTTAGGGATTGAATAGAGGCCATCAAGCCGAGGAGGGAACTGTTTTTACCTGATGAGCCATCTGATGACTGGTATCTTAAAACAAAACAAAAAACCCTTACATTTTATTTTTTGTTTTTTTTTTTTTTGTTTGTTTGTTTTTTGTTTTTTGGATTTGGTTTTTTCGAGACAGGGTTTCTCTGTATAGCCCTGGCTGTCCTGGAACTCACTTTGTAGACCAGGCTGGCCTCGAACTCAGAAATCTGCCTGCCTCTGCCTCCCAAAGTGCTGGGATTACAGGCATGTGCCACCACCGCCCGGCTTAACCCTTACATTTTAATGTGTGTGTATACGTGCACATGAGAGTGCACTTGTGTATATGCAAATGAGTGTTGCACATGTGTATGAATGCTTGTTGGCCATAGCGTGTGTGTGACTTTTAGAGGCCATCTTCCTCTCTGTGAGTCCTGGGGATCAAACTCAGGTTGTGAGGCTTGGTGGCAGGTGACAGGTGGCAGCCCTCTCCGGAGCCCCCATGATTGCTATCTTAAGAGGATTAATCCAGGGAGCTGGAGAGATGGCTCAGTGGTTAAGAGCACTGACTGCTCTTCCAGAGGTTCTGAGTTCAATTCCCAGCAACCATATGGTAGCTCACAACCATCTGCAATGGGGTCTGATGCCCTCTTCTGGTGTGTCTGAAAAGAGCAATGGTGGTTGTTATACTCATATGTATAAAATAAATAAATAAATGAATCTTTAAAAAAAAAAAGGACTAATCCAGCAATAGTTTCAAGAAGCTACTTAAAAATAAAAAAGCGACTTGGAAACAATACAAAAATATAAGAGCAAATTATACAAGAATTTATTATTAGAGCAACACTTTGTATTAGTCAAATGAGACACAAGTTCTCAGATTCTTCGCTCTATGGACAGCTCACCCTCAACCAAGTCCCTCCAATTTAACACAGGCCACGCCCACTTCCGCCCTGCAGTCCCAAGCTAGAGGCTCTCAAAAGAGACAAGAGACAAGCTCCGCCTCTACTGACACGCTAGACCACAACCTGTAGCCCCACCCCCTTTTCCTGTCTGTCAAATTCGTTCTTGTCCCACCCCCTGCCTGTCGGACACGCAGCCTTCGGTGCGGCCCGTTGTTATGACGACACGGTCGTAAATCCGCCATCTTCCTGTGGTGCGTTGCGACATGGAGGGCGCGATGGCAGTGCGGGTGACGGCCGCTCATACGGCAGAAGCCCGGGCCGAAGCCGGGCGTGAAGCGGGCGAGGGCGGGGTTGCGGCGGCGGCGGCCTTATCCCCCGGCGGCTTCCTGGGGCTCCCAGCGCCCTTCAGCGAGGAAGGTAACGGGGCTACAGGAGCCTGGTGCGGCCGGGCTGCGGGCGGCTCTGCCCGGGCTGCGGTGTACAGACTCGCCCGGATCCAGGCTCCCCGCGTGTCTGCAAACCTTCACAACTCTTGACAGGTTTCCCCCCAGATCACCTCTAACCCGCTGGGCCAGATGCAGAGACTCATAGGGAGCCCATTCCTCCAGCTCCTTGGAGTAAATCTGGCCAAACAAACATCGCTCGCTCCTCTAGAGCGTTCATCAGCCCTAGCTCCCGCGTCCCCTCTGCCACTGGGGCCTTAGCCCGGGCGGAGCTGGAGACTGGAGGCGGGGCCGCCCTGCCAGAAAGGGATTAGGGACCTGACCTGGGGAGGCGGCACCGCCCCATTGAGGACCTGGGTCTTCCCTACTGGGTGGAGCAACGATTCCAGGAATGGGTGGAACACCCGCTCTATCTGACTCTTAGCATCCCTTCAACCTCGAAAGGCCAACTATTATTACTACTCTTCACTTCAGAGATGAAGATAATTGAGGTTCAAGGGTTGTAAAGTTGTTCCTGGTTCCTGTCCATCTGGTTCCTGTCAAGGATCAGATTGGAGACAGGGCTGTAACTCCTCTCCTAAACCCTTTAATTTTTTCCTAGGAAGATGGAAAAGAGTTAAAATCGTGTCTTTATGCCGAGGGCTGTGTTGGGTACATTAAGGATTACTTCTCTAGGTACTGATATTTTTCGGAGATTGGTATCTCCTGTGTATTAGTTCCACGGAGCTGTAGATTTGCACAGACAGGAAGTGGCTTGACAAGTATTATTGGTATATTGCTGCTGTTTGTCACAAAAAGATTCAGTCCCACTTTAATTTTTCTCTCCCTTATTTCAGCTTGGAGAGACACAGTTACAGACTTGGGGATCTTTTTGGAGTTTCTGGTTTTTGTTTTCTGTTTTTTTTAAGACAGGGTCTCACTGTGTAGATTTGGCTGGCCTTGAACTCACAGAGATCCTCCTACCTCAGTGTCCTCATTGCTGGGATAAAGGCATGTGCCTTTATCTTGGGTTTACTTATGACAGTGTTTCTCTACCTCCCTAATGCTTCCATCCTTCAATATAGTTCCTCATGTTGTGGAACCCCCAACCAGAAAACTGTTTGTTGCTACTTCATAACTGCAAGTTTGCTACTCTTTTTTTTTTTTTTCTTTTTTTGGTAATTTTTGAGACAGGGTTTCTCTGTGTAGCCCTGGCTGTCCTGGAACTCACTTTGTAGACCAGGCTGCCTCTGCCTCCCTAGTGCTGGGATTAAAGGCATGCGCCACCACCGCCCTGTACAAGTTTGCTACTCTTATGAGTTGCAATGTAAATATCTGATAGCAACCCCAAGGGGTCAGGACCCACCTGTTGAGAACCACTGGTTTATGGTCTTTTCTCCATGTGAAATGGAATAAGTGTGTCCTTTTCTGGGTCAGGGGCTCTTTCAGTATCAACATCTTGGTGCTGAGTCAGACTCCAAATGAGTGGGGTGGGAGGAGTAAGGCACTTCAGTGCTTGCTTTGTGAGTGTGAGCCTCGTGGAGGGCACCACCCTCTCTCAGGTGGCCTGTGGGCCAGTCATAGCTTGGGTTTGGCCTTTTATTTGATCATTAATTTGTCATTGACTCCTCCTTGTCCCAGGCTGGGTTTGACTTTGATGTGGCACTGAGTATAAGACTGGGCTTATATTGGCAGACTGTTTTGGAAGCTGAGTCTGGCTGGCTCAGCTCAGTGACCTTGAACCTTAGTAATCTCTCTAGGATGGACTAAGTCATCCCTTTCCCCAGGGTACTGGCATGATTTGGCTAAATTCTTAGGTGTTGAGCTGAAAGGATGGCTCAGTGGTTACTTGTTGCAGCCAGGCAGTGGTAGCGCACACCTTGGGAGGCAAAGGCAGAGGCAGAGGCAGGTGGATTTCTGAGTTTGTGGCCCCCTGGTCTACAGAGTGAGTTCCAGAACAGCCAGGGCTGTACAGAGAAACCCTGTCTGGGAAAACCAAAAAAAAAAAAAAAAAAAAAAAGTACTTGTTGCTTTTGCTTACACAGTAGCTAATAAATGTAAACATTTGTAACTCCAATTCCTGGTGATCTGATACCTGATACCTTCTTCTGGTCTCTGTGGACATCAGCCACACAAATAGTGCACTGACATACATGCAGGCAAAACACCTACACATGAAGTAAAAAACAACAAATCTTAAAGCAAAAAGGGGTGGTGTACAGCAGCACTGGGGAGGCAGAGGCAGAGGAAGGTGAATCTGAGCTCAAACCATCCTGGTTCTAATAGTCAGTTTAAGGACAGCTGTGGCCATGTAGAGAGACCCTGGCTTAAAAATGCAAAACAAAAATGAGAAAGAAAAAAGAAAACTAGGTTTTTTTTCCATAATTTTATTTCTTATGCATTGATATCAGATCCCCTGGAACTGGAGTTACAGACAGTTGTGAGCTATTATGTGGTGCTGGGGATTGAACCTGGGTCCTCTGGAAGAGCAACCAGCGCTCTAACCGCTAAACCATCTCTCCAACTCCCCAAAACAATTCTTTTTTTTTTTTTTTGGATTTGCTTTTTTCAAGACAGGGTTTCTCTGTATAGTCCTGGCTGTCCTGGACCTCACTCTGTAGACCAGGCTGGCCTCGAACTCAGAAATCCGCCCGCCTCTGCCTCCCAGGGTGCTGGAATTACAGGCGTGCGCCACCACCCCCTGGCTTCCAAAACAATTCTTATGTAGTCATTATATATAGGGGCTCAGTGAGGAAGAAGAGTCTCCTGCTGGTGAGGGGCACAGATGCAGTGCTTGTGGGTGGGATGTGTAAGCACTCTGGACTGCTTTATCCCTGGAGTAGACTCTGGAGCAGGATTCTACCCAATGGCACAATGTAGCATCAGAAGAGAGAAAGGAAGGGCAGGGTGTGGGTGTGTGCCAATGATAGAATGCTTGCTTAGCATGTTCAAAGCTCATTTTCAGCACCATATACACACATATACACAATAGTTAAGATTGGTCAGAGGTGAGGCTCCTTATGTTTTTAAAAAGCTGGCCTATTAGCTAGTGCTTTGTGCATATCAGCCTTCTAAAAGACCTTGTGCACCAGATATACTAATTAGCCCACTTTATTCTTCTCAAGATGTGGAAAAAAATTTCAGGATGGCAAGTGAGATGCTTACACATTCAATCACCAGCAGTTCTAAAATTTTCTTAAGTTCTGGGGACCCAAACTCAGAGGTCTCATGCATGCTAGGCCAGTGCTCTACCATTGAGCTACATTTCTAACTCCCCAATCTTAAATTTGGGTCCTCTGCTGTCTCCAAGCTTGCTTGGTGAGTTCCTATGCCTCCCAGCCTCTCCCTCCCTGGGCTGGAGGGTGGGAACTTTGGCTATGACAGCTTCAATGTGCCCTTGCTGATAAATGTGTGGTCAGGGTAGCTCTGTACAGAATGCTGGTCTCTCTGGGAGGCCTTGCTTCTGTGGACCTCTAAGAGGGTTAGATGCTAGACTTCCCCATCCTTGGTTGTACAACTCCAGTGTGTTCCCAGCAGCTCCTGGGTAAGCAGGCGTCCCAGCTCTGGTTTGAGGCCATCCTTGGATATCTTTGTCTCACTTTGACTGGCTGAGGCCCTGGCTGCCCCAGTCCCCTTGACATCAGGCTTATTGCAGACGAGGACGATGTGCACAGATGTGGCCGTTGCCAAGTGGAGTTCACTGCTTTGGAGGACTTTGTCCAGCACAAGATTCAGAAGACCTGCCATCGGGCCCCACAAGAGGCTCTGCCCACCACCCCTGCTGCCACTGCGCTGCTGGGCCAGGAGGTGAGCCCATACTGGCTGTTACCATCCTCACACCTCTGGTTTGGCTCATCTGTGAAACAGGATGTTTTGACCAACCTGTACAGCTGGCTTATGACGAGTGGCAGATATGCATGGCTGTGAGTGAAGGAAGACCAGGCTGTCCTAGTAAGAGGGCGGTGGTGCTTTGCATGGTCTGGGGTAACTCAACCTCTCAGCAGCCTACGTAGTTGTAGGGTGTGTGTGTGTGTGTGTGTCTGTGTGTGTGTGTGTGTGTGTGTGTTTCCTTTCTTGTGTGTGAAGGTCTCTTAGCTTAAGAGATTGTGGAACCTTTGGTCTTTTTCCTTATCTCCTGTTCTACACATACGGTTCCCAAAGATCTCTTGAAGTAGGCCCAACTGGGCCCTGGTACCTATGGGAAGATAGGCCACCTGACCAGGTCCCAGGGGTGTGTAGGGATGCACTCCCTGTCACTACATTAGTCAGCATCCCTCTGAGATGGGTGCTGTCTCACCAGTCTTTTGGGGTAGAACTAAGAAGAGCCCCTGGCCAGGCCTGGTAGGATGGGTCTGTGGTCCCAGCTGTGGAGGAGGCTAAGGCAGGAGGATTTCAAGTTTAAGGCCTAGTTGGGCTACAGTGTAAGTCTGGGGCTATCTTAGACAACTTAGATTCAAAATAACAATTTAAAGGAGGTTGGAGTAATGACTCAGTGGTTAAGAGCACTTGTTGCGGGGCTGGAGAGATGGCTCAGAGGTTAAGAGCACTGACTGCTCTTCCGAAGGTCCTGAGTTCAAATCCCAGCAACCACATGGTGGCTCACAACCATCCTTAACAAGATCTGACGCCCTCTTCTGGAGTGTCTGAAGACAGCTACAGTGTACTTACACATAATAAATAAATAAATAAATAAATAAATAGATCTAAAAATAATTAAAAAAAAAAAAAAGAGCACTTGTTGCTCTTGCAGAGAACTCAGGTTCAGTCCCAGCACTTGTGTAGCAGCTCACAACCATCTGTTACTCCGTTCTGTGGATTCTGATGCCTTCTTTCTGGCCTTTGTGGGTACTCCACACACATGTGGTGTACATATATATATATATACATACATGCATATATACATACAAGCCAAACACTCATATACATAAAATAAAAATAAAAACATCTTTTATATTTTTACAAATTAAAAGAGGCCCAGGACTATAGGTCTGTAGTAGAATGTTTATTTAACCTGCACACGACTAAGGTTCCGTCTCTAGCATCCTTGCTCCGGGAGAAGGAGAAGGGAACCTCTAGGTCAGTGGCTCTCAACCTGTGGGTTTTGACCTTTGAAGCTGTCAAACAACCCTATCACAGGGGTCACCCAAGACCATCAGAAAACACAAATATTTACATTATGATTCATAACAGTAGCAAGATTACAGTTATAAAGTAGCAACAAAAGTAATTTTATGGTTGGGGGTCACCACATTGTGAGGAACTAACTATTATAGGGTGTGGCATTAGGAAAGTTGAGGACCTTTGCTAGGAACTGACAGTGGCCTCAGGCTCTGAGCAGGGAGTTGTACAGACAAACATTGTATTGTTTTTGCAATAGAAAAGGATTAACTCTCCAATCCGGCCCTCGTTACTTGCCCCCTCACCGAGTGCCTTCCTTGGTCTGTCTCACAGCTATGGGGTCCTTTCTTCTGACCGGCTGGCTGGGGCCGTGGGTGGGGTACTGTACTCCTGTAGCTAGCCCATCTCGGTGCCTGTTACAGACCCTCACTATTTGTGCTCTCTGCTCTGTGTCCGGACCGTGGTGGTCAGAGGTGGTAGACTGATTGGGGCTGATCCAGACTCTGGGGCCAGGCTGCGAGTCAGGCTTTGAGGCATGCTCCTTTAGGAGCCCGTCCTGCAGCCTTGCTGTGGGACATGGACTGGACTAGAAGGAAGTCCCCTTCTTCCACAGAAGGAGCCGACGTTCTTCTCTGAATTCTGGAAGCCACAGGTGCATCTCATCTGTTTGTGACCACATTGACAGGTGGTGCCAACAGCAGCAGAGGGCGGTCCAGAGGAAGCCATCACTGTGGCCCACATTGTGGTGGAGGCCACCTCTCTGGCAGAAGACATCAGCCATGCTCCTGACCTTGTTGGTAAGCCAGCTGCCCATGGGTCGCCCTCAATTCTGAGGGACTGCTTGATGGCTGATTACAGTCAGGGCTGGAGGAGCTCCACTGCTCATATCCTTCACTCTCTCAAGAGCCAGGCCTGTTCACAGAGGGGCCCAAGCCTTGTGTGAGCCTGCCCCCAGGCAGTCCCTTCGGGAAGAGGCTCTGTAGCCACTCTGCTCTTTTAGGAAGGGGAGCCCAAGACGTTTCTTACTGCCCAGAGTCTTGTAGGTATTGGGAATCTTGGGGGAGAGGGGTGCTTCACCACGAACTCGTCTCTCTGCTGTGCATCTGCAGGCCTCTATCCTGGTCCCCCTTAGTGTTGTCTGCACCTCTCTGCCACCTGGTCCTTCCTTCCTGTCCCTCTGCTTGTTTACACTGGCATGAGGATTGGTGCCCTGGTCCCTGTTGGGCTTTTATGAGCATCTAACGCCAAGCCTCTTTGATGGCTAATGCTTTCATTGAAGTGCTCACGGACTGCAGTGGAAAGGGGCTACTGAGCGACCTGGTTGGGTCAGGTGCTCAGTAATTGGAGGCTGTGCTGAGGAGGCAGGGAGCATTCAAAGGGCATTCTGGGCTTGGACAGGTGGAGGGAGTCAGAGACTGAATTCAGGAAAGGGATGAGTGTTCAGAAGCCATTGAAGGATAATGGATGTTGGGAAGATAATCTCAGTGCTCGCTGGGACCAAGGCAGGTGGATGAACGGGCAGCTGGGCAGGAAGGGATTGAGACAGGATAGAACTTGACCTTGACAAGCTCTGACAGTCAGCTGGAGCAGGAAGTGGAAAGATCCGGTGAGGAAGCCAACCTTGGGAAGGGGGCCTCTGAGCACATTACCCTTCCTGAGGAGGCACCTGCACACCTGTCTGAGTTTCCACTCCACTGCCTTTTTCAATGTTCCTGCAACAGGAGACTCACCCCTCACCACTCAGACTTTGGAATGTTGTCACATGGGGGCAGGGCCCTGGCACATGGTTTAGTTTCTGGTGGGTGGTAGTGTTTAGGAAAACAAGTCCCCTGGGTTCTGATGTATAACCAGGCTCTACCAGCTGGGCCTTTCCCACCCACTCCCAGTCGGCAGCACTCAAGCTCTGGCCTAGCCCAGCAGTCCCCTCTTCAGGGCACCCCTTGTGCTCTTTGCAGGCGCCCCCGGGGGGGATCCAGGGGCCACCAATGTTTCTGATGGCCTGGGTAAGGAAAAGACAGCAGGGGCTGTGTGGGTGGCAGAGTATCAGCTGTAGGTTCTCTGCACCCTGTCTAGTACAAAGGAATTTCCTCTTGGGCTGCTGCACCTGTGTTCCTCACCCATCAGGTCTGTCCTTTGGGAAGGGACTTTTGGAGCACTGGGCTGGAGCATGGGCGAGAGAAGTCCTGATTGCTTCTGAGTCACGGTGCTTACTCTGTTTTGAGAGATGTCTAAGAAGCAGTCGCGCAGCTAGTTCCCACTCAGCACCTTCAGTAGAGAATGTGAGGCGTGTTTATAGGCCGGCTCCTCAGCATCCTCCAGGAAGTGCAGAATCCTGACATTCTTTCTCTAGCATCTCAGTGTCTAGTTTCTCCATTCAGTTCTGCACACGGATCTGGCTAGGCCTGCCTGTCTACCCACTGGCAGCCAAAGCCAACAGACAGCCCCCAGAACTCTCTCTCCTTTATATTGATGGGATTGGGACCATCCAGCAGAAAGAAATGCAGGGGGCTGGAGAGATGGCTCAGTGGTTAAGAGCACTGATTGCTCTTCTAAAGGTCCTGAGTTCAAATCCCAGCAACCACATCGTGGCTCACAACCATCTGTAATGAGATCTAACACCCTCTTCTGAAGTGTCTGAGGACAGCTACAGTGTACTTACTTATTTATAATAAATAAATAAATAAATAAATAAATAAATAAATAAAAAAAAAGAAATGCAGGGAGCTGACCTAGGATGTGCAGTGCCTGTTTACCTGCCTACCCTGTTGTAGGACCGAGCCCCTGCAGATCTTGTCATGGGGGATGGGATATCTCCTCATGGAGAGTGCCCATATTGGGCACAGTGTGGGGGTCCTGAGCTTCAGACAGCTCTACTGAGGTGGAGGTGGTCTCTCTACCATGTTAGGTTGTCTGTAATGGCTGCCACATGGATTTCCCTCAGTGTAGGTTGGATCTAGGTTCTAAGCCCTACATCTGTGTGTGATCTAGATGGTGACGGGTCTTGAGGCTTATGTTACCTTGCCTCTCCCTCAGGAAGTGGGCACATCAAAGAGGTCATTGTGGCTGCTGAGGCAGAGCCAGGGGATGGCGAGGTGGAGGCTCCAGGCAGTCCTAACCATCAGGAACTTGGGCTTACTGGGGAGGGCGAGCAGGCCCAAGCCAAGCTGCTGGTGAACAAGGAAGGCCGCTACGTGTGCATGCTGTGTCACAAGACCTTCAAAACGGTGAGCCCTGGGACCAAGGGCCCGCCCACTGTCTCCCCTGCCTGCTCCTGTCCAGTGAAATGCCTTGAGCCTTACTGCCCCCCACCCCCACTCCCCCACAGGGCAGCATCCTCAAGGCCCACATGGTAACGCACAGCAGCCGCAAGGACCATGAGTGTAAGCTCTGTGGAGCCTCCTTTCGGACCAAGGGCTCTCTGATCCGGCATCACCGACGTCACACTGGTACGTGAAGTGGGGTTAGAGCTACACTAAGTTCCCTGCTGGCTGGCTCCAGAGGACCCTACAGCTTGTCTGTGTGTCCTTCTAGATGAAAAGACCTGGTGTCCCCTCAACACAGGACACTGCCCATCTCCCACCGGGGGTTGACTGTTCTCTCTGCAGATGAGCGCCCCTACAAATGTGCCAAGTGTGGAAAGAGTTTCCGAGAGTCAGGCGCGCTGACTCGGCACCTCAAATCTCTCACTCCATGCACAGAGAAGATCCGCTTCAGCATAAGCAAGGACACAGCTTCAGGCAAAGAGGAAGTGCCTGCAGGTCAGCTTGGGGGAGGCTGCCTGCCTGAGTTCCTGGGCCTGGGCTTCCCCAAACTGGCTGCCAGGCTCTTCAAGGACTCATTGAACTCTGCCTTAAAGGGTCCAGTGCCTCCACTGTGGGGACAGTGACATCATCAGTGGCAGGAGAACCCATGGAGACATCCCCTGTGATTCACCTGGTGACAGATGCCAAGGGCACTGTCATCCATGAAGTCCATGTCCAGATGCAGGAGCTTCCCCTGGGCATGAAAGCCCTGACCCCAGAGGTAGGTGCCACTTCTGAGCACAGTGCCAGGCTGTGTCCAGATCAGCAGGAACAGGACAAGGTTACCTCCCACCCCCACCCCGAGAAAGCACATCAGGGTGTGGGAGAACTTAGTAGATGGCGTGGGAGAACTTAGTAGATGGCGTGTCACCATAGAGCAGCAGCGAGGGGTGAGTGCAAGTCCAGGGAGGGCTGTGCAGCCTGGGGCCCCGAAGATGGGCCTGCCTGTCAGGGGTCTGCCATGTGGGTGAGGACGGAGGGCTGCCCTGGCCAGCCTCCTCCTTCCTCCTTTCCTCTGCCTCCCTTACAGTCCCCAGACTCCGAGGAGCTCCCCTGTTCCAGTGAGAACAGCCGTGAGAACCTGCTACATCAGGCCATGCAGAATTCCGGCATTGTCCTTGAGAGGGTTGCTGGGGAGGAGAGTACTCTGGAGCCAGCCCCTCCCTCTGGGACCAGTCCCCAGGCCCTGGGAGAGGGACTCCCAGAGCTGCCACTGCTGAAGGTGGAGCAGATGGAGACAACAGTAGGTTTCTGTTACTGGCACGCTCATCTCGTGGGGCTGCCCCAATGCCTGCTTCTCACGAGGGGTAGGGGTGGGGGTGGGGGGCTGCTAGCTGCCTCATTCATTTTGATTTAGGTTTTTTTCTGTCTTTTGAGAAGCAGTCTAGTGTAATCCAGGTTGCCTCAATCAAATTTATGGTGTAGTCAGCGTTGGCCTCAGTTCTAGGTTCTCCTGCTCCTCCTGGGTACTAGAGTTGCAGGCATGCACTCTGTGCCTGGTGAAAAGCAGCGTTGCTTTATGCTTAACTGTTCTCTAGACTGTTAGCTTCCTCACCTAAGGCCCGGAGGGAAGAGGGCTGGCTCTTGGCTTTGGTACCACTGAAGCACAGCCTGCAGTAGGTACTAGAGGTTGGCCTGTGGTCTCCCAGCAGGTGGCCAGTGAGGCCGCCTCCGTGCCCAAGACCCACCCGTGCCCTCAGTGCAGCGAGACTTTCCCAACGGCAGCCACGCTGGAGGCCCACAAGAGAGGTCATATAGGTGGGTAGCAGGGAGGTGAGGGGTTCAGGGTACGGTATTCTGTGGACCAGCCAGACGGCAGCTGGTGGGCTTGTGGGTGGTGAAAATGCCCTGACGTTGCGTGTGACTTCAGGGCCGAGGCCATTCACCTGCACACAGTGTGGCAAGGCCTTCCCCAAAGCCTACCTGCTCAAGAAGCACCAGGAGGCGCATGTGCACGAGCGCCGCTTCCGCTGTGGAGATTGCGGGAAGCTCTATAAGACCATTGCTCATGTGCGAGGCCACCGACGAGTCCACTCAGATGAGAGGCCTTTCCCTTGTCCCCAGTGTGGCAAGCGTTACAAAACCAAGGTAGGCCTTTGGTCCCAAGATCTTATACCTAAACCCACCCTCCATTGTCTAACTGGGGGTCTGGTTATGCCCCCAGTTCCCCGCACCCTCTTCCTAGCCTAGTCCGTTTACTCTTAGCCTCTCGGACCTGGGGGTAGGGGGATACAGTGGAGAACAGGCAGTCACAGAAAAGTCTCCCTAGAATGCCCAGCAAGTGCACTTCCGGACACATCTGGAAGAAAAGCCCCATGTGTGCCAGTTCTGCAGCCGAGGCTTCCGGGAGAAGGGCTCCCTGGTGCGGCATGTGAGGCACCACACAGGCGAGAAACCCTTCAAGTGCTACAAGTGTGGCCGTGGTTTTGCGGAGCACGGCACACTCAACCGGCACCTGCGCACTAAAGGTTTGGGCCACGCGTGGCAGGAGCGGGTGAGGGGGTGAGGGTGTGAGGGTTGGGGACAACTGGCCCAGACTGAGCTGAGCATCCCTGTTGGCAGGGGGCTGCCTGCTGGAAGTGGAAGAGCTGCTGGTATCTGAGGAAAGCCCCTCTACGGCTGCCACCGTGCTTGCAGAAGACCCCCACACCGTGCTGGTAGAGTTCTCATCTGTGGTAGCTGACACCCAAGAGTACATTATTGAGGTAGGTATAGAGCTGGCGGGGCAGGTTTGGACTCGGGACAGCCCACGATGACCTCCAATCCACTGTCCAGGCTACTGCAGATGACACAGAGACCAGTGAAGCCACTGAGATCATTGAGGGCACCCAGACAGAGGTGAGGGTCTGGGTGAGGGTGGGAAGGCCATCGGCTGCTGAGCGCCCCTCGGGCTGACGCACGCATGTCTCCACAGGTGGACAGTCACATCATGAAGGTGGTACAGCAGATCGTGCACCAGGCTGGTGCGGGGCACCAGATCATCGTGCAGAATGTCACCATGGACCAGGAGGCAGCATTGGGCTCAGAGGCAGCTGCTGCAGACACGATCACCATCGCCACGCCTGAGAGTCTTACTGAGCAGGTGGCCATGACGCTGGCTTCAGCAATCAGTGAGGGCACTGTGCTCACAGCCCGGGCAGGTCCAAACAGTACTGAGCAGGCCACTGTGACAATGGTGTCATCAGAAGACATAGAGATCCTGGAGCATGGAGGAGAACTGGTCATTGCGTCACCAGAGGGCCAGCTTGAGGTGCAGACAGTCATTGTATAGCTTGAGGGCCTCGAACTGCTGTGGACAGAAGATGGAGCGAGGACCCTGGGTGTCTGCCCTCACCTGCTTGGTCAGAGGCGTCCACATTCAGGCAGCCAGAGGGGAGAGAGCGAACTCGCAGTTTTGTTTTGTTTATTTTTTTTGTGTGTGTGTTTGTTTGTTTGTTTTCTGCTTTACAATAAAACAAAAAACCTGCAGCTTGTTGTGTTGGGGTAGAGGCAGCCTCTGGGGCTGGCACAGCTGCCTTCATAGGTACCCTCTGGACACACTTGCCTGCTCAGGCCACCCTCTAGCCACACACTTGGCTTCTAGCCCTGGTGGCGCCTCAAGGCGCGTGGGTGTCTCTGGCATGTTGACAGACAGCCTCCTACCCCACCTAGCTGGATCTGTGACTCCAGTTTTCACAGGCCTGCTAGGGTGTGAGGTGTTCCTTCTCAGCTTCCAAATCTGGGACTGCCGGGGGTTATGGGGTTGGCCTAGAGACCTAGGACCTAGGACCTGAGTAGCTGATGCTTTGCGGCTGGTGTTGGAGAAGCAGCAGGAATTGGCGGAGCAGGTCTTTCTTGATTTCTCAGCCTTTTTCTCTGAGGGAATACAGCTGAAGGAAGAATGAGAAGTTGGCCCTTTCATTACAGTGTTGAGGAGGCTAGGGGCTTTTGTCCTGATTCTCAGTTAATGGAAGTGGCTTAGCATATGCTCTGTCCCTTGCCCTCTTGGGTCTCTGGAATGGGAGCCAGTTCTGGAATCCACTCCATGGAAGGGGTGGATCCCATTGTAGCCCAGCCCCTTCCTGGTCCAGGGCATCAAATACCTGAGTGCTTTGAAATTAGAGCTATTGTAGGTCCAAGACTGCAGTTCATCTTGAGCCATCTTAGGCTCTCCGTCTGGACTGAATCTCACTGACTCGAGACCTTTGAGTTTTTGACACCACTTTATTCACAGCCCAGGTAAGTCCAAGGGCTGGGCTGGGCCGGAGGCTGCATGGGAATAGAATCTTTCCATCTTTGCAATATCACTGTCCCCATACACACTGGAGACACATGGAGTGTGTCAGGACGCAGGCCAATCCTGAGTGACAGATCTAGTTGGTTGTAGACACGCTATGATCTGGTATGGTATGGGTTGGTGTTACTCCGGGACATTCCTGTCTCCAGGTTTTGTGCTTTGCCATGGGTTGGCCCTGGGCCCCACTGACAGCAGTTTGGGCACTGGGGATCCTGCGGGCCACAGCACTGCGCATTGGAGCCTTCAATGTTCAGAGCTTCGGAGATAACAAAGCATCAGATCCAGACTGTGGCAGTGTCATAGCACAGGTGAGGGTCAGTGGGGTGGGGATGGGCTGGGGACAAGGAGGGTGAGTGGGAAAGGGAGGGCTTGAGAAGTGGGGAGCAGACAGGGATCTAAAGCAATTAGGCTGATTGGAACAGCACAGCCGTGGGTTCTTCCTCCAGATCCTGGCTGGCTACGACATCGTCCTGGTGCAAGAGGTGCGAGACCCAGACCTAAGTGCAGTGTCCTTGCTCATGGAGCAAATTAACAGGTGTGGCAGGGCCGGGCACCACAACCCTAGCCAAGATCACAAGCTTGCTTCGGTGCCTTGACCCAGGGCCTGGTGTTCTCTCCATAGAGTGTCCAAGCACGAGTACAGCTTTGTGAGCAGCAAGCCACTTGGACGTGACCAGTACAAGGAGATGTATCTGTTTGTCTACAGGTGAGAGGCAGGATGCAGGGAGGAGACACGGGGGTGGAGGGGGTAGGGGGTGGGAAGGTTGGGGGTAAAGGGGGCAGGGGCAGAGGTGACCAGCTCCACTGACATCTTGCTCTCTGCTGCTCCCAGGAAAGATGCAGTGTCAGTGGTGAGCACGTACCAGTACCCAGACCCAGAGGATGCTTTCAGCCGGGAGCCTTTTGTGGTCAAATTCTCAGTTCCTAGCTGTGGTGAGTTGATGCTGCTACCTCCCAGACAGACCTACATCTTCTAGGCTTTCCTTGACCCTCATATCCCCGCCCTCCACAGCCGCCAAGGAGCTAGTGCTGATTCCCCTCCATGCAGCACCACACCAGGCGGTGGCCGAGATCGATGCCCTCTACGATGTGTACCTTGATGTGATTGACAAGTGGAATACCAATGTAGGCAACCCCTCCCCCAACACCCTTCCAACTCCTGTCCCAGACCACTGTGTGCTGAGTGTTCTCAGAGGTCTGGACCCCTGAGCACCCCTAAGATATTCTTGCTGTGCTTGCCGACAGGACATGCTGTTTCTGGGTGACTTTAATGCGGACTGCAAGTACGTGAAGGCGCATGACTGGCCATCCATCCGCCTTCGAAGCAGCGAGGTGTTTAAGTGGCTCATCCCGGACAGTGCAGACACCACAGTGGGCAACTCAGACTGTGCCTATGACCGGATTGTAGTGAGTGGTGCCCATCTACGCAGGAGCCTGAAGCCCCAGTCAGCCTCAGTTCACAATTTTCAGGAGGAATTTGACCTCGATCAGAGCCAGGTGAGTGTGGCTAGGACTGCAGCAGACACACTAGCCAGCCCCCTCAGGAGAGGACTCACAGAAATGCTCACTTGCCGTGAGTTTACACTGGTGCTTGTTCTAGCAAAAGCATTAATAGCCGAGGATCCTTAGAATGCCAAGCGCCCAGGAAGGGATTGTGGGCACATCTCTGTTTCTGCCACTTGGAGGCAGTATGAGGCCCCAGGGTGGCTACCAGGCCTTTACTGCCTCCTTGGTGGTAGTGGTGGGTACGGGGCAGCTAGAGGCCACGCTGCCCTCTGCCCCTGGGGCTCTCCCTCTCTCCTTCCAGGCTCTTGCCATCAGCGACCATTTTCCTGTGGAGGTGACTTTCAAGCCTCACTGACAGCCAAGGCCTCAGGATATGCCACCTGCAGACGATTACCACAAGGAATGGCACCGTAGTGAATCATTCCAGGTGGCAGGACACCCACCCACTGAGGACACAGGGTGGGACCAGCTGGCGTGGACAATGGCTATGAAGACATTACAGGATTCCTTAACGCTCCCATTTCCTCATCTGCAAGGTGATCTGACATCACCCGCCCCACTGGGCTGCTGTGAGGAGAACCCAGGAAAGGCTCCAGAGCAGCCTGGACCGAGCACACAGCTGCATGCTTAATAAACCAGCCACTCTTGGCCAGGACTGCCCACAGGGCGGACGAGGCCTCTGTGCTTCTGAGACCTCTGAACCTAGGCTGCAGAGCTTGGTCTTAACACCCAGTGGGTCTGTTTCCATTGTTGTCAGGAAGTGGGTGGCTGAGCGTGTTCATCTCCCAGCCTGGAGGACACTGGCTCCTCAACAGCGTGCCAGGTCCCGCTCCTTATTTCCTTTGTGCAAACATCACTCCAGTGGCAGCTCAGGTGGGAATGTCTCTCTGGACTCCACTGGATTTGAGAGCAGGCCCATGGCCATTTTGCCCCCAGGGATCCTAAGGCCTTCCTCTGAGGCAGAGGGTGTGCTCTCACATAGCACTGTTGGCAGCAACAGAGGCTACAGTGCTTGGCACTAAGTCCTGCCCGGCCTGCACTCTGCTTAGGTTGAGCCATTCAGAGGTGCCTTATGCAGTATTTTCCTTAAAATCTTGGGCTGAGCCGGGCAGTGGTGGTGCACACCTGTAATCCCAGCACTCTGGGAGGCAGAGGCAGGCGGATTTCTGAGTTCGAGGCCAGCCTGGTCTACAGAGTGAGTTCCAGGACAGCCAGGGCTACACAGAAAAACCCTGTCTCGAAAAAACCAAATCCAAAAAACAAACAAAAAAAATCTTGGGCTGAGTAAGGCCTTGGGAGGATGGAGAGTTTATGCTCAGGTGGGCCATCACTTTAGGAGCAGGAAATAGCTCTGTAGACACAAGGCTCTCGTGAAGTTTCTGGTTGTTAAAACTTGTTATCTGTGTGTGTGTGTGTATGTGTGCACACGCACGTGCGACTTGGAAGCCAAAGGTCAATAAAACCTTTATAGTGAGATTGGAGAAAAGGCATGAATTACATGGAAAAACCTTATGATGGCTTAGAGAAGTTTTGTCGTTTGCTTTGGCATTTCTGGGAACTGAACCAATGATTTTAGTGCAAGCCTATCTGGATTTTGCAAAATCTAATGTAAGATTCAGGACCCAACCACTGAATAAGCAGCACTGGGCAGTTGCAGCCCTAGGGCCGAGGCTTAGAGGGAAGAATGGCTTCTCTGTATGCACACGCACACTTGTGTAAGCCAGGGCCGCAGATGCGGTGTCTCACTGGCACTCACTAGCTGGCTGGCCAGAGCCCCAGGGACCCCAGCACTGGGAGTGAGCACATCCACCATGTCTTGCTTTGTTCAAGATCTCACGATAGCACGGTCAGCACTGTACTGACAGACCTACTTCTACCCAGCTAACAGGACTGTTAGACACACACACACACACACACTGTACATGGGTGTTTTGCACGTCTGTTTGTATGTGTACCACATGCTTCATATGAAGTGCCCTTGGAGGCCAGAGGGGGCATTGGCTCCCTTGGAACTGTAGTTACAGAGGGCTATGAGCCACCATGGGGGTGCTGGGAATTGAACCTGCGTCCTCTGTAACAGCAGCTAGTGCTCTTAACCATTGACCCACCTCTCCATTCCTGGGACAGGACATTTTAAGGTCAGGAACACAGAGTTTATAAGTTAGAAAACACCTTGTTTATAATCTTGGGACAGTGGGTCCCTAGAAGGCACATGTGACTAAACACCCGTGTGGCAGCCGCAGGCTAGCCCTTCTTCTGCTTCAGCTTTTCCAGGTACATGTGCAGGGACTTCTGGATGGAGTCTCTGGAGATGAAACTGGCAAAATTCTGGATGTCGGCCTCTCGCTGCTTGATGAGGTTGTCTGCCGTAGCCTTTCGCATCATGTTCTTTGTCAGCTGCCGAGAATGATCTGAAGAAAATGGGGTTACTCGTGAAACTCACCTGTGTGGTGTGTGGGGCCACTCCGGCCCCTCCACACTTTCTAAGTGTTGAAATACGGACTCTCCTAGAGAGTTCAGAAAATCAGAGAAAGCATTTGGGCAGCTAAGGTGGGCTAGGGCATCCAGGGTCAGCCTGAAACACGTACGAATATCCCGTCAAAACAAACCAACATAGATAAAAGGTAGGAGCAGACAGGAGACTGCTGAGAGAGTGTTTACTGCTGTTGCTGAGGCCGTCTCCCTGTGACTTAGGGTGGTCTAAGTCTAATGTGCAGCATTACAGGCATGTAACAGTCACTTTTTTAGGGCTTGGCACACAAGTCAGTGGTAGAGCACGGATGGGGCCCTGAGCTCCATCTTCAACCCCACAGATGTCTTTTTCATTGAATTCTATTACTGACCACATATTTCAAATCCGTAAGCGCTTGCTAGTGCATGGGGGACTAGCAACTGGCGCCCCTAGAGAAGAGGGTTCCGAGGAGGCTGGCCCAGACGCTTTATAATTTGGGAAATCTATAACATTAAAAGCTCGGTGTTCGAGCTGGTAGCACACGCCTGTATTCCAACACTGGGGAGATTCCAAACCTGAAGACACAGAGTACGTAGGTTGCCTCAGGAAAACCTTAGCCACACAGTGAGACCCTGTCTCAAAAAAGTCAAACACCAAAACGTCCTGGTGTCTCTGCAGATTCACCGCATGCCAGCTGTGTGGCCTGCGGTGTCTCTGATGGCTCCTCTCTTCTGTAAGAGTCCCACTCAGCAGCAGTCTCATGACCTGTAGAGCGCACTCCTGCTCCGCAGAATCATAGAAACAGACCATAGCACAGCCTACTGTCCCAGATCCCAACTTGTGAGGACTTGTGGTGTCACCAGCATGGCTCGCCAGAATGAGAAAGGGCTTCCTTTACCCACTTGCCCCAAAGATACCCACTGCTTGCTTCTTACCTGGAATAGCCAACCACTTGGCCATCACTGAGCGAGTCTTGCTGTGTACCTGATCCTCGGGTACCACCTCATCCACCACACCCACCTTGAGGGCCTCTGCTGGTGGGAAGAGCGTCCCCAGCTGAAGGGCACGCTCTGCCGCTCGGTGCCCGATGGTGTTCACATAGTTGTCTTTTAACCTGTAAAGAAGCCATCCTTCACCTCTGAGCTATGAGGGGATGTCCAAGCAGGATGCTAACATAAAGAATGGCTGTAGTCCCTTGTATTACCAGAAGGGGGCAACGATGCCCAGCAGGCTCTCATTCAATCCTATGGTATACTTGGGGTTGTCAGCCATAATCCTGTAGTCACAGGTAAGAGCCAAGAGGCAGCCTCCAGCTGGAGAGGCTCCCTGCAGAGACAAGCAAGAGAATCGGTCAGAAGGTGTTCCAGTTCCCAGTAATATTCCCTAGGCCGGGCAGAGGGTGCCCATGCTTCCAAGGGCTGAGGATGGGTAAGAGCTCTCTCTCTCTGTTTTCTGAGGCAGGGTTTCTCTGTGTAGCCCTGGCTGTCCTGGAACTAATTATAGACCAGGCTGGCCTCAAACTCAGAAATCCTCCTGCCTCTGCCTCCCAAGTGCTGGGATTAAAGGCATGTGCTACCACCACCCAGCAGGAGGTAAGAAGTCATGACACTGGACTGGGGTCTGGGCCAAGTATGTCTGATAGGAGTGTAAACTGCGACCGGCACCTTGGGTCAGCAGCTGGGGTCCTAAGAGGCTCAGAGGCGCGGGCATAGGACTCTAGTGTTTTACTCAGGACAGCAAGTTGCTTCGCCTTTTGTAGCTTCTAAGTATTTACTTAGGTGTCTTGCTATAGAGCTGTCAGTGCGCAGTGCGCCCAGGATGCCTGGGACGGGCCCTCGCGTTCTCTGAGACCTGACTTTGTCCCTTCACGCCTTCCTTTCGGCTCCCATGGCGCTGATCCTTAGAGTCACACCCACTCAGAGAACCCTGGGTTTTTTCTCTTGGTTGTTGGTGTTTTTATTTTATTTTTTATTTTTGGGTTTGTTTTTATGACTGGGTTTCTCTGTGCATCTGACTGGCTGTCCTGGAACTCGCATTGTAGACCAGCCTGCCTCTGCTCCTCGCGTGTTAGAACTAAAGGTGTGCATCACCCCTGACTGGCGAGAAGTGGTCAGATAGGACACCACTTCCTAAGTGTAGATCTGCTTAGGGTTCACTCCGGCTATCCAGGCCCTAGTCCCCACCCAGTGGCTTTTCCTCTGTTGTGTCTGTCTGGCCCAGGGAGTTCAAAGTGAG
Organism: Apodemus sylvaticus; assembly: GCF_947179515.1. NCBI lineage: Eukaryota > Metazoa > Chordata > Mammalia > Rodentia > Muridae > Apodemus > Apodemus sylvaticus. The sequence continues at coordinate 97,021,619 of NC_067481.1, forward strand.
TGTCCCCTGCTCCTGGGCAGGCCCTTGAAAACTGTGTGTGGGGGGGTAGGAGGGGCACTCACATTGATGGCAGACATTAAGGTCAGGTTGGACATGTAGAGCCTCAGCCACAGCTCCTGCACAGCCTTCCAGTACTCAGAGTAGTGGGCCGGGTTCCGGCCATACATCTCCAGCAAGTCCAGACCAGCTGAGAAGATACCTGGGCGTTCCTGCAGGGAGAAACAGGGTTGGGGGTCATGTCTGGCTGGTAAGGTGGTGCTTCCAAGGAGTCCAGAACTGAGGGTGCTAAGGACATACCCTGGACCTTCCCCTGGGCTGACTACTTTCTAGAATGTTTGTCTTTTCCTAACTTCAACCTGGAACAGGTGACAGTGGGTGCTGTTTGGAGACACCTGGGCACACTTGTGCTCAGTCCTCCTGTCCCTCAGGGGCCCAGGTTCTGATCTAACCTCCAAGGTTGAGCAAGGGCAGAAACTAAGTGCTAGGGCAGAAGATCTAGAATGACACAGCAGCACACGTAGGCCTTCAGCTGGATGTTTCAGGTCTGACGGCTACCAGAGCAGGTCCGGTGAGAACTCAGCTGGAGGAAGGCCAGTGGGCTGCGGAAAGTGGGCGGGGCAGAGCCGCGAGCCAGGGCCAGCACCAAATCCTGGGAAATGGCTCCAGCGCGTCAAGGTTAAAATCCCACCTGGGGTTCTCCCCTCTGTGTGGTTTCTTAGCCAGGGCTTGAGTTCGTGGGTAGATTTGCACCTTCTGTCAGATGAGGGAGTAGACAGACAGATAGACAGACAGACATCCTCTGTGACTCTGGAGTCAACAGTGCAGCTGAGTCCATTTTTCCTGGGCATGAACTGATGCCCACTTGTGGGCTGATCTCAGTGTTCTCATGAAATGCACCCCTTTCCTGTAAGGTAAAAAACTCAACTGTGCTAATTCACAAGCCCCATCCCCACCAACATCCCGTCTCTCTGGGTAGCCCTGGCTGTCCTGGAACTCACTCTGTAGACCAGGCTGGCCTCGAACCCAGAGATCTGCCTGCCCCTGCCTCCCGAGTGCTGGGATTAAAAGGGCATCACTATACATGACCAATTCAGATGCTTCTAATAAGACTGGGTACAACGGACCTGTGGGTCATCTCCACCATGAGTAGAGGATGACAGGACAATGGCCATATGGAGGAACAACAACAACAACATGGTCTTGGTGGCAAATATCTGTAATCTCAGCACTTGGAAGGTAGCAGCGGATTTAGGTTTTATTTTTAATTTTTTATTTACGTGTATGGATGGGTGTTTTGTCTGCCTGGTGCCTGCAGAAGCCAGAAGATGGTGTCGGATCCCCTGGGGATTGGGATGGAGTTCTAGATGATTGTGTGTCTCTTTGTGGGTTCTGGGAAGTGAACCCAGGCCCTCTTCCAAAGCAGCCAGTGCTCTAACCACAGAGCCACCTCTCCAGGGCAGATTTCATGAGAAGGAAAGTAAAGTACTACAGGTTACACTGATAGATTTCTGAGTCTCCTAAGTCACATTCAAACTCTCACTTCTGGTGTCTGTAAATATGGCCTATGTAGAGAGAATCTGGTGCTTATTCCCACAAATAGTATAAACTTTTGGTTCCTCCTGGCATTAGGGGTAGCAGGAAGCGGCAGCAGGAACTGGCTGAACTGATGATCCCCATTAGCTGGGAGTCCAGTTCGCCAGGGGCATCTCTAGATGAACTGTTTTCTCCCTTCATTTAGTTGATGCTGTCTCCTCTATCCTGGGGGCAGTTACTTTTATCACTATCATCATTCCCGTGAAACCACCAGTCACAACACAAACATCACACCCCATTATTGGTGTGATCTGTCCTAATTACAGCAGTCTCTCCCTTTCCCTCTGGTTGTTTTTTTTTTTTTTGTTGTTGTTGTTTGTTTTGTTTTTGAGACAAGGTTTCCCCATACAGTCCTGGCTGTCCTGGAACTCCATCTGTAGACCAGGCTGGCCTCAAACTCACAGAGATCTTCCTGCCTCTGTCCTTCCTGCCCTCTGTTCCTAAATCTGAGGGTCAGGATTTAAGCTGTGAGCCACAGCCACTGGATATACAGAAATAGTTCTGATATGTCCTCTATTAGTTTCTTAAGATTTATCACATGGGCTTGTCACATATCCACAGTAGGCCTTGATGTAGACACTCAGCTTACTTCCCGTCAGCTACAGTAATTACTGCTGCTGCGACTGGAGCTCAAGGCCCCAGATGACTGCATGTCATGAGAAAGCATTACTGCTATCCTGTGTGCCCTACACTTTATTTCCTGCCTCTTTACGTTGGGGGCCTCACTGGAACTGCTCTATCCATCGTTTCACTTGGAGCCGTCCTCCATGGTCCCTAGTGGCTCGCTTCTCCTCCGTCTTCTCTGTAGTGGATACTTTTGTCCACCGATTTCCCTTTTTTCAGAATGTATTCCAGATGACACATAAGCAAAAGCTCATTCTAAAATTACATCTGTCAGAGTAGACGCTACAGTTTTCCCTCAGTATTTTCTAGGGCTCTTGGGAATATTACCACTATTCTGAGCGTCCAGACACCTGCACCACGATGGTTCTCATTATAACCTCTACAATACAAATCACCTCCAAATAATACGTCCTCTCAGTAGAATATTCATCAACGCTTCATGGGAATGTCATTCCGGAGCTCCAATTATTAAGGGGACTAACCAATTTCCAAAGTCTACAGTTGTTATTGGTGTTTCCATAAAGAAAATTATGGCAAATGCATGGGCGGTAAGAGCAGAAAACGATGTTTCCAAGTGTTCTGAGGCTCGGAGAATGGTAAAGTACAGTCTGAACGCGGTTGTAACTAGCAAGGCTTGGCCTATGGGATTTTACTTTCCCTCTACCAGCTGTGGTAAGCTGTGTGAAAGCCCCGGTGGTAGGACACCTGATGCACCACATGGGGGTGGGAGAGGCTGCGGAGAGCAGCCAGTGAACAGTTCCTGCAGGTGGTCAGCATCTCCACCTAGCTCGTGTGAGGGGACAAGGCAGGGAAGATAGACAGCTCAGGTAAAAACCCTGCAGGGGAAGAAAAAGACTTCAGAAACAATAAGACAACAAAGGTCTTTCTGTTGTTCTGTAGGGTGTGATGGCCTTGGGATGTTTACTCTTGAATAATGTCACATCATCACTGTTACATGCTAAGAGTATTTGGTATAAGGCCTGAGGACAGTAAGAGAAAGGGTTGAAATGGAATCACATTACTAGGTGTGCTGGTTTGAATCTGCTCTGCCCAGGAGTGAGTGGCACCATTGGGAGGTGTGGCCTTGCTGGAGTGGGTGTGACCTTGTTGGAGGAAGGGTGTCACTATGGGGGTGGGCTTTGAGACCCTCTTCCTAGCTGCATGGAAGACAGGAGGTAATTTTTTCCTTTTTGCCTTTGGAACAAGACATAGAATTCTCAGTTCCTTCAGTGCCAGGCCTGCCTGGATTCTGCTATGCCTTGACGATAAATGGACTGAACCTCTGAACCTGTAAGGCAGCCCCAGCTAAATGTTTTTATAAGAGTTGGCTTAGTCATGGCGTCTCTTAGCAATGGAAACCCTAACTGAAACATTAGGCCAGAGGTCAGAGGGTCAAGAGGACTCCAGTTAATGGTGTTGGGCTTGGCTTACATTACATGAGTGCATTTCGTGGGTCAATATGTGTTATCATGTAAATAAAGACTAACTAGAGGGTATAAACACAGAAGGCCCACAGCAAATTCTAGGACAGTTAATGGGATAAGAATAATTACTGTAGGGCTAGAGAGAGATGGCTCAGCTGTTAAGAGCACTGTCTGCTCTTCCAAAGGTCTTTAGTTCAATTCTCAGCAACCAAATGTAGCTGATAACCATCTCTAATGGGATCTGATGCCCTGTACAGGTGCTGGTGTGTCTGAAGAAGACAGCTACAGTGTACTCATATACACATATATAAATATATCTTTAAAAAAAATAATCAATGTAATTGTGGCACTTTGTGGACCAATGCTTATTAGTACTAATGTATCTCACAATCAGATGCATTAAAGGTGGCCTGCAGTGATATTAGCTGTGAGATGAACTGCTAAGGCTATGGTCTCAATAAATAAACTAATACTTCCAGTGATAAAAAGCACAGGAATGAATGGTCCCGGGTAGTGACTGATTCTCTCGGAGGTATCGCCCCGTGGGATGTGGTGAATATTAGCTTTCCACTCATTAGTCTGCTCTCGGTATTACTGTAGCATGCAGCATGGGGAGACATCTGTGTTCTGAGCCTAATTTGAGAGCTGGTGGCACTGTCACCCCACCTTACATAGGGTATAGGGCTGAGGAAAGTGTCACAGTAGCAGAACACTTGTCCAGAATTCAGAAGGTCTGGCTTCAATCTCCAGCATCATTCCCCAAAAGAAAGAAAAAGGAGGAGGAGGAGGAGGAGGAGGAGGAGGAGAAAAAGAATATGTGTGTATATATATATACACACATATATATATACATATATATACACATATGTGTATATACATATACATATACATATACATATACATATATATATGTGTGTGTAGCTCAGTGGGAAGAACACTGGCCTAGCAACCACAAAGACTGGGTCGGGCTCTCAGCCCCTCACAGACTGGCATGGTGGCCAGGCTGGCCTTGACTATAGTTGGAGACCAGTCTGGGACACAAGAACCTGACTCCAAATGACAAGACCAAAGTGACTGAAATAATCCATCCGGCTCCACATCTGATGTCATGTCCTTGCACTGAGAAGGGCAGGGGACGCCATGCCCAGGCTGGCCAGAGACCCAAACTCTGAGGACTTCCTTATCTATTGTACAACCTCCCCTGGGTGCGGACATCAGCTCTCACCAGCACTGTGGGCAATGCCAGATTCAGATGGCAGAACTTGCCCTCTGATACCTGACTTAGGAGCCCCAAAGAAGAGCAGACTCATGCCCTGGAGGCATATGTCCTGCTGAGACTGGCTCAGACACCTGTAGCCTCCTGGGGGAAGGCAGCCTGGAGATCCTTGCTGCGCCTGCCAATGACTAGGTGACCTCAGGTGGCTCCTGGAAAGACTTTGCTCCCGACAGAGTTCCAAGGAGAGTGCTCAGCAGGTTCCTGTGGAAAGTCTGGGCCTGGTAAATGTAAACCCTAACCAGACATTTGGTCACACAATGAACCCCAAGATGTATAATTTACTGAAAAAAAAGTTGTTTCTAGTTGTGGTGTGGCTCAGCCTTAGCACACATCTTTAATCCTAAACCATGAAGGTAAAGGCTACGGTGGAAGGAAGCAGCCATGTTGGAAAGTGACATCTTATTGAGTGGCAGACAAAGTGACGGAATCAGAGAAAGAAGATTTGACAGAATAGGATCTTCCCAACTCTCACCAGGAGAGGGGGGGGGGGGAGAGAGAGAGAGAGAGAGAGAGAGAGAGAGAGAGAGAGATTTACCAGAAGCGTTTTACAGAGACAGGTTGAAGAACAAGCTAGACAAGGATGAAGACAAAATTAGCCGAGAATGTAAAGGATGAAAAGGACACAGAAGATTAATTAGAACAGATCACCAGAGGTAGTTTGAGGCCAAGCAGAGCTGAGAGAAGCCAGATTTTAAATTTCCGAGACACCAATTACAAAAGGAGAAGAAATACTTTTATAGGTAAATGCTTCGAAACCTGCTTTCCAGGAAACTGTCTAGGGTCCCTAGTGGTGATTACGGTTGACTCAGTCCCATGTGCTAGAGGGCTCCAGATCTTCCAGGTTCTTACCCCTACCGCAGCCAGGGCTGGGGTGTGTGTGGCTTGACCAGGTACGTACCGAAGTGAGGATGACACCTCGGATGCTCTTGTCATTTTCCAGCTTTTCCAGGCTGATGATGAACTCTGTCAGAAACTCCAGGCTGAGGGAATTCACTGGAGGGTTCCGGAACTTCATCACGGCAATCCCTAGTTTAGAAAAGAGGAGGTCTTCAGAAAGGGCTCAGTGCAAGCTGCACCTGCCCACCCCTGGGCCTCAGTCTGGCTGTAGAAGCTGCAGAATTTGGTTTTAAAAGTTTAGGCAGGCCAGGTGGTGGTGGCACAGACCTTTAATCACAACATTCAGGGGCAGAGATGGGTAGACCTCTGAGTTTTAGGCCAGCCTGGTCTACAGGGCTAGTTCTAGGACAGCCAGGGCTATACAAAGGAATCCTGTCTTAACCCCTCCCCCCCCCAAAAAAAACCTTCAGCCAGGAGCTGGGTGTGGAGGTGCACACCTTTGACCCCAGTACTTAGGAAGCACAGAGGCAGGTATCTGAGTCTGAGGCCAGCCTGGTCTTTGAAGCAAGTTCCGAGAAACCCTATCTTGAAAAACAAACAAGCCGGGCGGTGGTGGCACATGCCTGTAATCCCAGCACTTGGGAGGCAGAGGCAGGCGGATTTCTGAGTTCGAGGCCAGCCTGGTCTACAGAGTGAGTTCCAGGACAGCCAGGACTACACAGAGAAACCCTGTCTCGAAAAAACCAAATCCAAGAGAGAGAGAGAGAGAGAGAGAGAGAGAGAGAGAGAGAGAGAGAAAGAGAGAGAGAGAGAGAGAGAGAAAGAAAGAGAGAGTGAGAGAGAAACAAAAACAAAAAAACAAGCAAAAATGGTTCAGGTAGGAGGCTTAGCAGGTAAAGAAAATACAGGATTTGGGAAATGTGGTTTCTGGTGAGGGTGTGGATGGATGGTGAGTTCTGTGTACCCGAGGGCAGCCTCACTCTGCTCCCTTGGCTTCTCGATCTCAAATCCCCTGAATAATGACCCTCCTGAAGGGTCAAGGTTAAGTCCTGTCTCAGGCACCCAGGACAATGTCACTAGTCCTCTTGAGAACAAAGATTCTGCAGCTGCTCTAAGTACTTGGACAAAGGGGCACCTAAGCCTATGTTAGATCATGAACAACCCTTCTCATCCTTAGGCAGGGGACACGGACACGACACTGGACGCGACACCGGGGTGTAGGGTACCGCCATCAAGACTCTTGCCCGTCCGCGATCTTTAGAGGTCACGGCACCCTAGAAGGCAGAACTAGTCCATGGAGAGGTATGATGCTCTCCCTGCTGGAGGCAAGAAGTGGAATTTGCCAGAAATTTCTAGTTTCACCAAGGGCGGCAGTATCAGAGGACCTGGGACCTGCAAAGCTCGAGACACTGAGGTGGGCATGAGCCCAGGCTGCCAGCTCTGCTCACGGAGGGAGACAGCCTGGCTGGGAACGTGCTATTGTGGTTCTGAGGCTTTGAGCTCAACATGCTCACCCAGCATGACAGACACACAGCTTGGCACGTGGTCTAACCGCCACATCCAGCCTTTTGACTCTGCAACATGCCATTGCCATTTACAAAGTTCACATTCAAGAATTGTATAATGGACCTTGGCGAGGTCACCAGACAAGATGGCAGCCTACCACAGTCATTGAAAATTTTGAACTGTGACCATCACCCACATACACGGAGGCACACACAGAGAAACATAAATAAAATTTGAAATTAAACTAAATGTACAATAAAGTATCTGTCTCTATCTATCTATCTATCCATCCATCCATCCATCCATCCATCCATCTATCTATCTATCCATCCATCCATCCATCTATCTATCTATCTATCCATCCATCCATCCATCCATCCATCCATCCATCCATCTATCTATCTATGCTACAAAGAGAAACCCTGTTTATTAAGCCAAATAAGTAAATAAATTTGTTTGTGGACATCAAATAAAACAAACAAGAGAAATATACAATTAGTTACTAAAACAAACAAAAAACAAAACAACTCATGTGTTAAGTAAGTTTACAATTCGTGTTAGGCTGTCCTTGGCTACTGCATATTATTCGCTATAGGGTGACACATCTGAAAACCACGCCTTTAAATACAGGCTTGACAGAGTCCTGCTTCTCTAAAAGAAGCAAATAACCAGGCACTGGGCAGGAGCCCCTGGATGCCTCATCCGTGCCTCTGTCATCCTTTCAGGTTCCTTCTTTCAGAGATATCCCAACGGAGGCAGGAGACACACTCTACGGCAGTCAGGCCTCCCTGGCTCTGCTTAGGTACTTAATAGCTCCAGGGAGCTGTGCCAATCTAGGAAGGCATCACTGAGGCCTAGCCTGAGTAGGCACCTCAGGGAGCCCGGGAGATGGAGACAGTCCACATGACAAGTCCAGCGAGGGGAGGGAAGTGGCTAATAGTCCCATCTGCTCTGGCTCGGCAAAAATAAACGAGGTTTTTTTTTTTTTTTTTTTTTTTTCTTTTTTGGATACAGTCTCATTGCGTAGACTTGGCTGCCCTGCAACTCACTATACAGACCAGGCTGGTCTCCAACTTGAAGATGTCCATCTGCGTCTGCCTTCGGAGTGCTGGGTTGAAAGGTGTGTGCCAACATTGCCTAGCAATTTCAACTTTTAAAAAAGTAGGCAGGTTGCAGTTTTAGGTCAGCGGGCTACAGAGAACCCCCCTCCCCTGCAATAGGGAATCTACTTTCATTTTCTATACAGAAAACATAAAAACAAACAGAAACAACATTTAAAATAAACCAACCAAACAAAAAAACCCACCTTTACTTGTAGCACCTGGGAGCACAGGCAAGAAACTCAGTCAGCGTGGGATTCCATTTCAAAATAATACATAAAGATACTAACTCCAAATCACACTCTAAAGAATCTCTTAGGAATGAACTCTAAAATATCCTTAAAAGGGCTGGAAAGATGACTCTGAAGGAGGCAGAGGTAGGGGAATCAGAGTTCAAGGTCATTTCTGGATGAACATAAAGTTGGTCGCTACAGTCTTAGCGGCGTGCTGCAACAGCTGTCAAGAGGCAGGCCTCAGCCTGCAGCTGCAGGAAAACACCAGGGCGGCACCAAGACACTTCCTCAGCCACCACAGGGGCTATTCATGGTGGATCGTCTGCTTTTGTGGAATAAACACTGGAGGAGCTGTCCTGCGGCGGGGGGTGGGGTGGGGGGGGTTCCACGATGGTGACACCTCCTCTCCAGCCTCCCCCAGCAGTGATGGTGCCTCAGGCGAAGCTGCCTGTGGCCAAGAAGGTCTTTCCATCCCAACCCATGGAAGAGGGGAAGAGGAGGTAAAAAACCCCACCAAACCTTGGGAAGCTCAGGACTTGAAATCTCACCAATCCTTGGTCCAGAAAGCTCTGCTCTGAAAAGTTCCACCTCTTAAGAAATCCTATAGAAGCCCCGCCTTATGCTCAGCTCCCCGCTGTGCGCTCCTGTGAGCATAGGTAGCCACTCCTGGATTCACCCTTCTACATCCTGGACCCTCCAGATTTGCTGCCTGGTGTGACTCTCTCATTGGTAGAAGACACGAAGCAATGAAGAGAAGAAGGGGAGAGAAGGAGTGGGGCTGGGCCCCTGAAGTGCTCAGCTCAGCTGGGGATCCCCTCTCCTGGAGCTGCAACAACTCTGCTGAGGAGGGTGCTACCTCTCAGAGCTCTGTGGTTCCCGTATCTCCAGATGCCTCTCCATTGGGATGCTGCCCAATCTCAGTGCTGTATGGTTCTTGGGCTCTGGGTCTTAGGACACCCTTCCACTGGGATACCTTTTCCCCTCAGAGCTGTGTGGTTCCTGGCTTCCAAGTCCCAGATGCCCTTCTACCCGAGAAGAAACAGCTACATAGGCCAGTGGGCTATGTGAGACCCTGTCTCAGGAAAGCAGTAAGCCAGGTGAGGTCACACTAGAATGGTCCTTATGTTCAATAGGACTGCTGTCCTCATGAGAGGAAAGGTGCAAGAAGGCCACATAAAGACAGTGGCAGAGGCCTGGGGCTCTGGTCCCTAGAGCCCACATAGAAGCTGGACAGGCAAGGCCGTCACTGGTGATCCCAGCACTCTGTAGGCAGACAGGATTCCCAGAGCAAGCTGGATAGCTGTTCTAACTGGAATTTGTAAGCTCTCTGGGTTCTGGGCCTCAGAAAAGAGAACATGCATGCACACACACACTGGCACATCCTCATTCACATTCATTCACACACACACACACACACACACATACACACACACACACACACACACTGGTACACCCTCATTCACATTCAGTCTCACACACACACACACACACACACACACACACACACACACACACAGGCACACCCACACACACACACACACACTGGCACACCCTCATTCACACACACACATACATACACACACTGGCACACCCACATTCACATTCACACACACACACACTGGCACACCCTCATTCACACTCACACACACACACACACTGGCATACCCACATTCACACACACACACACACACACACACAGATTAAAAGGAGTACCCACAGACCTCCATTTCCAGGCATAAGCCACCCAGTCCTAAGGGCACAGGAAACACGTGTTCTTTGGATGGCACCTGCCTCAGGTCCCTGCGTGTTCCCCATCTTTCCAGTATCCACAGGCGACCATCTGATTTTTAAGGCAGCCCACCTGCCTGGAGATTCGTGTCTGTCGAGGAACCTACTGTAGTTAGAAGTAAAGGTTTCCCTGACACCCCAAAGCCCGACAACACTGTAGCGGCTTGCTACTCCCACTGCACTGTGCTTCAAGTCCAAAGACACCAAGGAGCCGGTAGCAGAGACGATCCATCTGGGCTGTGACTTTGGTGTCTTGCAAGATGGCAGCGGGCAGAGCGCCCCTGACTGTTTGGGTCAGGCCGCCCTCACCTTTCCTGTCTTTAACTCATCCGTTTGTGCAATCCCTCTTGTTTTTCTGTACTGGTCTTCAGAGGAAGAGGCAACAGAAACCTCTCAGACCCAGATACGCAAGGTTTCTAGTGGGGGATCAACTCCCACTCATTTACCCACCGTGGCTGAAAATGCCGGCTCCAGGTGCCCGTCACAGCCCTGGGCTCTGGCACAGTCACTGTAGTCTAAGTGCAGAAGGCCAGGGCGGGCCTCCAGAAGTACTGGCTCTGCTGCGCTCTGCCGCTCACTGGCATCGGCAGTGCTCAAAGGGCTCCCAGATCACAAGCAGCCTCTCAGCTGAGGACGCAGGTGCCAAGTGGGTTCTGTTAAGACCTTTAACTTAAGTGGAAGAGGTAACTGTGGCCCAGTTAGAGGCCTGCATAGGGCAAACACCTCTAGGTTAGATGGCAGAAAAAGATCTGAAAAGTCTGGCTCGGCTGAGGGCACTAGGGGAAAGGTAAAGAGGCAAAAGGTGAACCTGACATAACAAAAGAGAAAACAGGTGAACTTGGTCATTGTGGGAGTGGTAACCGACCCCCTGGCGCACAGAAGATACAATCTTTCTTTTTCTTATTTTTTGTTTTTTTGAGACAGGGTTTCTCTGTGTAGCCCTGGCTGTCCTGGGACTCACTCTGTAGACCAGGCTGGCCTCAAACTCAGAAATCTGCCTGCCTCTGCCTCCCAAGGGCTGGGACTAAAGGCGTGAGCCACCACTGCTCGGCCTAGATAAAATCTTTAATGGTGAGTTGAGCAGAATCTAAAACCAAACATAAATGCCTCTGGCTTTTGGCACAGCTGATCTGAGGAGTCTGCCCATTAGAAGGGCCTGCTAGGCGACACTGGGAAGACGGTAAAACAGGCCAAAGAGCCCATCTTCATATAAGGAGACCCTCTGCCAAAAAGACCCTGTATCAACCCTGACAGAGACTATTCCCGTGGTAGCAATGTTCAGTCTTTAGGGTGTTTATGGTTATAGAGAGAAGGCTTAGTGGTTAAGAATACTGGTTGCTTTTCTAGAGGAACAGGGTTTGATTCCCAGCACCCACACGGCAGCTCATAACTGTCTGTAACTCTAGTTACAGGGGATTTAACATCCTATTTTTGTCCTCCACAGGCCAAAACATACAAACAGGCCAAAACAAACAAACAAACAAACAAACAAACAAACAAACAAAAATGAAAATACCCTTAAAAGGGGAAATCATTTGAAATGTAAATAAATTATATCGAATAAAAAAAAATTAAAAAAAAATGAAAATCCCCAAACCTATGTACATAATTTTTTTTTTTTTTTTTTTTTTGGTTTTTTGAGACAGGGTTTCTCTGTGTAGCCCTGGCTGTCCTGGAACTCACTCTATAGACCAGGCTGGCCCGGAACTCAGAAATCCGCCTGCCTCTGCCTCCCAAGTGCTGGGATTACAGGCGTGCAACACCACTGCCTGGCAATAAAATAAATTGTTTAAAAAAAGGTAAAGAAGTGTGCTAAACTATGATCACAGAGGCAGGTGGGTTGAGGTCAAAGGTCAGTCTCAATGACAGTTACATAATGAGTTCCAGGTCAGCCTGGGATAAATAAAATCCTGTCTCAAACGAACAAAACCAACAAAAATCCCATAAGCTAAAGGGACACGTGGACTTTTTCATTTTGCCTTTGAAATATAGGTATCATTGGTTCTACAAAACCAAAATAAATAAATAAAACCAATTGCTATCATCTTTGCTTTTCTTTTTTTTTTTTTTTTTTTACATTGGAGATACACATGCTACTTATTACTTTAAATTATATATAAAAAATATAGGTAAATATATACATGTAAAAATATATGCCACTTATTAAATTGTGATGACAAATACATGATAGTAAGTCTAAATATCTAGTCACCTTTAAGTGTATAATCCGTTGACTTGTCATGGTATTGTTTTCACCTCTATTCATTCTAGTATTTTTATTTATTTACTTTTGTGGTACGGGGATTAAAGCCCAGGCCTAGCACATGTTAAGACAGTTTCTACCATTAAGGAACTTCTCTCCAGTGCACTAATATTCTAGCACTGATCTAGCGTGATCCCTATCACGCAGGGATCTAGACTTTGACCTCCATGTCCAAGGTAGAGTGATCCCTCACCCGATAGGTGCCAAGAATTACTGTTGAGAGAACAGGGTTAGGGTTAGAATGTGATCCTAAACTCTAGGCCCAGCTCCGTCCTCCTCTCCCAGGTTTTTCTTCCATAAGTGCATTAACTTTCATCTTGGAAAATTCCACTCAACTCCCCCAAACCCCCAGCATCGGCACTTTACCTATAGCTCCCAAACATTAACTAGGAAAATGGTTGCTGGGGTCTGTGCCACACTCCAGTATTAGGAAAATATTCAAAAAATACTCCCAATTATTTTCACGTCAGATTTTTGAGACACTGTCTCATGAGGCTCAGACTGGCTTCAGCTGACTTTACAAGCATAAGCCACCGCTGCAAGCTATAATCATTCTTAAGTAATCGTTTAAGTAACAGACCATAACTTTAGGAACTTTAACCAAAACGTTAAAAACTCAACCATTCTGTCATTGAAACTACCCGGTATGAACTTAAGTTTTAAACAGAATCTGAGTTTATGTGAGTTTCTGCTTTTGGAAATTCAAAGTGCTCGTCCCCAGCCTGACCTCACACGGAACTTGTGGGCTCGCAGCCGGAGGACATTTACTCAGATGTCGCCTTCCCACTCACCTGCCGCGCCCTCCGTCTCCACCAGCACCCGCTTGTTAGCGAAGCGCCGCGCGCCGTCCACGGCCTCCCTGCGCCCGAGGAGGGATCCTGCGGACAGCCCGGAGCACGTTAGTGAGCACGCCCAGACTCTCACCACCGCCGCCCGCGCACCCAGCCCTCCGTGAGGCCGTGCCGCCGCTCTCCCGCCCGGGCCACGCACCCGCGTGCAGCAGAACGCGACTCGCAGCACGCAGCGCCATCTTGGCTGCCGGTGGGGACACCAGCGCCCGAGAGGCTTCGCTTCCAGCCCAGCGCTGCAGACTCCTCCTCTCCGGCCGGCCCCGCCCCCGCCAGGTCACGAAGAGCCAGCCCGCAGCGTCCAGACTGGGAGGATCCCAGCCCGTTACTTGGGTCAGAGTGAGACCCCCCCAGCTCTCAGCCGCTGGCATCTGACTAGGCATTGAGTGAGCTCCTGCCAGGGCCCGGGACTGCGCGGTCGGGGTGTGTGTGTCACAGAGAGCTTTTCTAGAGTTCCTGCCAGATATCTGCTGGGAAAGCTGCCAGAACTTCCGCAGGCACTTGCAGAGCTGGGATTAGGAAGAAGAGGTTGACTTGCCAGCACAGGGGCGAGCTTGGGAGGCCTTCTACGCGGGTTACTTGTCCTCAATATTTTTGTTTCAATACTGAAGGGGCACAAATACAAGAAGTCTTCCTTCTTGGTGAAGACTTCTGTGGCGCACCGGTATGAAATCAGAAACTGGACACCCCCACCAACTCAGAGCTTTTAGAAATGCTACCTTGGAGATTAAACTCAAAGTGAGTTCTTAGTTTAGTCACACAAATCCAGACTGTTCTGGACTAAGATGAGGCAGTGAAATCACTCAGTTTGCATTTTAACCTAGATTTTATTCAACACCGTCCTTTTATTCTACACAAGTACAACCACAACCTTATCTAAAATGCTACAAAGTTATAAAACTCAAAACAAATTTTATAGTACGACTGTACAATAAAAGCAAAGGGGGCAATGTATACACTGCCAAGGTTAACCTGCAACGTCACCACCAATGGCAGGTGACAGTGGGGGTGGGGTAGGTTCCATGAGGATCCTGTAGAACTGGCTCACTAATTTTACAAAGTAACAGAGACACAGGGACAGAAAAAAGATAAGCATTTGTGGAGGAATCCCGCAAAGGTTTTAACCCTAGAAGTTGAAGAGCACTCAGCAGGGGGCACCGTCAGGCCCAACAGAACAGCAGCTTGGTCCTTTCCAGAGCTGCAGCGCGGTGACACCAAGGGCTTGAGCAGGTTGTCTGACTGGTTCTGGGTCATCCATGGAGGAAATGGGTGTGCTGGCACGGGCTCCAGCTGGCTCTGCTAGCAGACTATCGAGAATGGAAGGGGTGAACTTTCTAGCCAGACAACTACAGGGTAGTCTATGGGAACAGTCCTGAATCAACAGTACCTCTCCAAGCCAGAACCCTCCTGCAGAGGAACCATCTCAACTGCTGTCTTCAAAGGGGTCCTTCCCTACAGATAGGCCCTCATTTGGCTAGAGCAAAGGACAAAACTGAGTCTGGGGAACATAAGTTACAGAGGTACGAATCAATGTCCCTGCTTATCGCGAGGAGTTGGAGCTGGATCGGCTCCTGTGGCGGCGGCGGCCAGGAGATCGAGACCTCCTACGCACGGGGGACCTGCGTCTTGGGGATCTGGACCTGCGGGAAGAGAAGTTCGGTCAGTGCAATCTTCAAGCAGCGCAGCTAGGGGACAGACTGGCCTTTCTAAGACAATCCTGTTTTTGTTCACAACCCCAAACTTGGCTTCTGCTATGTCTGACCCCAAAGTTCCCTACACTCCAGTTTGGTTTTTTGAGACAGGGTTTTCCTGTCTCTGTCTTCTGGGTGCTAGGATTAAATGCCTGTGCCACCCTGTCTGGTCCCTCATTATGAAAGATAGAGGGTCTCTTGGGACCCAAGACACCTCAGACTCCAGAAGTAGTTCTTTTGAAGGGACGCATCTGCCTGTCAATAACACATTCTGGCTGTCCTTTTCCTGGCCAATTCCGACGTCATACTTGCTGACCTGCTTTCTACACATCCAACCCTAAATGACCAAAAGTCATCACAGCCATTTAGATTTATAAATCATACAAAGAAGCAAGATGGGTTAAGGACAATTCCAAATTGACTCACCTTCTCCTCATCCGTGGGGGTGACCTACGCCACATGGGAGGTGGTGGAAGCATTCTCCTGGGTGGGCTGAATCGCCTAGGCGGTGGTCGAGGCCAGGGTGCCAACACAGCAGTAGCAGTGATCTCTTGGCCATCAATTTGTCCTGTAGAAAACAGGAACAAAACCATAACATTTCTAATATATCACAGCAGGAAAAAAGCAGGAGATCTAAAAGAGACACTGAACAACTTCCCAGAAGACAAGATTGTTAAGAATGTGTTGAAAGCTGCTAGATATAAGGCACAGAACTCGAGTCAACAGTGACAAGACAGCACAGGACTGACTGCAGAGTGGGGGGCTCCTGAGGGTCAGGAAGGTGCCACTAGAAGCTGAGCTTCCTTCTGTTTTTCGAGACTGGGTTTCCCACATAGCTGTCCTGGAAGTCACCATGTGGAACAGACCAACCAGGAACTGAACAAACCCACCTCCTGCCTCTGAACAGCTAGGATTAAAGACGCATGCTATCAAACCTGGCCTGTAATTCCCTTCTTTTCAAGATAGTGGGAAGCTCAGGCTGAGCTAAAGAAAAAGGACACCTGCTTGAAAACGTCTGCAGCACTCTACATGAACTAATTTTCTTGGTTTTTTTGGATTTTTGGTTTTTTTGAGACAGGGTTTCTCTGTATAGCCCTGGCTATCCTGGAACTCACTCTGTAGACCAGGCTGGCCTCGAACTCAGAAATCCGCCTGCCTCTGCCTCCCAGAGTGCTGGGATTACAGGTGTGAGCCACCACTGCCCGGCATGAACTAATTTTCAAACAGAGATAAGAAAAATTTAGAAATGATCTCAAAGAAAAGCGCTGTAGGACACATTTCAGAGGAAAAAAAAAAAGCCAAGAACACTGAGGTGCACACAGGAACACCTAACAGCTGAAGTCTCCACATCTAGGGTTGGCCCTGAGAGCACAAACCTAGCTCAGGGTTAACAAGGCCAGAAGCTAATTCAGGTACACTCATTTACACTCCAAAGGTTTTAATATAACTTAATCCCAGCCTAAGACAGGTGCTGGCTCTCAGCCAAACCAGCTCCAATGAAGAAAGTCACTGTAGAAACCACTGCATCTAGGTAAGATACTGCATCTAGCCAGTTGCCAGCGCAGACCACCCTAAATGTCTCTAGTCCCCTGAATTTAACTGATTACCAAATTCTCACTATGCCAGTTCCAGATGATAGGCAGATTTAAAGTGACTCATCAGACCCAAGTTGGTAAGAATAACATAGGTAGCTAAGGCGAGCCCCTGAAACATGTGAGGGGGCCTGAAGTAGCAGCTAAGTATCAGAGAAAATCCATACTCAATGGCAATCATTAAAAAAACAAAAACAAAAACAAAAAAACCCCGAAACCGTCATTTGTAAAGCTTAACAGGCACCTGAGGATTCTCCAGTTCCCCCAACACAGGCTGATGGTCCAGACTGTATGCTGTCAGTTCTCAGCCCCAGCACCCTACATCCTAGAGCTAGAAACAACTTTTGTAATTCCTTAAGATGCTGATTTATAGACAAAGTGGAAATTGGCCACCAAAAACTATTCCTAAGTACTCGTGCTTTAAAAACCACTCCACTAACACAAAATTATAAACATTGCCTTAAGAGATACATTGTATGAAGTCAGTACATGTATCATACAGCAAAGCAATCCTAAAAATGCTGAAATGTTGGCAAAATAAAAAAGGATACTTAGAAAATACTCCCATTTTAAAGCCAAATATATTACTTGTGAAAAGCTTCATTTTTAACAGATTGAAGATTTCTTAAAATGCTAATATATTCATATTTGCTAAGTTTTTCAAGAATAGCAAATGCTTCATAAAACATGTTTTGGTACACACACCCCTACTACGTAAGATGCACCTAGTTTGGAAATCTACTTCAGGGTCCCTCTCCAAGGACAGAGGCGATGGTAGGGCTGAGGGCGGGCACAGCATCACTTACCTCCATCCATGTGTTTCAGTGCCTTCTCTGCTTCATCTGGATTCTCAAATTCCACATATGCATAGCCTTTGGATAGATGGGGATGCATCCTTTCTACAGGCATGTCAATCATTTTAATTTTCCCGTAAGTAGAAAATATTTCCATGATATGATCCTAGAGAGAGAAAGGTCACATCCCTGTTTGCCAATCCATTACTTAATGGCCAAAGGGAATTCACTAAATGCTGAGTAAATCTCTCCAGGACCTCTCTTGGACATAAGTCTAATAAATAAGACCATTTATTTATGTATTTATTTATTTATTTATTTATTTATTTTTCTTTTTTTGGGTTTGGTTTTTTTCGAGACAGGATTCCTCTGTATAGCCCTGGAACTCACTCTGTAGACTAGGCTACCTCTGCCTCCCAGAGTGCTGGGATTACAGGCATGCGCCACCACCACCGCCGGGCTAAGACCATTTATTTAGTAAATAAATGTAGCAGCATTCTAACCAAGTCATGGGCTGCACACATATCGTTCTCCAGAAGGTCTGCATTCTACATGCACCTGCTGCCCGACTCCAGCTTGTCCAACCGCTGTGGACCTTACCTTGGTCACATTCCTGGTGAGCCTCCCAATGTGCACTTTGGTGGGTTTAGGTGAAGGGCTCCGCCTTTTCCTCTCTTTTTCATCTCTTTTAGGTGGTTTGGACCTGAAAACAAAAATACCCAGAAATTTTCAGCACACCCCAAGTACAGTATGGTTTTAGGGGTGGAGTTCAGGGTAACATCCTAGATTTGGTCCTCAGCACTGAAAAAGAAAACCTATTGGCTGTGTGTGTGTTGGTTGGCATATGCCTAACATCCCAGTGCCCAGGAGGAGTTTAAACAGCCAACTGGCACTGCCTTAGTGAGACCCTGCCTCAGCAACAAACACAGTGACATTTCTTCTTAGCTTCAACAGCTTCTAGAGGAGTTTCTTATTAATTCACCTATATTATCTATGGTTTGAATGAAACTGGACCCATAGCACGTGTATTTGCTTAGGTAACAGGGAGCGCACTATCTGAAGAAGATTAAGAGGCATGGTCCTGTGGGAGGAAGCACGGCAGGCCTGTTTCTCCATTTTCCTGCTGCCTTTGGATCTGGGTGTACACCTGGCAGTTACCGTGCCTGCTTGTGTGCCACCATGTTCTCTACCAAGAGGATAATAGACCAAACCTCTGAAACTACAATGACATCCTTTATAAGACTATCCCTGATTCAGAAATCAAACTAAGACCCCTTCAAATTTGTGTGTCTATGTGTGGCACCTGTTTCTGTGTGGGCACGTACCAGGGCAACACAGATGGAGTTAGAGAATAACTTGTGGGAGACGCCCTCTGGGTGATAGGCATGGCAGCCAGCACCCTCACTGACCTGTACTTCCTGCCCATCCTCTAACTCCTTTTATTCACGTCCTTTCATGTCTTTTTGAGACAGGCTCACAAGCAGCCCACCATGACCTCACATCTCTGACCATCTGCTACAATGCTGTATGCACCACTGCACACCCCGCACGTGTGCGTTACTGTGCTTATGTGGAGGTCAGAGCACAGCCCACAGGAGCTACCACATGCCACCGTGTAGGTCCTGGGGATTAAACTCAGGCTGTTAAGCTTGGCAGCAAAGACCTTTCTGTCAGCCCAAACTACTCTTTTAGCAGCCATGGCAAGGAGCAGGCTAGCCATTCTTAACTCACTTGGAGCGGGAGCGCCGCCTGTTGTCGTGCCTGCGCCGCGAAGGGCTTGGGGAGCCAGAGGAGCTGCTAGAACTGGAGCTTCGGGAGGTGCTGGAGCTTCCTGAGCGGCTGGAGGCAGAGGACGAGCTGGAGCCACTGCTCGAGCCTGTGCTGGTGCTGGAGCCCGAGCTGGAGGTTGAGCTGGACCTAGACCTGAGGACAAACAAGGTGGGGGTGGGGGTCGCAGGGTCAGTGAGCTAGAGTAGCATTTCTGCAAGGACTGACTGCTCAGGAGAGGAGAGAGCTCTCCTGGTTCTTTAAGGCCCATTTCACCAGTAATGACATCAGACAAGTCCCAACACTGTGAGATAGGCTGTTGTTACCTATACAGAATACTTATTTTTACCAATGAGAAAAAAGTAGCAGTCTAGCAGAAGTCAGTTCAACTGTGCTGAAGGCCAGTTCAGGCAGGTTTAAAAAAAAAAAAAGAGAGAGAAAGAAAGGGGCTGGAGAGATGGTTCAGAGGTTAAGAACACTAACTGTTCTTCTAGAGGTCCTGAGTTCAATTCCCAGCACCCACATGGTAGCTCACAACCATCTGTAATGGGATCTGATGCCCTGGTGTGTCTGACAATGCACTTAGAAAAAAGATAACATAAAAATAAATACGTCTTTAAAAAAAAAAAAGGAGGTCTAGGGGCTGAAGAAATGGCTCTGCAGGTCAGAGGAACCAAGTTTGGTTTCCAGCAGCCACGTGGCAGCTCACAACTGCCTCTGACTTTAGTTTCAGGAGACCCAATGCACCTTTCTGGCTTGTGTGGGAACCAGGGAAACACATGGTATGCATGTATAGGATGCAGCCAAACTCATAAAATATTACACAGTAAAAAAAATTATTACACAGTAAAAAAAAAAAATTACACAGTAAAAAAAATATAATGAAACTCAAAATCAGCATACTCTATTAGGGCCTTATCAATAACCCTAGGGTCAGTCAGTTTTCGAAGTAGTTAAGGCAAGGTAGTCTTCCCTTGGGCAACCAGCTGGATTCAACTGGCAAGCTACAGGCACCAATGAAAGAGCAATCAAAAAGCAAGGCAGACAGACCTCTCCTCCCAGCAAAGATGCTGTCATTCTCAGCTCGACTGGGCTTGTCTCTCTTGGAAGGGACAGGGTCAAGGGACCCTCAGTGGAGCATCCAGACCCCCCCTCCACCAGTTGCAATTCTGCCCTATTTGCACAGGTCCTCAGGTCTCAGGCAAAGGATTTAAGTAGGGGACTGTGAGGGCAGGGAGCACAATCACAGGGCAGTTACCACCCACACTCCCACCAGCTATCCCTCACCCACTGTACTTTGTTAGGAAGCCTAACGAACTCTCACTGGTTTCCCCAGAGTGAACTTTGGTGAACCCCACCTAGGTTTGTTTGTGGGAACATAGGGAGGGCAGATGGTCTTTACATCTCTCCAACGGAAGGAATTTAACACCCAAGGCTGACCTCTGGCCTCCACAACACACACACCACCCCCTTTTCCCAAAGTTGTTCTTGTATGGCTTTACAGTGAAGGAAGACATGGTTGCGTCTGCCCAACCTGGTGCTGCTGCTTCCACTTGAAGCACTGCGTCTCTTCCGAGTCTTATCTCTGCCACGATCCTTCTCACTTGACTCTTTAGTGGCACCTTTATCTTTAGATCGATCCTTGGACTTCTCATCAGAGCGGTCCTTGCGTTTGGTAGGAGAAGGAGCCCTGCACGATAAGAGAGAATGTGAGGTTGCAGGCTCCCCTGACCAAACCCTGAGATAGCACAACCCAGTAGTGGGGTCCAAAAGGATTACTAAGATCCCAGGTGATCACAGAGCGAAATCATCTGTGGATTAGGGCACACACTGTAGAACAACAACAACAACAACAAAAATCTCCCCTTTCTGAGGGTCCTTAAACAGCAAGCACCCCCAAAATAGCACTAGAAAGATCTTACAGAGGATTACCTAGTGCTGGACTTTCTATTATTCTCTTTGACTCCTAGCAAGCTCTTCTTTTTCACTCCTGATAAATCCATTCTCCCCTTCTTCAAGGCAGCAATGTCGGCCTCACTTATCTGAACTCTCACTTCTAAGTGGAGTCTGAGAAACGATCCCTAATCGATTGCAATTTACGCCAAAGAGCAGCCTAGTAACAAGATAAAAGGATTTAAATAGAGTAAGCCAATTGACAACGCATCAAATCTACTTTGCATCAAAAAAGTTGAGCACACAAACAGGAAGCACAGCAAACAGCAAGTGTCCACACAGCCTGCACACCCAGGGGACGGTCCTCATCGCTTCAGGGAGGCCTTTCAGACTCCATAGGCCACCTTAGTTTTTTTATTGGAAAAAGAAATGCAAACTGTATTACACATCTAAGGCACAGGCATATTACAATTCTTCTTCGTTCTCCTTAATGAGATGGGAGAGGTAATGGGGCAGGTATGTAGATGGCTTTCAACATACTAAACATTGCAATGGCCTCAGGAGAAAAACCCAGATTTGTCTTACTGGCATAGTTTTCTTTAGAGATACAATGAGTAATGAGTGGATGTCACTTTGAGTGGCAAGCACCAAAACATTACTCAACACAATGTACAAGACATCACAGAAGAACATTAAAATAGGACTGGAAGCCAGAGTGGCGGTGCAAGCCTTCAGTCGCAGCACTTGGGAGGCAGAGGCAGACTGATTCAGAGAGCTAGTTCTAGGACAGCCAAAGCGACAAAGAAACCCTGTCTGGAAGAAAAAAGAAAAGAAAAAGGCAAGAAATAGTAAGACTGTCAGGTAAACTATAAACAAACATGGGGAAAATGTGACTTGTTATCCGAAAATACCATTTCAGAGACAGGGCACTTCTAAAAGCTGCTGAGTAAGTCTAGCCCACGAGAACAGCTCTCCCTTCCACTCTGACAAATACAAATGATTTCCTATCCAGCTTCTTTCCAGGGCTTTACCATCTTTCAAGCTGTCTTCTAATGGTCTGGAGTAAGTAAGCATGCCTGTGCTTCAGGCCCCACTAGGGCCTTCTGGATTGTGGCACTCTTTTTTTTTTTTGCTTTTGTGTAGCCCTGGCTGTCCTAGAACTCATTCTGTAGACCAGGCTGGCCTTGAACTCACAGAGATCCCCTACTTTTGCTTCCTAAGTGCTGGGATTAAAGCTTGTGCCACAACACCCTACTGGAAGTCATTCTTCCTGTCTCCTGAGTACAGGGACTAAAGGCTTAATTTTATTAAAGACAAGGTCTCTAGCCCAGGATGGCTTCAAATATCCTATGTAGGATGACTTGATCTCCTGCCTCCACCTGGGATTATAGGCGTTATATATGGGGCTAGAGATTGAAACCAGGGCGTAGAGCACAACAGGCAAAAGCTCACTACCAAGAATTCCTGACAATTAGTTCCCCAAAGCCTTGCTTGGCTAAATCAATATTCAATCTGGCAAGGCTAAAAGCTCAGTGGTAAATGGTAGTTGATTTCTGAATGCTTAATAAACTGTTATAACTCAGCTCACTTGTGGGTGAGCTCACTTACAGCAGCACTGTCCATGAGTGTGAACCATGAGCACATCCTTAAATTTCCTTTCAGCCAAATCACAAGAATTAATGAAACCCTTTTTTCAAGAACCGGGGAACGAGGCTGAGTTCAAAGGCCAGCCTGGTCTACAGAGCTAGTTCTGGAACAGGCAAGGCTACACAAAGTAACCCTGAGCCCAGTGCACTCAACAAGAACTCTACCACTGACAAATACTGACAGTCCAAAATTAAAGGCTTTGCTTGTTTTTTTTTCTTCCCCCTCTTGAGACATGGTCTCACTAGGCAGCCTTGGCTAGCCTAGGTTGATCAAGCTAGCCTCAAACTCTTGTCATCCCAGTGCTGGGATTAAAGGGTCCCCAAACTAGTTTTTAACAAGATAATGAGTATTATCTTTCTAACATATAACCAATATAAAATTACCAAGTTCTTTGTGGGTTTTCTATACCAAGTCATTTAAATCTGATATGCACTTTTATACTTCAGTTTGGGTTGCTATCCAAGTGCTTCATACCAATGGCAAAGAGTAGAGACTAACCCTTGATCACCCCACCCAACCTGCTAGAACCAAACAAGTAGAACCCATCGTTAAGCGCTCTATAAATTGTGAACCATGGAGTAAGCGAGCACTTCGCTGGGTGTGGTCGAGTGCTAGAAAGCAAAGGTGAGGGTCTCTGTTCACACGAGCTCAGGTAACAGCTCAGGACCTTGGTCACCTCTCCCATCCTCCGGAAAGGTGTGCGTCCAACAGCCAGAGAGAGGAGAAAACAAATAGTTAAATCTCGAGCAGAGGGCGTTTTGGCAATCTTCAAAGCACTCTCGACATATAAAAGCACATCTGCCTACGAAGTAACACAAGGTAGAGGGAGCAGGCATACACCGCGTCTCTACCATCAACCATAACCTTCCCATATCCTCTCCCTTTGAGCTCCGTAACCGTGCTCAGTCCATCCTAGGACGGATCCTCAAGGCCTAGAACTGAGCACTACATACCGGATTCCTACAAATACTCGTGGAAAGAGATCTAAAAGGAAACCAACCTTTTAGGCCGGCTCGCAATCTGCACCGTCCGCTCCGGCCACATACAGCGACCTCGCCTCCCACCCTTTCTCCACTCACTACTCAGGTCGGGCCCGGCGTGGCGAGCCTAGGTCTCCAGCCTGACAAGAAAACAAGAGAAGCGGCGGAGCTCGCAGCTGCTGGAGTCCTGTAGGCTAAACTGGTCGCGGCCGAGCGAACGGTGCGGGATCGCCTTTCCGTTCGCGTCCGCCTCGACCACTTCCGGGCCGCGGCCTCGACACCTCCCACTCCGCCCGACCAGCACCACACTCTCTTCGTGCTCTGCTCCTCGCCGGCGGACCTCTGCCGCACTGCGGAGCTGCGGAAGGCAACCGGCTCCACGATGCGCCCCGCCAAGCCTGGCAGAAGGCCCCCAAAGGTCGGATGCGGCCGGATTCCTATCCCGACTTACATCTTCCCAAGGCCGCCGCCACCTCCCGCTCTTCTCAGACCCGGACGCCGGCGCAACTCTGTCGTCAGAGAAGCGGGAAGGCGCAGCCGTCGGCGCGCAGCGATGACGTAGCACACCAACCAATGCAAGCTAGCGGTGAGGACTAAAGGACAGCAACTGTTTGTGGGCGGAGCGTAATAGCGCTTTTTTTTTTCTTCCCCCCCCTGATTGGACGCTGGTCTATGCTTTCCCGGATCTGTGTGTTTGGAGCTACTCGGGTTCCCTCCACTGTTAGCTCTGCTGTCCTCAGGGTCTAAGGCTATGCACCCTGCTGAGGCCGCGCTGTTGTAAAGGGACAGGCTGGTACAGACGGTGAGTTCGTATCGTCAAAACTCTCTGGTCATTAGTGTTCACGTAGACGTGGTCTCTGCTGGTAGGATTCAGCTGACTGGGTGCAGCGGGCGGCCGGTGTGGCCAGAAAGAAAAGGAATTTGAGCCGGGCGGTGGTGGCGCTCGCCTGTAATCCCATTACTTGGGAGGCAGAGGCAGGCGGATTTCTGAGTTCGAGGCCAGCCTGGTCTACAGAGTGAGTTCCAGGACAGCCAGGGCTATACAAAGAAACCCTGTCTCGAAAAAACCAAATCCAAAAACAAAACGAAAAGGAATTTGAGGAAGTGTTGAAGACGAGGAGGTTTCTCCAAGGTGACATTTCTGACAAGGATGCGTGGGGCAGAAGGAACAGCAAAGGCGCTCAGACTCGCAGGGAGAAGACGGGGGACGCTAGTCTGGATCGGGGTTACCGTCAGTACCTTCATGGCAAGGACTTGGAGATCCGGTCTTTGCACGAGGCTAAAGAGTAGCGCCCGCCGTAGTGCTCCGCCTTCCAACTCTGCCTAGCATTCTTGCTCCGTGACTTTTTCCGGAAGAAAGGCATATGCACACAGTCCCCGCGGTTTTCAACGTGGATTTGAGGCAGGAACAAAGAAAGAGGAACGGATCTAAGGTGGGCTTCAGGGGGAAGTAACTTAGATTCGGATTACATATTGCTGTGAGATAGGAAAGAAGCCAACGTGCAGCTTGGTGACCCCGGAGAGATGGAGAGAAGAAATTATCTCGGTCCAAGGAGCTGGGCACAGGACAGCCAGGAAAAGGAGCCTGTTTCTGAAGTCTGCTCTCCTGAGGAGCCAGTTCATTTGGGGGTGGGGTTAGCAGATCTAGACACTAGTTTGGTACCCTTGTTGGATTGAAGATATTTGGTTTACAGGATATTTAGGATAAGCTGATTTTCCTGCATTGCTGTCGTGTCTGCTGTGGTCAGACCCAAGTGGTAAGTGGATGTTAGCTGTCCTCTGGAGGAACAGAACTCAGAATGAAAATAAACAAATAAATAATGACACTCATTTACGTAGTCTGGTTTATCCACACTAGAAAGGCTGAGAACCAGTAGCTTTCTAAGATGCCTTTGTAGTCTTAATCTGGTGCTGAAATCATGAGGATTCCTGGTCTTCACTAGCTGGAAGGTTGAAGAAGCTGGGTTCTGATGTCAGTGAAAGATGGCAGCACAAAGGTAGACGGACTTGTGGAGAAAAGCAACAAGAGTGAATCTCGGGCCTTCTGTGCAGACGCTAGAGAAAGCGCTGACCGGGTTTAGGTTTGTCTTCCTACTTAACAAAATCACAAACATCCCTCCCAGGTGTGCCCAGAGGCATGCCTCTCCGTTAATTCCAAATTCAGTCAAGTCGACCACCATCTCAGTGGGTCAGAAGAGCAGTGTTCCAGGGACTTCAGCTGGCTCTTGTAGAGAAAGGGCCTTTGAGGGTCTCTGATGAGGTGGTAATGGTCACACTGGGCAGCATGTACCATTTCTTGAAGATTTGGTGGAGTCTCTGACTAGAGAAGCTAATGAGTTTTTGGTCCAGAGCAGCATAGACACCCTAGAAACCTGGTGACCCCATATGGCTGGTAGGGTGAGGACTGAAGAAGCCAGGCTAACAGCCTCTTCCCTGCTTTCCCCCCTGATGTTCAAAGTAATTTAATTTGGCATGCATGTAAGCTTTAACATGGATCACATCTACAAGCATGATTTATTCAGATGCGTTGATAAAAAAATTGTTGCTAAATATTCTGGGCTTTGTAAATCAAGTGTACTATCAAGCTGCTGGGCCCTGAGAGCTGAGCTTCCTGTCTTTTACCATTTTGAGGATTAGCAGAAAGATTGTGAGAACTGAATATCTGGACCCTTCTTTCTTTCCAAGAGTTCGAGCATACTTATACCAGCCAAGATTATTATTTATGTTAGCCAAGATGGCTAAGGGCCACCGAGCTAGGATTTCCAGGGACTCAGGGCATCTGTAGCCCTGGTTTGCTGGAAGAAACATGAGTAGCTGGCCACAATTGAGGGGTGACGTGAGCCTTGGCAAGTACTCTAAGCTCCCTTCCTTTTCTCAAGGTTCAAAGCCAACCCGGACCACAGAGTTAGTTCCAGACAGCCTGGGCTGCTATACAGAGAAACCCTGTCTCAAAAAACAAAACAACAACCAAATCTGGGATCATCCTGTGCCTACTTTCCAAGTGGTGGGTCCAGGTGTGTGTATCATTCCTGGCAGCCCTTTCCCTTCAACCTAGAAAAGCAGCGAGGGGCTGGGCTCCAGTCTTGCCCACACAAGGGCTTCCCCACGCTTACATCCTCTCCAAGAAGTTCTGCACACAGTGGCAGTGTCTCACTTGAGCCACTTAGTTGGGCATATAGGACTAAGGGAAGAAATAGTGGCTGTCCGGCAGGACTGGCTCCTGAAACCATGGGGAACAGAGGAAACAGCCTCGCTTCTTGAGTCCCTGGGAAGAACTAGAGAGCCAGGTACAGCAGCCACCTGAAATTAGCTTGGGCCTTGGGTCTGGAAGAGAATGAATATGAAAAGGACAAACTAGAGCACCGTCTCAGAAATCCACACAGCTCCTTTCCTTTCTAGTCCTTAGAACTGCATCGCTGCATAGCTTTAAAAATGCCAATGCAGATGGTGCACTCTTGCCTCTGCTGTTGATACTCCAGTACTGAGCACCTAGCCCTGCACCCAGTTTTTTTTTTTAACATGCAAACCCTTCCTGCTATTCTTAGGGTCTGTCTTCCTTCTCTTCTTCCCTTTATTTCTTCCTTCCTTTCTGTGGCTTTTTTCGAGACAGTTTCTCTCTGTGCAGCTCTCACCGTCCTGGAACTCGATCTGTAGACCAGGCTGGCCTTGAACTCAGAGATCCACCTGCCTCTGCCTCCCCCCAGTGCCTGGCTCACCTGAGGTCTTTTTAAAACTAGGCTGCTCTGTCACCCATGCTTTGTTCTTGGCTCCTCTCATAGACATCCAAAGTTCTGGATTCTGCCTGTAGCTGTGTATATGTCTGATATTTTTGATCCCTGTGCCGTGACCAGGGATGTATACATAACTTCTTTTTTTTTTTAAATTATTTATTTATCTTACGTATTCTGTACATTGTAGCTGTCTTCAGACACACCAGAAGAGGGCATCAGATCTCATTGCAGATGGTTGTGAGCCACCATGTGGTTGCTGGGATTTGAGCTCAGAACCTCAGGGGGAAGCAATTGGTGATCTTACCGGCTGAGCCATCTCTGCAGCCCTGTCCATAACCTCTTTACATAGCTGTGAATTGTCTTTGTTTTGGTTAGCCTTAATTGTCAATATGACACAGCCTGGAACCATCAGAGATGCTTTACTTGAGTTAATTGCTTAGATCAGGTAGGCATGTCTGTAAGGGGATCATCTTAATTATTGATATAAGAGGGCCCAGTCTACTATGGGCAGCACTATTCCTCAGGCAGGCCATCCTGGGCTGGGTAACAATCTAAGAGCTGGTGGTGGTGGTGGTGGTGGTGGTGGTGGTGCACACCTTTAATTGTAGAGCTAAGGAAGCAGAGACGGGCTGATCTGCAGAAACAGGCTGATCTGTATGAATTCAAGGCCAGTCTAGTCTACAGAGTGAGTTCCAGGACAGCCAGGGTTATACAGAGAAACCTTGTGTCACACACACACACACACACACACACACACACACACCCCTAGCTAAGCATGAAGCAATGAGTAAATCACAAAGTGAGCCAACAAGAAGCATTCACCCATGGTTTCTAGAAGAGTTTCTGTCTGGACTTACCTCTCAGTGGACTGTGACTTTGAAGTGTAAGCCAGACAAGTCCCAGCTCCTAAATTGCTTTTGATCAGAGTATTTTATCAGCAATGGAAAGGAAACTAGAAGATTTCCCTAGAAGCAGTCTGGTGCTGCAATCCTCACATAAGCCCTCTGCTGGCAGCTTTACCCTGCCCTCGAGAGGACAGCTAGTGTCCATGTGTACTGAAGCCTGCTCATCTTACAGGTATATTTTGTATAGCCTATTTATCCAGGCTTTTTGCACACTTGGAAAAAAATGTTGGGGTGGGGGAAATGAGAAGGAAAGAAAATCACTAAAACACTTTGTTTTTAAAAATGTCATAATGGAGCTGAAGAGATGGCTCTGTGGTTAGAATACTTGTTGCTCTTCCAGAGGACCTGAGTTCAATTCCCAGCAACTACATGGTGGCTCACAACCATCTATCATGTGATCTGATGCAGGTGTACATGCAGATAGAACACTCATCTACTTAAATAAATCTTTTTAAATGCCATAGTACATAATAGAGAGACCCTGTCTCAAACAAAACAAAACTACAAAAAACAAAGCCAGGGCTGAGTGGTGGCGGCTCACAGCTTCATCTCAGCATGACCCTAGCACTTGGGAAGCAGCAGCAGGTGGATCTGCTGTTTGCTTTTGAGACAGTTTCTCTAGGTGACCTGGGTGACCTGGGGCTCATGCAGAGCTTCACCTGGCTCTGCTCCTGGGTGTGCACCACTATATCCAGCCTTGAAGTTTTTTGTTTTTTTTTGTTTTGTTTTTTTTGTTTGTTTGTGGAGACAGGGTTTCTCAGTGTAGCCCTGGCTGTCCTAGAACTCACTCTGTAGACCAGGCTGGCCTCGAACTCAGAAATCCGCCTGCCTCTGCCTCCCAAGTGCTGGGATTATAGGTGTGCACCATCACTGCCCTGCTTCGAAGACTTTTTAAAGCCATGAATGCTATGGAAACTATTTGAAATTCCTATAAATATTCCAGAGACTGGCTAAAAACATTGTTGCTTAGTGTGGTAGCCCATGCTGTTAATGAGTATTTGGGAGGCAGAAATGGAAACCTCTGAATTTGAAGGTAGCTTAGTCTCCAGAGGGTTCCAGGCTGATCGGGGCTACGTAGTGATATGTTGTCTCAAAACAATAGAGGAACTGGAGCAGTGGCTCAGTGGTTAAGAACACATGCACACAGTGAGATTCATAGACATCCATGTAAGCAAAACTCATACACATAAATATTGAAAAAACTAAAACAATAAAACAAACTGTCTCAAAGTGATGAGACATCATGGTTAATCTCAGTTGTCAACTTGATGAGATTTATAGTCACCTAGGAGATGGGTCTCTGGGCACATCTGGAGGATCATCTTAATTAGGTTAACAGAGGTAGGAAGGCATGCCCACTGTGGGTGGCCTCATTTCCTAAGGTTATGTTGACGCCAGCCCCCTAGCATAGTGTGTTCTAGAGAACTCACGGTTCTCTAGAGCCACAGAACTTATGGCATGTCTCTATATAAGGGAATTTACTGTAATAACTTATAGTCTGCAGTTCAGCTGTGAATGGGGAGTGCAGGCCTCTCGTAGTTGCTCAGTCCCAGGAGCTGTTTCAGCTGGTCTTCTGTATGAGCTGGAATCCTGAAGTGGGCTCCAACAGATGTGCTGGCAAGTAAGTGCAAGCAGGGGAAGAAGAGAGAATCTTCCTTCTTCCAGTGCAGCAGGTGTGGCCCAGATTAAAGGTGTGTACCAACATGCCTGGGTCTGGAACTTGCTCTGTCCCAGGCTGACCTTCAACCCAGAAATCTGCTTGACTCAATCTCTGCATCTTATAGGCATGCACTCACTACCTTGCCTGGGCATAAGCTTTTCATGGCCACTGTGCCTCAAGATCTTCAGGTCAAGATCCAGGTCAGAAGCCTGTGTCTTCCAGCCTCAAGATCTGGCTCACAGGTATGCCCTACATTTCTGGATTGTAGTTGTTCCAGATGTAGTTAAACTGACTGCCAGGGATAGCCAGCACACATGGCTGTAGTGACCTTGTTCCACGCCTGCCAGCTATTTCATATTGTTGCCAGTCATTGACACAGAAAAATAACTTGACTCAGAGCAGGGTCATGCTGACCACATACCCTGTAATGTTCTGAGGTTTGTTAATTTTAAGAAGTTACACAACTATAAGCTTCACTTAGGACTCATCAAATTAAAGGTCAGTTTGAACCATTAAATGGTCAGAGCCCACCACCAGGCAGCACTTTCTGCACCTGAGTATGAGCTCGTGGTGGCTTTTGCCCTTATAAACTGGTCCTGAGAAATGTACGGTCCCATCCTGGTCCATCAGTCTTTAGGTGTGTGTTCAATAAACCATCCCTATGTGACTGATATTGGTGTTCGTGTGGTTTGTAGGGTGACTCCTGAACTCCCACAGCTGGGTCCTGGACTCATTTTCTAAGAAGACACAGGTGAGCTGAGCACAAGCAGTTGTTGCTTTCCACTCTTACGTCACTGAAGATACAACATGAGCAACTCCTTCAAGCTGCTGTGACTTTGGTTTGCTAGAGCATAACCTGAGCTGAAATGAATGGTTCGTTGTCATGGGAGCTTTACCCAGAAATAAGAAAGCTCACTGAGACAGAGAGTGACCAAACCCCAGAAGTCCCCATTGCCTGTGTCACTCAGACCGTGACCATGTCCCTCAGCCTTTCTCTGGATAGCCAAGAGATACCATTGACTCTACAGTGGTTCCTGACTGTCCTGTGGCCATGACTTCTGAAAAGCAGTTCTTCTGAAACTAGCCAATTCTAGAAAGATGTAAAATGCAGAAATTTTGACTCAAGAAGCAATAGCACATAAATAAAAGGGGACTCATGTTGAAGGACCTTCTGAAAGTCTTTGTGCCCATGGGTGATGTTGGAGCCTGAGGTGTCTAGCACTTGTTCTCATACTGCTTGCTTCCATATAGACAGGACCCACTTTTCATTTACCTTTGGGAATTGTGATAGGGATGATTATTAATTTGATAGAATTTAGAATCACCACAGTAACATGTTTGAGCACATGAAGGAGTTTCTAGGTTGTACTGAGGTGAGAAGTCTGACCTGCAATTTACCTTTCTCTTGTAGTCCCAGTGTCTGCCTTGGCAGACTGAGCTATGAGAAATGTGGGTAACAGCATTCCACGGGGTCCTGGACTGAAAAGGCGGCAGCCAGTGGTGAGGGCTGGCATCCTTGCCTACTGATTACTCCAGGCTGCCAGCACCACAGCTTTGTCCCCTTGTGCCCTTGAATCAGGAGCCAAAATACACCCTTAAGTTACTTTGGTCCAAGTATTTTATCACAAGGAAAGTAATTCATACCTAATCCTTCACTCCATAGCAGTGAATTCCTCTGTTAGGAGAAGCCAACTCCTGCTTTTGTTTGAAACTTGGTATGAAAGCCATATGGGATTTGTTGGGTAATAATGATCTAGTCCCATGACCCCTCCCCATAGCACATTTGCATGATGCAAAGACTGGTCATGTCCCCTTAGCCTTTATTTTTTGTAGAATCACAATATGTTTAAGTGTATCCTCAAGAGATGACACTACTCAGCCCTGTAGTGGTCCCTGACTGTCCTGTGGCCAGTGACTTCTTGAAGGCACAGAACTGGGAACAGAGGACTGTGCTTCACGTCTGGCCACGTCTCTCTTGTGCTGCCGATGCTCTGTGGGATGACATCTGGCTCAGGATCAGATTTGCCCGGTGCACTGTCCATACCGGAAGGAAATAACCTCCAAGGATGCCTCCGCAGTTGCACTGGGAGCCAAAGGTCTCAGCACCTAGTCATAGCCAGTATCTTCCCTTCATGAAGTTATTTGCAACGTTGCTGCTCATTCCTGGCAGCCTGGAAGTCCTTGTTGCTGCTCAACCCTGTTGGCTTTCATTATCCCTCCCCCCTAGGGGAGCTTAGTGTCATATGTAAACATAGACAGGTCCCTGGGGGCTCCCTGGATAAGCACTGGAAAGAAGCTCAACCCCCCAGGTTAGCTGCAGTGCCAGCTGGGACAGTTCCCCATCCTAAGACCAAGGCCTGTCTGCGTGCACAGCGGGATGGGCTCTGGGACGGTGGTTCCAGAGCCCTGACTTCAGGAGCGGAACCTGCATGCTGACTCCTGCCTGCAGGCACCGACAGACACACACGGTCCACTTTGTGCATATCACCTTGATTTTTTTCATGTCCATCATAGAAAAGAGTGATTAAAAAGGAAAGAAAAGAGAAACTGGGAGGGGGAGGGCGCACAGCTAAGCACTGCCTCGCCCCTCCCACGCCTGGTGCTCTGGAGGCAGTCGAGGGCCTCACCGGCCATCCTCAGTGGTGGGGGGCTGCAGGTGGGCAAAGCTCAGAAAGACCTGCTCCAGGGAGATCTGGCTCACCGAGTAGTCATCCACGCCATACTTCTCCTTGGCCTTCTCCAGGAGACCAAATACCTTGTTGAAACAGAAAAGCTATTGGTAAGAGAGCCCAGGTCCCAGAAGGCGGGTCCTCTGAGAATGGGAGGCTAGACCTCACCCTACCATTGTCCCCTGGAGACGGCACTCCCATGAGGGTAAACTGTGTCTCATCTCCGGGCCAGTTTTCTTGCATGCAAACATTTATTTTTTTTTCCACCTTAAATATTTTACGCACAGAACCTCAAGTTCAGCCAATATGAGGGTGAGCAGCAGAGGAAAACTAGAATGTGATTCTAGCCTGAAAAGAGCCTGGAGTCACGCAGCAAGGGGAGTCCTAGAAGCTCTTTCTTAGTCCCTGCTAGCACCCTGCGGGATTCTGGGGCCTGCACTCACCTTGGCCCAGCTGAGGTCACAGCCAGGCAGATGATAATGAACCATGTCTTGGTGCTCATCTTCTAGGATGCTGCCTGCAGAGAAGAGACCAGGCGGGGCAGGTGTGTGGATAAATGTGTGACAGCCGACAGGCCCACACGCGTCCAGGCCCCATCCAGCAGCGTCACACACCTGGGAAGGTCAGGTCCACGAATGCCTTGAACTCCTCCAGGACTTCCTGCTTCCCCTCACTCTGGACCTTGGCCTGCAGGGAGTAACCGCTGCCGAACTTGCTCTTGAGGTGCTGCGGGCTGCCCAGGCACTTGAACTGGCCCTGCACCATGATGGCCAGCCGGGTGCATAAGGCTTCACACTCCTCCATACTGGGGAAAGGGTGGAGGCCTGAGACAGTGCCGGAGGAGGCTGATGCCCACCCTGAATGTCAAAGTCTTGTGCAGACAGGAGGGGGATCTGTGCCCAGACCAGGACATTCCAGATTGTCCATTCCGAGCGTACCCCCATGCAGAGCCTGGTGAATGGCCTGGCAGACTGTGTGTAAGGTGCTGCCGTGGCTTCTGCTCACGGGCTCCCACCCAGTCACCCATCCTGGCTCTTCCACTGACCCACAGATGCCCAAACTCTACCTGTGGGAGGTGATGACGATGGCTTTACCAGACTCTCGGGCCCGGGCTACAGTATCCCAGAGTAGACGCCGGGCCACGGGGTCCATGCCAGTGGACGGCTCATCCAGGAAGATGACTGCAGGCTCTCCAATGAGGGCAATGCCAGTGCTCAGCTTGCGCTTGTTACCGCCACTGGCGGTGGAGAGGTGACAGGTGAGAGACAAAGTCAGTAATTGACATGAATACTCTCGCTCCCAGCCAAATCCCACAGCCAAGGACTCTAGAGCACCCCAGCGGAGAGAAAAGAGGTGGGTAGGACAGGAAAGCCCACCGCATGGGGCTGGAGACCCAGGGAGCTGTGACCAGGGACCCTTAACATGGCCAGTCAGCTTGTCTTAGCAGGAAATGACGGGAACATCTGGGTCTGAGACATGCTATCACATCTAGGCTGCTTCTGGAGCCACTGACCTTGAGCTCTATGATAAGGGGACCCTAAACTATTTTTGAGAAGGCCAGGGCTCATCTCAGGAACAGAGGGTGGGTATAGGTCGAACCTGTAAGTCTTGACAAGTTTGTTGGCGTGTGGCTCCAGGAGCAGACCCCGCAGAGTATTCTCCACACAGGCGTTGATGAGTCGCTCCGGGATGCCTCGGAGCCGTGCATACATGACCAGCATCTCCCTGCCAGTCATGTGATCAAGCAGTGCATCAAACTGGGGGCAGTAGCCCGTCCGCTGCCGTGCCTAGGTTAGAATATGGTATGGGAGGGAAAGGGTTAGAGGTCAGCTCTCAGAGGACCAGAGGACCCCCCCACCCCCACCGGCCATGGTACCTGCCTATAGAGGCAGTCCTCAATGCCTGTCCACAGTCTACATCCCAGGAGTCTGCCCGGGGTTGTCTAAAGAGTTAGTCATTAGGCCCAGGTGGTTGACCACAGCCGAAGCTCTCTAAGCCATACACCCACCAAGTAGGGACACAGGAAGGACTTGGCTGCCAAAGGGGCAGATGGGCAAGCAAGTGGTCAAGCTGGGAGCCTATGACAGACCACTGTGAGGTTAGCTAGCATAAGAATTCATTAGGTGTGGAGGTGCATGCTTTTAATCCCAGCACTCTGGATGCAGGGGCAGACAGGGATCTATGTGAGTTCAAGACCAGCCTGGTCTACAAAGTGAGTCCCAAGACAGGGCTGATACATAGAGAAAACCTGTCTTGAAAAACCAAAAAATAACCCAACCAACCAAAACAAACCTAAACAAAAACCCACCACTACCACCAAAAACCACCACCACAACAATAAGGACAACAAGACCAGTTACAACAAACCAACAAAAAAAGAAAATAGTTTCATTATTATACAAGTGGTCACCACATAAAACTTTACAGCTGACATGTGATCACTCACTTCCTCTCTCAGGTATTTAACAAATATCTGATGTTTCTTCTCCTAATAAGAGGTGCTCATCGGTAATAAATAGCCTTGTTGTGGGCATCACTCTTCAGAGGTGTCCGGCAAGTGACTGTGCGGCAAAGCCAGGACACCAGAGCAGGCCTCTCCTGGCTCTGGTGTGAGTTGTGTGCCATCTGCGCCATACTTGCTGCTGGCTGGGGCAGGTAAGCCCACATCCTAAAGATTCTAGAGAGTCTTTAGGTTCTCGGTGCTCACACACCAGGACATGGTGTTTCAATCTCAGAGCCGACCGAGCACTGGGCACTCCCTCCAGAGGACTTCCTGGCATCCTAGCATGTGGGGATGCCGCAGTCCAGCGCCCCCTGCCACCAGCTCAGCGGGAGTGTCCACTGCCAGGCTTACACTCATCCCCTCTCCTTTTCCAGATCTGCTTGGCACATATGAGCCTTCTCTACTTTCTCGGGCATTAGGGGACACGCGGGCTGTGCCTGGCCACCACTGTGGTTTCAGCCCAGTAAGTGAGAACCTGTGAATGGACCTTCCTTTCCTTCTGCTTATCTTTCTAGGTCTTCAAATGCATATTTATTTATTTTTGTCCACATTTAGATACAGAACAGTCTTGGATGGACAGAGACAGAGCTGAGTTGTTTCTTTGGCTAGCATTTCTTTCCTTTCTACCACACGCTCACCACATGCAACTGTCCCGTCCTGATGTCCACAAATATTTCTATGTCTATGGTGAGCCAGAGGCGAGTCTCTCTTGCCTCCAGGGCAGCCCGTGTCTTGCCTGCTCCACACCAGTAGAGAGTCCCTGTTGCACTCACCTTCCCGATCTCAGAACTGATGCTGTAACCACCAACGAAGGCATCTCCTGAGGTGATCGTCTCCTCCCCAGTCAGCATTTTGAAGGTTGTGGTTTTTCCAGCTCCATTGAAACCCAAGAGGCCGAAGCACTCCCCTTTCTGGACAGCAAGAGAGATCCTGTCCACGGCGAGGAGTGGAGCTCGCTGGTCATATACCTGTAAAATGGCGGCCAGAGGAGAGCCCTTGGTGAGGAGGCCTGAGGACAATGCAGGCCCTCTGGCCTCTAGCCCCACTAGCTTCTGGGGCACTAGGGCCAGCTGGGTGGCCAGGGGAGGGCAGAGCTTGCCTCACCTTGGAGAGCTCATTGATGATCAGTGGTGTGTCAAGCATGGAGTCCAGGCTAGGGACCAGGATTCGGCTGCGCTCATCAGCCACGTCCTGATCCTCAGGGAGCACGGATGTCCGGTTCTGCAGCTCTGCCTGATTGGTCAAGACGAAGAACACACAAGTGGATTCCAGCCCCAGGAGGTGGGAAATTCCATGGGCCATCTCACCCCTCCCATGCCCACCCACTCTTTCACAAGAAGCAGGTGGTCTGAGGGGCTGACCTCAGGGTCCAGGGAGAGGGGAAGTAGCTCAAAAACTGTGTGGAACTCAGGGAGAAAAATCATAATCACTGAGTGATGTGAAGAAAGAAGTTTCTAAATTTATTTTTGTGTATGGTCATTTTGCTTACATGTATGTCTGCCTACCACCTGCATGTCTCATGTCGCTGGAGAAGAGGGCACTGAATCCCATGGAACTGGAGTTACAGGCAATTTTTTAAGAAGTAGCTTTTTAAAATGTATTTTATACGTATGGGTTTTGGTTTGCTTGTATGTGTACCCGTGCACCGCATGGGTGCCTTGTCTGTGAAGGCCAAAAGAGGGCGGTGGAGCCCTTGGGAAGGGAGTTACCGTTGGGTGTGAGCCACCATATGCATCTGATGACTAATGCTGGGGCCTCTGGACCGCAACAACTGCTCATCACCAGCAAGCCGGCTCCCAGCCTGCTTTACTTTTCTTTTGTCTTTATTATTTATTTATTTACACAGAGAAATTCCATGTATACCTGGCTGGCCTGGAACTCCCTCTGTAGACCAGGCTGG
Source organism: Apodemus sylvaticus (assembly GCF_947179515.1). Lineage (NCBI taxonomy): Eukaryota > Metazoa > Chordata > Mammalia > Rodentia > Muridae > Apodemus > Apodemus sylvaticus. The sequence goes on from NC_067481.1 coordinate 97,058,843, forward strand.
CCTTGAACTCATAGAGCTCCACCTATCTCTGCCTCTCAAGTGTTGGCACTAAAGGCGTGCGCCACCACTGCTCAGCCTTTTTTTTTTTTCAGATTTATTGCCGGGGGGGGGGGGTACGGGCTGGAGAGATGGCTCAGTGGGTAAGAGCACCAGCTACTCTCCTGAAGGTCCTGAGTTCAAATACCAGCACCCATATTGTGGCTCACAACCATCTGTAGAGAGACCTGGCGCCCTCTTCTGGTGTCTGAAGACAGCTGCAGTGTACTCCTATATAATAAACAAACAAGATGTATTTATTTTACGTATCAGCACAGTGTCGCTGTCTTCAGACATGCCAGAAGAGGGCGTCAGATCTCTTACAGATGGTTGTGAGCCACCATGTGGTTGCTGGGAATTGAACTCAGAACCTCTAGAAGTCAATGCTCTTAACCTCTGAGCCATCTCTGCTGCCCTCGGCATCTTTTTTTAAGTTAAAATTCTATTGTGTGTGCGTCCGCACATGAGTAGAGCCCACAGAGGTCTGAGGAGTCAGATACCCCTGCATTATGTGTAGTTTTTGTTAGCCATCTAAAGTAGGTGGCAGGCATTGAGCTGGGGTTCACTGCAAGAGCAGCATGCACTCTTAACGGCTAAGATGCTTTCCCCAAGCCCGTAGGACTCAGTTCTGTCTTTCAGCATGAGTTCCAGTCAAATTCAAGTTGTCAGGCTTCTGTGGCAAGCACTTTGCCCTCTGAAACATCTTGTCAGCTCATTGTTTCATTTTCTTTAAAGAGATGTGTGTTGCTATGTCATTCAGGCTAGTCTCGCTACTGCGCTCGAATAATCCCCCTGCTTTGTCTTCCTGAGTAGCTGGAACTGTACATGTGTGCCACTGCGTCTGTCTGGGAAGACTGACCTGTGGAGAGAACTTATCTGGGAGACGTTGAAATGTTTCTGCGGAGTCCGCTCAATTCAGGTTCATCTGGAGAGCCAGAATGATTCTAACAGTCTTTGTTTACGTGAGGAGGGAATGAAGCCAGGGGGTATATATGAAAAAACGAGTGTGTGTGGTAGTGAGGTGATGACCAGGTCCATTCCTGGGAGCCACATGGAAGGAGGACAGAGTCACCTCCCACAAACTGTCTTCTGACCTGCATATTCCACAAGTACACATTAATTAATTAAAAATGGATATGTATGTATATGTGCTAACAAGTGGCGCAGATACCTGCCCAGCTGGGCACCTCAACTGACCAGGAACTGCCTTTGCATACGGCCTCAGGCTGCCACAGCAGACGGGCTGCAGGCCTTATGGCACACCTTGGAAATAATGAATGCTGTGACCCCTCCCTGGGCTGTGACCGTGTCCTTGGATCTGGCCGTGCTGGAGAAACCGTGTCAGCCATGAGTGTGACAAGTGGGAGCAGGAGCTAAGCTTCAAGACTGGGCTCAGAGGGAGGCAGTCCTTCACCGTTCCAGGCCAATGGAGGAGATGGGGTGCACCTTCCAGCACCCCTGAGCTTCCAGGGGCCACTCACCAGAGTCCACCTCCTCCGGAAGGCACAGACGAAGGTTCTCAGTCGCCACAGCAGGTTGGTCTCAATGAGGAAGAGCAGGGTGAGGTAGATGCCCCCCGAGGCAGCCATGGAAGTCACAAACTTGCCAATGCCTGGAGTGCTCCAGGCATAGAAGCTCTCCTGGAACTGGATGTCTGTGCAGGGCAAGGAGCAAGGCTGGGCCTCCGGCTGAGGACCCCCTCCCTTCCCAGACCCCAGGTCTATCTTTAGCTCCCTAGGCCACACAAATGGCCAGGCCCTACGTCCTAACTCTTTAAGCCATGACTTGTGTCAGTCAATGTCAAACAAGAGTCTAGGTGTTTTGACCTCTGGAAGACTTTTGCCATCTGAGGTGTCGCTTGCACACCTGTGACAAGGGACGGCTCACAAATTACACCCTTGTCTGCTAGTCACACTACCTTGAGTTGGGACTGTGTATTAATCTGAAGACGTCCAAATCATATCCCCGATGGTAGGCATTCAAGTTTAGAGTGGGGACAGGCATTCCCAAGCTCTGTCCTAGCACAATGCTCAGCAACATAGGGGGAGAAAGGGGAGACTCACTTTTGCCTGAAGGTATGCAGGGCTCTGTAGATGTGACTGCCTAGCTCCCTGCTGATGTACAAAGGAGACCATTCCAGGTGTAAAAAGCTCCCCACCCCAAATAGAGCTAACCTTTAATCTATGATGAGACATTTGACGATGTCACTGGTTAACGACCTAAGGAGAGAGGGTAGTCTGCTCTAGAAGCTCAGGGCACCAGGACAGTTAGGAAAGTCAGATGCCCAGGTGCAGGTCCAGAACATGTACGCAGGAGTAAGGGGCAGGTGTGGGGATGACTCAGACCATAGGGGCTCTGTTATGGGGCTGAGATGCAATCCCTACTGTGGGGTATTACAAACGTGGAGATCCAGGGCTGGGGGAAGGCAAGGCATTACGACCACTGGCTTCCCTTCCAGAGGAGGATTCAGTTCCCAGTACCCACACAGTGGCTCACAACACCTGTAACTCCAGCTTCAGAGGCTCTGATGTCCTTTTCTGGGCTCTAAGTACCAAGCATGAAAGTGGTACACAGACAGTAGGTATCAGCCACGCACCCTTATGGGCATTTTTCTTTTAAAGACAGACATTTAATCCAACTGTGGCACTCAAAGGTGGGGCCCCTGAAGGTTATTAGCATTACATACAGTCTACAGGGCAAAGCCTCACAACGGAACCCTGGTGGCTTTAAAGGGGCCAGAGGACACATGAGATTCAACCCGTCTCAGGTCACAGGAAGCCCTGCACATCTTAGGGGTTCACTGAGCAAGATGACCATTACCAGAAGTCAGCCTTTGTCCTTTTTGGTTTAAAACATACTCAGTCTCTGATGCTGTGTTACAGGGAAGAGAACACAGGTTAACTCAAGCCCTGTGGCTCGGCAAGTCCTGGGGAAGCCCTGGCTGCTAACTGCTGCAGAAGGGCCGGTCTGAACACTCACTGTACTTCTTGCAGTAGTGGGCAGCAACCTCTGAGGACGTGCAGTACCGCCGAGTCTCATAGTTCTCGTAGAAGTTGCTGACCGCCATCCCCAGGCAGTGGTTTGGCAGCACCAAGAACACATGATCTAAGGTTCTGGAAAGTTCTTCTAACTTCACGGCTGTGAAGAGGTACAGACTAGTTATTGCTGGCAGACACTATATACGTGCCTGAGGACAGATCCAGGCAGGGAAGAAGGTCCCTCCCCTGGGAGAACGCTCTAGCCACCCTCCCACCTTGTGACTGGCTGAGCAGAGCCTCCTTGGACAAAATGGTTGAGTGGGTGGCCAGTGGCTTAGGGTGGCAGTCAGTCTCCCACCTGGGATACGCATGATGGTGACCACGATGAAGGTGGCAATGCCCGACAGAATGTTGAATATGGTCAGCCTGGTATAAGCTGTGGACGCAGCCGAGAAGAAGAAGCTCATGAGGTACATGAGGGGGATGATGGCCCAGCCGTACAGCATGAGCAGCAGCAGCAAGTCAGCCATGTGGCCATCCCGCGTGAAGGCGTGCACGTTGAAGGCCTGGAACACCACCTGCAGCAGCACACACGAGGCAGCTCAGGGTACAGGCCAGGGGAGGCTCCCCCGGTCAGGAAGAGGGTGGTCCCTAGGCTCCGACTGGCCACGCTGACCCAAGGCCTCCACAGTGGCTGCTACCTGAGGTCCTGAGCAGTGGCATCTTGGTTATTAGAGCTAGAACCAGCAGAGCCAGCCCAGCACTCGCCTATCAAAGGGCAGGAAAGAAAACACCTGGAGTTCCCAACTGGCCTTCTGGGGCAGACTCAGCTATAGATGGTCTTCCCTGCTGGTCCAGGTTTGGCAAGGGGATCCCAGGTGTGCTCCCTGGGTGTGCAGAGTAGGGGTCCAGCACACCCAGCACTCACCAGAAGTAGCAGACTGGGGACGAGGAAGGAGATGAGGTCCCATAGCAGGGCGGAGAGCCAGAAAGTTGCCACGTGGACGCCGCTCACAAACTGGACGTGCTTGGCCTGGACAGCCCTCTCACTGACTGCCAGGATGGAAAACGTGCTGGCCAGAAACGCCATGGCGATGAGCAAATTGAGGGCAATGTCAAATCCCTTCCGGCCCCTGGGGAGGGCAGAGCACAGTGCGTCTGGGTAATGGGAAAGAGTGAGCCCTTGGTCATGACCATCCACATCCAAGGACAGTAGCCAAACCACTCCAGGGGGAACAGCTCCTCCCAGCGTCCTGCATGAACAAGGGCAGCGTTCCCTCCTAGGCTTCTAGGTGTTTTTAAGCCCCCTGTCCCTGAGCATTCAGTGGGATGCTTGCACTTCTGTTTGCACAGTGTCCCTGGGAGCTTCTGCACTGTTCTCCACTCAGACCTCACTGTAAGTTCCTGGACCTTGTGGAAGATAAATCCTCTTTCTGTTACATCCTGTGTTCTACAGGGAGTTGACAGCAACAGCTTCTAGAAACAGGCCATGTGTTGGTATTCTGTCTAAGTTCCACCTCACACCTACCTGGCAATAGCCAGGTATGCCCCGCCCCATAGATCTGGCCCACTATAAAAGGGGCTACTTCCCCCTCCTCTCCCTCTTTGCTCTCTCTCTGCTCTCCCACCTACTCTCACCTCTCTGCCCCTTCGGCTCTCCTCTCCCCCCCTCCATGTGGTCATGGCCGGCCTCCACTACTCTCTTCTCTCCTTTCTCTTCTCTCCTCTCCTCTCCTCTCCTCTCCTCTCCTCTCCTCTCCTCTCCTCCCCTCCCCTCCCCTCCCCTCCCCTCCCCTCCCCCCCTCTCTCTCTCCTCTCTCTCTCTCTCTCTCTCTCTCTCTCTCTCTCTCTGCCTTTCTCTACCCTGAATAAACTCTATTCTATACCATGCCTGTGTGTGTGGTCCCTCAGAGGGAAGAAGTGCCTGGACAAGGGCCTGCCTGGGCATCCCCTTCCCCCACACCGCCATGCCACACTCCCTTAACCCCCAATCCTCTCTTTTTAAGCCCTTCACCGTGAAGGCTTTATTTACTCCAGGGCTTAAAAATCTTCAGATCTTAACAAATGGTACTGAGGTAAAGAATAGTAAAGCTGGGCGTGGTGGTGCACACTTTTAATCCCAGCACCGGGGAGGCAGAGGCAGGTAGATCTCTGTTCTAGGCCAGCCTGGTTTACACAGTGACCCTCAGGATAGCCAGGACTACATAGTAAAGATTCTGTCTCAAAACAAAAACAGAGTATTTGACAAGGGAAAGAAAGGGGCAGAAGGGGAAAGAGGGGAGAAGTGAGGGCCTGGGCATGAGAACACCCCGCTGAAAGGTCACATACTCTATGAGACACCAGGAGACATACAGAGACGGGGCAGGTGAGCAGCTTCGAGGCCTGAGAGTTGGGAGTGACCGCTAGAGGGTACAGCTGTTTTGGGGATGATGAGATAGCCAATAAGATGACAGAGGGGAAGGGGCCATGTCTGGCTGCACAAACAAGCCTCTGACGGCATGCTTTCTCTGTGTGTGATATTGTCGTGCATAATTGGTGTCTATTAGATCACACCCCGCCTGGATGACTGTCCTCACGGTAGTCTGTGCCCTTAGCTGCTCCCTGGGCCTTCTGGCCTGCAACCTGACTGATGTCATTGCCTTTTCTGAGCTCTAAGTACAGCCCTTGCCCTACTGATGAGGGCCCTGCCTGGAAGAGAAGGCCAAGATGCCCACTGGATCCTCAGGCTTTAGCTGCTCTGGGACGGGTGTTTCAGTTCTGATTTGTGGATACAGAATGGTTGATGCGAAAGGCTGAAGTGACCTTGGCCAAGAAGCAGCAGCATCTAAGAATAATTCCATCACTCTGCCATCTACAAAACCTTACTTATGCTGCTGCCTCAGTGGCAGTCCTGGTGAGGGAAGCCTGAGGGGTGTGGGCTGTATACGTACTCGTTGAACTGGTCCTTGGCGACCTGCAGGGTGTTCCGGGGCTGGGGATAGTTAGAGATCTCAATGGAGGCCTGAGGGCCACACAGCAGCTTGAACAGAAGATTGTCCACGATGGCCAGGGCAGTGGCTGGGGAGTGGTATGCCTGGTTGTTGAACAGGGCAGTGACCACGGTCAGCTCTCCTCTGTCTTTGAAGGATGTTGCTACCAGGCACCGCTCATTAAAGCCGCCTCCTTCCACTGAGGCCCTGAAAACCAGGAACTCCTCTAGGTCACCTGTGGAGCAATGCAGTGTCAGGGTACCCGGTGGGACAGATAGGACACCATCAGCATCCCACTGACTCTCATCAGGGATTCAGGACACAGACACAGCTGAGATGGGGCGTCTGCTGGGCCAGTAGTACCCATCATGATGCAGACTGCTTCCCGACGGCTCATAGAATCACCCATTTGCCAAGAAGGAATTTGGTTATTTTGTCATTGATCTGACCATAGAACCTCAGGGTTGCTGGTCACAATGTGGGAGGGAGTGGTGAGAGGAAAAAACAGTACACTCCATTTAACCAGAACGTGGTGGTTCTAACCAGAGGCAGTGCTGACCCATGGCTATTAGAGACTCCAGTTTTAAGGTCCAGGTGTTGCATGAGCAAGGGATCTACAAAGATAAGGCCCAGGAAGACCACCGGGCTCTGCTTTTGTTCAGAGAAGGTCTGGGAGAATAGGTATGTCCAACTCCGAACAGTGAGACTGTGTCTCTGGTGTCCCAGGAATATTTCCTCCGACTCAGTGCCATCAAGTTTGGCCTAAGGGACATTGGCGCTGTCCAAAGGCAAAGTTGGTTGTCACGATATGATGAAGACCAAGCCAGGGATGCTAACTGTGTTATGAAGGCAAAGGACAGGAAAGGACAAGTCACCAGAGACAGCACTGGCAGTCAGCACCACTGGGCCCCATGTCCCAGTACTCCTTACCTAGCACTTCACGGGGCTCCTGCCTTTCAGCCTGCAGCATGTCTCTTAGATGTTCAGACAACTGCTGAGCCAGCCTGGACGTGCCTGGGACCGAGAAGGGCACAACTGTTCTACCATACTCGTTCAGGCTTAGTTTCAGCAGAGGGTCATCGAAGATCTCTGAGGTGTAGTTGATAGCCAGGAGGGCCAGGGTGAGGCAGGTCAGAGGCACCAGGACCTGAGCCGCTACCATCTTCCATTCCCGCCAGCTGTACACAGCCTTCTTCAGGAACATGGCCCAGAACTGCTGGCAGTGGAGGGTGAGCTGCGGCAGAGGGAAGGCAGGTGATGCGGCTGTACACCAGGGATGCACACAGGGCATGCACACCACACAGGGGGTGCACATGGAACATGCACACCACAGGGGGGGTACATGCAGGGGGTGCACACGGGGCATGCACACCACACAGAGGGTGCACACGGGGCATGCATACATGACGACCTTAGTGGCACCAACTGTGGGACTTTGGCTGACATTCTCCTCGCTGGCTATAGAATGGGAGCAGGGTCCCTCCTGCCCTCTTAGTTCATTAGGGGGCTCTCATGGCAGATTAGCACACAGCTTGGCATAAGGCAGGCTCCCCAACAAGGCAATTTCATAATAGAGTTTTCTGTGACTGCCCAAGTTAGAACATCAAGACATTGTGGCCGGGTGTGGCAGAGCATATCTATAATCCTGCACTTGGAAAGAGCCAGGATGATCACAAGTTTGAGGCCAGCTTGGTCTATGTACTGAGTTCTAGGCCAACCTGGATAACAGGGTAAGCTCTTTTCTCAAAAAAAAAAAAAAAAATCAAATAAAAAAAGCCATCTGAATGTTTCCCCTTTCTGCTGACCCTTGCAGCACAAGCTGTAATCTGCCCTGTTTCCCAGTGAAATTCCTGCCGTGTAGACATCAGCCCTGGTGACGCTCAGAGGATGACAACCTTCCCAGCAGCCTTTGTGTGGCCCCAGCTTGAGGTGCTCACTCACCCCTGTGTTGAGCTTGACCAAAACGTCTTCTTCCTCTATGAGGGCTCCGATGCCGTTCGTTGGGTCCATCACCCCGCACAAGTTACTATCCAAAGCCCAGTCGCTTGCCCGCCTCTCGTGCTGGTACTGCAGTGCAGGAAGCTGGATGGCTTGGATGTCCATGCTGGTGTCCACCAGCTTACCAACCCTGCAGCAGAACACAGGCGCCAGCCATGACTCAGCTTGTGGGGAGGACAACAGACCCAGAAGGAGGACTTTAAAACGAGGCTCTGAAGCAGAACAAAGCTATCAGTGGATACTCTGTCTTACGCATTCATTCATCAACACATCTCCAGAACATCCTCTCTAGGTAGCCAGATGTAATGTCCATGGCAAAGAGACCACCAGTTGGGGCTCCAGTGCATAGGGTGCTGTTTCCCAAGGGGATTCCCAGAGTCATCATTTATAACCAGTTACTCAAGGAAGAAAGAAGGGATGGATAGCATCATGGCTTCCTACGTATGGAAAGGGCACATCACACAGCCAGCCTGTGCTGCAACCCAAGAAGGCAAAGGTCAGGGGAACCGCCTGCCAAGGCTGAGACTAGGTGGCAGCCAGCTATGCTCCAGGAGGCCATGACAGGGACAGACACAGCAGCGGGAGGGCAGGAGGTGGGGCTGGCAAGTCCTGCAGAAGGTGCTCAGGGTCAGAACGTGCTGTGGTCATACTGTAGCCTACTCCAGGCTATCAGGCTCCGTGGAGTTAATACCGTTCTCTTCAGGCTCTGGTTACAAATATGAACTTTACTTAGCCTCCCCACACACCTAGAAAGTTCTCAGAGGCAGAGCCCTGTCTGGTCCCTTCTCTCTCATTTTCCAGCTTTGCCCATGATGTCCCTAGGAAGTCACTGAGTAGAGACAGGATGGATAGATGGGTGAGCAAGTGTGACAAGTGACCAGATGGACAAGCAAGGATGCTAAGGACAATCTTATCTGTTCCAGTGCTTCTGACAGAAGCCTCTAAATGAGGGGAATTTGTCACGAATGGAGGCATTTATCCAACAGGAATCGATGCACACAGCCACACAAAAACGTGTATACAAAATGTTCACAGCAACATGATCCAGAAAAGAAAAAAAGACAACAGTGGAAAAAGAGAAACAGCACCCATGTCCTTCAACTGAAACAAACACACAACCCAGGGCTCCCCAGATGAAGCACGCTGTCCTGCATGGCGGGGGGACACTCTCCTGACCATGCTGCAGCACGGATGGACCGCAAAGGCACTCCAGATGAAGCATGCTGTCCTGCATGGCGGGGGACACTCTCCTGACCCATGCTGCAGCACGGATGGACCGCAAAGGCACCCCAGAAGAAGCACGCTGTCCTGCATGGCGGGGGACACTCTCCTGACCATGCTGCAGCACGGATGGACCGCAAAGGCACCCCAGAAGAAGCACGCTGTCCTGCATGGCGGGGGACACTCTCCTGACCCATGCTGCAGCACGGATGGACCGCAAAGGCACCCCAGATGAAGCACGCTGTCCTGCATGGCGGGGGACACTCTCCTGACCATGCTGCAGCACAGATGGACCGCAAAGGCACTGTGCTCAGCTGAAGAGGAGACATGACCACCACATGTTGTATGATTCAATTTATGCCAAATGTTCACGACAGGCAAAGCCTTAGTGACAGAATCAGGCACACAGTTGGAACTGGAGGTGACCGCCAGTGTGTGGATTCTTTTCAGGGTGGTACAGAGAATGACTAAAACACTGTAAATTGAATACGGCGAGAATGACAAAAATCTCAAGATCACCAAAGCCACCCAACTGTACACCTCGCAAAGGTCGTGGGTTTGATCCTTAGCCCTGCAGAAACCAAACTTTCCAGCAGCATGATCAGGGGTGATGAGAAGCCACTGAGAGGCTGGGGGAGCTTTCTGATCTCGCCCAAACAAGCTCATCTCTGCCTGGTTAGATTGCCCACCTGCCCCACCTGCTCACCTGCCCAACTGCCCCACCTTCCCACCTTCCCACCTTCCCACCTGCCCACCTGCTCACCTGCCCCACCTACCCACCTGCCCACCTGCTCACCTGCCCCACCTACTCCACCTGCTCACCTGCCCCACCTGCCCACCTGCCCCACCTATCCCACCTGCCCCACCTACCCACCTGCCCACCTGTTCACTTGCCTCACCTCCCACCTGCTCAACTGCCCCACCTGCCCCACCTACCCACCTGCCCCACCTACCCCACCTGCCCCAAGCTTGCTTCAGGCCTTGCTCTGCTGGTCTTTCACCAAACCCCTCTTTTTTTTTTTAAAAAAACTGATTTTCCTTCAAGACCATTTTTTTTTTCCTTTTGAGACAAGAACTTGCTGTGCAGCTCTAGCTGGCCTGGTGTTGACCTTGAACTCAAGAGATCTGCCGACCTCTGCCTCGTGCTGGGATTATAGGTGTATACCACCATGCCTGGCCTTTAAAAACATTTGTGTGTGTGTGTGTGTGTGTGTAAGAGAGAGAGAGAGAGGGAGAGAGAAAGAGAGAAAGAAAGAGAGAGTATGAATGTGTGGATGTCAGAAGACCATTTTGAAGAGCGTTTCTTTCCTTCCACCTTTCTGTGGAGCCTGCAGCCCAAGCTCAGGTTGACAGGCCTGTGCTGAACCATCGCTGGCTCCAGACCTGTTGATTTTTCAGTCAAATCACAGATTCAAGTCAGAGGCACCAAGTGTTACTGTCTCACCAATATTTTCTTTGAATTAACAACAGGCCACCCACCATCTGAGTGACTGCAGGGGCTACCTGCCTTTACCACTGAGGATCCTCCTGCAGATCTCTTTACCTGAGACACTCAGATAAACAAACCACTGTCAGGCACTGGCCTGGAGCTGAGGTGAGGGAAGGCCGGGGAATCTGGGCGGGGCCGTGTGCTGGATGGGAATGGGGAGACCAAGTGGGCGGGGCTAGGCAGGCACCACCTCCCAGGAAACACTGAGGGGCAGAGGCCCCACAGCTTCTGAGAGCAAGCTGGAACTGAGCCCTGAGGCACAGTTGGCAGGAGGTTGGAATGTGGCTTTATTAATCAATCAAGACACACCAAAAGCCACTCTGATTCGCTCTGTGCTGGACACAGGTGAGCAAACAACTATTTCCTTCACCCCTCCTTCCTTCCTCTTGGCTGTTCTGTTTTGAGGTGTACAAACTCCTGTGCTCAGCTCTCCCCACCAGTGTCCCTGCAGTAGCTGGCCTTCCCTGTTTGTCTCCGCAGCCCCTGAGATAGATGCCTTGAGCACACAGCACAAGGTCTTACAGCTTTTGGTCAGTTATTATTCTGCCTCCTCTGACCATGGTTTCCTCAAGGAGAAAAAATATTACTTAAGTATATATTTTACTTCCAGTTATTAGCACTCTATCAGCTAAACAAGCATTCTAGAAATATTCCGTAACCACGGCAGTGGCCTGGCACTCTAAGGATCTGAGAGCTAACCCTCACACTCCGGGGTAGAAGCCTAAAGCCTGTGGGGTGATCCATGCCTCAGAGAACTTACTAGCTGTGTGACCTGAGTGTGACCTGAGTGTGACCTGAGTGTGGATGGTTGTCTCAGGATGACCCTGGTAGCCCAGGCACATTCCCACACGGAGGCCATGACTTCCTGAGGATGCAGGTGTCCGTACAACTCGCATCTGAAGTGTGGCTCTGAGCCCCTGCCCTCGGCCCTTGTCTCTCACAGTGCTCCAGAGCAGAACCCTTTACCAGCATCATCTCCCATAACGGTCTGGGAGGGACGGAAGCCCACACTGACCGAAGAAAGACTTCCTCCATGGTGGTGACAGAGGCCCCGAAGCTTGCGATGCCCAGTTCCTTCTGCTTCTTTTCCAGTTTAGCAAACAGACTTTCAAACCTGAAAGAAGACCCAGCGCTGTAAGGCTTTTTCAGACACCGAAATAATTTGTTTCTAAATAATTGCCCCTGTATGCAAGGAGGAAGAGACAGGTTGGAATGATCTCATGCAATGACATCTTTCCTTCTTTAAAAATGACATTTCCTTCTTTAAAATGTATTTGGTGATTAAACCCGAGGCCCCGCTTGTGTTTGCCTAGAGAGCTATAGCTACACTTCTGTTCTGAGTTCTTAGTTTTCTTAAAGCAATTTTAGGTTTATGGAGAACCTTAGAGGAGAGGACAGAGTTTATGTCATGCTGCTCATTTTTCTGCCTCTCAGCAGAAAGCTTGGACTTGGGCTCTGAGACCAGAAAAGAACACAACCCAAGAAGTGAGCGAGAGACTGAGAGAGAGAGCGAGAGACTGAGTGAGCGAGAGACTGAGTGAGCGAGAGACTGAGCGAGTGAGCCAGAGACTGAGCGAGTGAGCCAGAGACTGAGAGAGCAAGAGACTGAGCGAGAGACTAAGCGAGTGAGCGAGAGACTGAGCGAGAGACTGAGCGAGTGAGCGAGAGACTGAGCGAGAGACTGAGCGAGTGAGCGAGAGACTGAGCGAGAGACTGAGCGAGTGAGCGAGAGACTGAGAGACTGAGCGAGTGAGCGAGAGACTGAGTGAGAGACTGAGCGAGTGAGCGAGAGACTGAGCGAGAGACTGAGCGAGAGACTGAGCGAGTGAGTGAGCGAGAGACTGAGCGAGAGACTGAGTGAGAGACTGAGCGAGTGAGCGAGAGACTGAGCGAGAGAGTGAGCGAGAGACTGAGCGAGAGAGTGAGCGAGAGACTGAGCGAGTGAGTGAGAGACTGAGCGACAGAGTGAGCGAGAGACTGAGTGAGTGAGCGAGAGACTGAGCGAGTGAGCGAGAGACTGAGCGGGCATGCACACTCACACACTAACCTTCCGATGGCTACGAGTTGGGTGGGGCAGTGGAAGACTGAGAATAGAATTGTAAGGAACCACATGGAACAGATGTGATGCACAAATGTGAAATGGCAGATGACAGCACACACGAACCACGGAACCATGTAAACCATATAGACATTTCAATGGATCAGTGGATATGAAGATAGTTCTGGGGCCAAACGCTTGCTAGTCATGAACATCTAAAAGCGACATATCATAGAGCTAGAGATACCACCCAGAGGACGCACCCCAAGTCAACCGCCGTGAAACCATTCTGCTCCTGGATGGCAGAATGGAGAAAGGTGGCACTCAAGTATTTGTCCACCTGTTCAGGAAATGCTGAAGCTGGGATGTACTGACGCACACCTTTATCCCAGCACTGGGAGGAACAGGCAGGCAGATCTCTGAGTTCGAGGACAGCTGAGCCTACAGAGTGAGTTCCAGGACAGTCGGGGCTACACAGAGAAACCTTGCTTTGGAAAACTAACTACTAAACACTAACAACGGGACTCATTCAAAGCAAGCAGCCATGTAAAAGGTACATGTTCTCCACTGGGTGTGGCAGTGCACACTTCTGACCCCTGCACTAGGAGGCAGAGGCAGGCAAATCTCTGAGTTTGAGGTCAGCCTGATCTATATAGATAAGTTCCAGTACAGCCAAGGATACATAATGAGACCCTGTCTCATTCCCTACCCCCCCCCCCCCAAAAAAAAAAAAACCCAGTTGCATGCTCTTCTCCTGAAGATGGGAAAAGAAGGAAGCTTATTCGTCCAGAAGGAGATCTGCTTGCTTTGCTCTTGGGGACCTGTGCAGGGACAGTCACTGATGACAGAGATGTGGGCTCCCTAAAATGGTCTGATTGACAAAGTTTTTTTTTAAAATGTGAAATGAGTGCATAATAGTGGAGTTTTAAACCTTGCCGCACCCAAGTCATAGGACATCATGTTTCTATAAAAGTGCATCACTGGGCCGGGAGATGGTGCAGAAGAGCAACTGCTGCTCCTGCGGAGGACCTGGGTTCAGTCCTCTTCTGGCCTTTGGGAGCACTGCAGGCATGTAATGCTTAGACACACAAACAAGCAAATCACTCACACACATGAGGGAAACCTAACAATGTTAGATGTCGCTTAGGGCAGAGTATTTGTCTAGCATGCATGAGGCCCTGGGTTTGAGCCTCTGTGTTACAAAAATCAATTAGAAACCTCTTCAAAAAGCCGGGCAGTGGTGGCGCACGCCTGTAATCCCAGCACTCAGGGAGGCAGAGGCAGGTGGATTTCTGAGTTTGAGGCCAGCCTGGTCTACAGAGTGAGTTCCAGGACAGCCAAGGCTACACAGAGAAACCCTGTCTCAAATAAACCAAAAAAAAAAAAAAAAAAAAAAGAAACCTCTTCAAAACCTCACATAATCATATTTGATGTGCTGGCTAGTTTTATATCAACTTCTAACAGAAAAAACCTCAATTAAGAAAATTCCTTCAGAAGGTCAGGCTGCAGGCAAGCCTGTAAGGCACTTTCTTAATTAGTGATTGACAGGAAAAGGCCCAGTCATTGTGGGTGGGGTCATCTCAGCTGGGGGGCCTGTGTTCTATAGGAAAGCAGGCTGAGTAAGCCAGTAAGTGGCACTCCTCTGCCTCTGGACCAGCTCCTGCCTCCAGGTTCCTGTCCTGACTTCCTTCAGTGAGGAGCAGTCATATGGTAGTGTAAGCAAAACAAACCCTTTCCTCTCTAATTGGCTTTTGGTCATGGTGTTTCATCAAAGCAATATCAACCCTAAGACAGACAGACATTGGTACAAGGATTGTGGGGTATTGCCGAGAGAGACCTGACCGCGTACTTTCGAGAATATTGTGGACTTTGCAACTTTGGGTTAGAAAAGCCATTATATGTTCAAATTTTGGTGAGCTGTTCTGTGGGAGCTAGGAAGGTGTTAATAGGAATGCAGATGATGGAGGCCTGGGCTGTGTGGTTCCAGGGTAGGGATGAGGCGGGGGAATTCTAAGTCACTCTATTGAGGATGCTGCATATTTTTCAGTTAATTTGTAGTCCTAGTTACTGGGGATGATGAATCAGCTGTGCTTAATAAGATACCAGAATCGCTAATGTGAAACCTTTGCTTTGCTGGGATAATCAATGCTATTCAGCTGGAGCTGAGAAATTAACCGGCATTAAGAAAAGACCAGTATCATCTGGGCAGTGGTGGCGCACGCCTGTAATCCCAGCACTCTGGGAGGCAGAGGCAGGTGGATTTCTGAGTTCAAGGCCAGCCTGGTCTACAAAGTGAGTTCCAGGACAGCCAGGGCTATAGAGAGAAACCCTGTCTCGAAAAAACCAAAATCCAAAACATCAACAACAACAACAACAAAAAAAACCAAATAAAACAAAAGAAAAGACCATTATCATTAAGATGAAATCTTCTGGGAAATGTTTCCTCAGAGTCAGCCCACAGCAGCTGTATTCCAGAGGTGGCCTCATCAGGTACCTCATCCTGGGCGCCACACTTGGTCAGGTGGTACATGCAGGCATGGAGGAGTCATGAAGAGCAGCTGGGACTTGGCACTGTGGCAGGGCCAGAATTCTGGAGAGCCCAGGAGAGCCTATTGGTGAAAGTGTGGCCCACTTGCAGCAGAGACCCCAGCATTTTGGAAATGCCAGTACCATGGGATGACCACCAAGGACAGCAGCTCTTGGATGGAGCCAGCCTGAGCCCAGGAGACAATCTGTGTGTGCTGTGGAGGGTCCAGAGAAGCGGCCCAAGTCTGAGGATCCTAGAAAATCATCAGGGACTCAGACATCATCCACTGTCTTATTTACACAGGCAGAGTCTGCTTTTGCTTTGATTTGGTTGTGACTGTGTCTTGGTTCTTTCCTCTTGAAATAAGAAAGTATTTAACTTATTTTTTTATTTTAGAGGAGTCCACAGTTGAGAGACTTCAAGTTTTAGAAGAGATTTTGGAGTTTTATGGAGAGTTTAGACTTTTTGTTTATTTGAGACAGGGTTTCTCTGTGGAGCCCTGGCTGTCCTGGAACTTGCTCTGTAGACCAGGCTCCAGTGCTGGGATTAAAGGCGTGCGCCACCAGCACTGCCCATCTGAGACTGAGATTTTGAAACATTGGAATTTTTAAAGTCTGGGACTTTTTAAGTTTGTAAAATGTTTATATTTTTGAAGGAAGGAAGGAAGGAAGGAAGGAAGGAAGGAAGGAAGGAAAAGGAGCATGAGCCGGGAAAATGGGTGAATTGACTGTTTCTAATCCTGAGACAGAGACGTTCTGAACACTCGCAATTTGTCTGCAAATGCACAGCAGCTGCACAAATAACTGTACTTCTACATATGTTTTATTTATTTATTTATTTTCTTATTTTTGGAGGGAGGCTGAAATCGTCAAGGCTGACTTTGAACTCTCTGTGTAGTTGAGGATGACCTTGAAATGATCCTCTTGCCTGTGCCTCCCAAGTGCTAGGATTGCAGGTGTGCACCACCACGCTTGGCAATAGCTTTAATATATATACAAGCTGGTGTGAGAAGGGAGTCCCTGTCCCTTCTGAATGCAGACAAGAACTGAATGTGTTTAGCCTGTCTGCTGTCTGTCTGTCCTCCTCAGGCACCAGCAGTATCTCTCTCTGCTGTAATAAGTAATATGCAATACGTAGTAAGCAATTTCACCCCGCCGCCGCCCATCCCCGACCTAAAGACTGAGGGGTGCTGGTAGCCACAAGAGAGAGGGTATAGAGCCCTCATGGGCACGAGGCCTTCCCGGGTCTGGACCTGTGCTCTCTAGGACACATACCTGTGTGTGCTCTCCTTGGGAAGAATAAACGACAGCTCAGCCCCAGCGTGGCTCTCCAGCATGGCATTGGGGACGTGGTGGTGCACTAGCTGAGAGATTCCTTCAGGATTGCAGTGAGGTTCTTTTACCAGCGTCATGTGGTAGCCAGCGCCTGTAACACGTGGGGCGAGTGTTAGGCCCACCGGGGTCCCACTTCTTCTGCCATGCCACACAGGATTATGGGGAAGCATCTGCACAGCGGGGTACAAGTGGGCCAGAGCAGACGCTCCCTGGGCTCTTCCAAGCGGCGCTCATGTTACTTCCCACAACCCATTTGGGGAGAAGCGCTGGGGACTGTTCACTGAATGTAGCCAGGCACACCTACAGGGAGCCAGAGACCTCCTGAGGATAAAACCACAGCAGTGATCTGATCATATGAGTGTCTGCATTGAAGACTCATGCTGAACATGGCTGCAGGGAAGGGACACAGCAGGAGCTGAGAGACAACTGTATGTAGACTGAGCTCTATCTGGCTTCTTGTCCAATAATGCTTTGCAGGAAATGGCCCTTTCTTACTCCCTTTAGAGGTAAGGGTGTTGGACCCAGGGTCTGGCTACCCCGCAGCCAGGCGAGAAGTAGCGAGTGTGGTGCTCTTGAGGCTCTAGTAGAGACCGATGCCACCCCTCTTTGATCGTGGTACCCCAGGTCCTCCCACTCAGGACGACGGCCCCTGTCTAACTTGCTCTAGCTTTACTGGGGATTGCTAGGGGTATGCGCTTGGCACAGGAGAGAGAAAGATGTGAACCATGGGGCATTCTGAGGGGACGAGTTCTCTGAGGGTAGGAGCCAGGTTTGTAACTTAGACCAGGAAGTAACAGCAGAAAGCCAGGCATTCCACACAGCAAGGTGGCTGAGTCCTGGCTTCTGGCTCCACCTGCTGGACTGGGTTGTACAGTGACTATCGCTCTCAGAGCCTCACATAGGAGAGCAGTGGTGACCACTCACAGGTGGTGACCACTCACAGGACGCTTGTCGTCCTGGCATGACTGTGCTTCACCATGCCTGCAAACCTAGGTGTGGAATGAGAGACAAGCCTGAAGATAGCCTTGCCCAGTTACTGTCTGGATCCTTCACCATGCTGGAGGGTGGTGGCACGGGCCTGTCACGAGGCTGACCAGGCTCCTCCCCACCGCTGCTCACCATATTTCTGCTTGAGAAACAGTGAGGACCCGCAACACTGGAGCTCCCCCTTGGCTAAGATGGCGATGCGGTCTCCCAGCAGGTCAGCTTCGTCCATGAAGTGAGTGGTTAACAGGACGGTGCGGTCACTCTTCTGCTGCTGAAGAAGGTCCCAGACGGCCCTCCTGGACACTGCGTCCATGCCTGAGGTGGGTTCATCTAACATCAGCACCTGGAGGGCGGAGGGGATAAAGCTGTGTGACAATGACAGAGCTGTAGCTCAGGCTCGGGATGGCTGCGCTATGTGGCCTTCTGCAGCTTGATTTGGGGTTTGGGTAAGTCACCACCCTGGGTTTGTCCTTGTGGGAGCCTGACGTGGCTGCATTGAGAGGCTGGCCCCTGCCCTCTACCTTAGAACCCGCTATGAGGGCGATGCCAATGGAGAGCTTTCGCTTCATGCCCCCACTCAGGAACTTGGACCGCAAGTCCCGCTTGTCCTCCAGACCGAGGATGTGCAGCATCTGCTTGACTTCTTCAGGACACTTCTGGAGAGAGAGGCCTTTCAGCTGGAAGGTAGGAATGAGAGGACATGAGGCAGGGGGATTGACAGGCGCTAAACCATCCAGCGGTTCTCTGGCTCAAGAGATGTCTTCCCTTGGCATTCCTGGACTCTGCGTATCCCACCAAGATTACCCTTGCTTTCACAGAATAGCTCCTCAGAACAGACTGCTGTGAGGCTAATGGTATACTGGGGCAGCCGCAGCATCCCTAGGTGTATTATCAAGGGAACAGTCACCACCCACATGCCCCTGACACGCACACACTTACCTGTGCATAGAAGTAAAGATGTTCTGCAACTGTCAGGTTGTCAAACAGGACATCGTGCTGGGGACACAGGCCCAAATTCTTGCGGATCTGAACCATGTCTTGGGAAATTTCGTATCCGTGAATATAAGCATGTCCACTGGTAGGGGGGAAGAGACCTGCAGCCGAATCAAAGGCCCCAAATTCATTATGAAAATCTCGTTCATCTGTGCATGGTACATGACCTTCTTGACTCACGGAAGCCACTTCCCCCAGTTTACTGAGGATCCTGTCCATAGGAGGGACCCTGCATTCTTCCACTTTGGGTTCTATCCATCCTCTGGAGCCCAGAGATGGGCTCCAGCTCTGTTACAGGGCACACTGCTTTGTCATAAAGAAGAGCCTCGTTCTTGCTGGCTCTGTGTGTCTCTCACAGTGTGTAGGAACCAAATCCATTACAATCACAAACCCCACTCTCAACACTAAGGTGTGTGCTCTCACAAGCACCTCTGTTTCGGGAAGACAAGGAGTAGTTCGGATGGTGCAGCACCCTAGGGGGGGGGCAGGTCCCCACCTTTCATCTTTTTATCACTTACTTTCCCCCATGGGAACTAGGACTGAACCCAGGGTTCAATGACTGCCTGTCACTCACTCTGCCGGTCTCCTCCCTAGCCTAGCACAGGGGGATGAGTGCTAGTCAGTCAGTATGGGTGATCTGTCCTTCAGTGGCTGTAGAATCACTCTCATTGGTTTCTGCTGATCCCACCAGGTTTGGGCATTCACAGACAGGCTGAGGCAGGGTGGGAGCCATCAATGGCCCCTCAGGTGTTCCCCTGGAGCACGGGACTAAAACTTTACTGGCTCTAAACATAGCTTGCCTGTCACAGGGAAGGGCTGAGGCCTTATGGGAAAACAGGTCTGTGGCTGATGTAAAGCAGACAGAGGGGAAGGGCCTGCCAGGCCCAGATGGCCTCGGGGCAACCTCTCACCTGTCAGCATCGACATGGTCGTGGTCTTCCCAGCACCGTTGTGGCCCAGTAGGACTGTTATCTGTCCTTCATAGAGGTTCAGGGTCAGATCTCTGATGCCCACCTTGTCCTTATTACCCACTTGGAACACCTGTAGGTAAGTCAGAGGCTGCCTTGACTTCCTGTGGCCCTCAGGGCCTCCCTTCCCCCTTGGAACATGATCCTAACATCTCAGGACGCTAAACCAAGTCCCAGGCATGCACATGGAACAGAAATGTGGGGCAGAGGTTACATCCCCCTCTTAGTCCCTTCATGACCTTCTTCTTGTCATTGTGCATCCAGTGTGACATGAACTGAGAGGCAATGACAAGTGCACCCAGGACTGTATGGTCACAGTGCCACAACAATGCAATGGCTGCCAGCATGCGGCCAGGTGTGGAGGGATGGCCTGTGCCCTGGAGAGTGGGTCTAGAGCAGCTGCCCGGGGGAATCCTGTCCTCCTCCTTCAGGTGCTCGGGGCGGCTGGAGGGAGCGCCTGCAGGGGAAGGCACCGGCCAGCCGGCCGCTGACCAGTCTGCCTCCAAGGCCTCACCTTGGACAGATGCTTGATCTTGATCCCAGCTACCAAGTCCTCCGGCTCGGCTTCAAAGTACTCGTTTCTGAGAGCTTTTTCTGGGTCGCTGCCTTCCTCCTCCTTCCCTACGACAGTTCTTGGGTTCCCACACCAGTAGGATGGCTGGGATGGAGGCACATGGGCGCCACGGTCAGCAGTGTCAGTCCATTTTGTATGCCACCAACAAAATAAGTACCACTGACCCGCTAAACATGCAAAACATGACCTGAGCCTTAACCACAGGGCATCTGATTAAAGAGGCAACACCCTCTTAGACTCCAATGCATTTCTTGATTTGATTGTACCTGGGAAAGCTCTAACTCTTGCCTTCCTAATCTGGAAAATGGGCACAATCTGTTGTGAAACTCCGATTTAATGGAGAGAAAAGGGAACTTGTCAATGTATGAAGAGACATTATTGAACATCCCAGGCTAGAGCATGTCGGAGCCTAAGAGGAAAGAGGCCGTGTCTCAGACCTTCTCTGTGGCAGGCTCCCTGTGGACAGGGACACTAGAGAGTCAGCTGCCTGGTGAGGACCTGTTATTTCTGTCTCCAGTACACAGAGGAATACTGCAATGGCAGTACTGGACACATATCTCACATGTAAAGAGTATGGGGATGCTACGTGGTCATTACAAATGAAGTTCATTCATAAAAAAGCTATATATTTAGGTGGAAATACACTGCTAAATTAACAATACATTTATAAGAATGGCTACATAAAAGTCTAAAGAACTGTATTTATAGATACATAGGTACATTCATGTGCTTAAGATAACAGAAGCTGTTAGAATTAAAAAACAAAAACAAAAACGAGTTTCTGGTCTGTTTATAACATGGCCCGCTTTTATCAAGCAGATGATCTGCAGGGGCAGGTCGAACGTTCACAGGACAAGTCTGAAAAGGCTACAATGATCAGTACTGTCAACTCCACAGCATCCAGGATCACCTAGGAGACAAGCTTGTGGGTGTGTCTCGGAGGGAGTTTCTGGATTGGGTGCTGGGTGGGGTAGGAAGACCCATATGAAATATAGATTGTACCATCCATCCCATACTGAAACAAAGGGGGGGAAAGGCGGAGCACTGCCACTCAGGACATCTGCTTCCTGAATAGAGACACTGCGGCATCATGGTCCCATGGCCACGCCTTTCCCCCAATCTATGAGCCACAATCAAACCTTTTTTTCATAAGATGCATTTGTTAGTTATTTTGTCAATGTGAAAAGCATCAGAGAGGCACAAGCAGGTGTCAAGGGTGTTTTTTTTTCCTGACGTGGCAAATGCTATCTATTTTAAAGCATGCCCCTCTACCCGCCTTCCCCAAAAGCTTCATTGCTTTGTAGGCAGAAAATCCAGTAAGATATTGGCATATAGATCAGTATTAGAGTGCTTGCCTCATATATACAAGGTCCTGGAATTAGACCTCAGTATTACTCAAAAACATTTTTAAAAAAGATTTTTCATGAATAAAGAAGTGAGCTGGGGGGGGGGGCAGCAGAGGCCACGTGCATCAGTCAGCCTCCCTGTCCTTTGTCTCAGACCCTGGACAAATCATAAGGGCCCTCAGGACACAAGCACAGGTCAGAGTTTTCTATCCCAGGCCTATGCAGGTCATGCTCTGGGACTTAAAGGGGTCCCAAGTGAGTGCAGGGGACACCTTCGTCCCCCAAAGTGGCCTGCTTGAAGAACAGGGGCATTAGCACTCACCATGAGGAAGAAATACCAGGGCTGGGGTACGCCAAACTGGCCTGGGAAGACAGCCTCCACGTACCAGGCCACCAGGCCATAGAGTGCCGAGTCCAGCAGCAGCATCCCCAGCACTTGTCCAAAGCAGAAATCGTCATCCACGTTGACAGGGCTCAGGAGGTCACGCCACTGGATGCCAGTGCCTGGAGGACGCAACAGGAAGATAGTCCTGACTGCTAGGAGGGGTGAGGTGCCAAAGCCATTGATGGCCCGTGTACTCACGCTTGTGTGTGTGCACATGTTCCCTGTGCTCTTACCTTGACTGTCTCTTTACAGACTTTGTAACAAATCTGACAGCTTTCAAGTCTGTCCCCCCCCCCCCCCTCTCTCTCTCTCTCTCTCAATTGCCCTGAAACAGAATCTTGTATTCCAGGCTGACTTCAAACTCACTGTGTAGATTAGAATGACCTGAATGACCTTGAACTTCTAATCCTGTCGGCTCCACCTCCCTAGTGCAGGTATCACAAGTGTGTACTATCACCCTCAATTTATGACATGTTAGAGACTGAACCCTAGGTAAACTCTTCCAATTGTGCTATATCCCACCCCTTACCCAACTTTCTTCAAGTCTTAAAGACAACTGAACCTTTAAAAAATCAGTAGATTATAGACCTATCAATGAGCTGGAGCTGGAGAGAAGGCTCAGAGGTTAAGAGCAATGGCGCGTCCTCCTGAGGACTTGGCTTTGACGCTTAGCACCAACCTGGTGGCTAACAACCCTCTGAAATTCCAGTTCTAGGGGATCCAGCTCCCCTTTCTAGCCTCTACAGGTAATCCATGCACATGGTGCAGAGACAGGAATGCAGGACACACACAGACACACACACACACACACACACACACACCGTACATCTTTAAAGATTTATATTTAATTTATATGAATACACTGTAGTTGTCTTCAGACACACCAGAAGAGGGCATCAGATCCCATTACAAATGGTTATAAGTCACCATGTGGTTGCTGGGAATTGAACTCAGGACCTCTGGAAGAGCAGTCAGTGCTCTTACCTGGTGAGCCATCTCTCCAGCCCCTATCTTTAAAATTTTTAAAAGTTCATGAACTGACTAGATAGATGGGTTAGCATTTCATTGGTTACAGGTGTACATACATGTGCATATATGCACATGTATACTTACTCATGCACACAAATGCACACACACATAGGTGTTAGGTCAATGTAACCAATGAACCTGGGAGAACTCAAAATATTATTTTAAATATTTATTTATCATATTATATGTAAGTAAGTACACTGTAGCTGTCTTCCAACACCAGAAGAGGGAGTCAGATCTCTTTACGGATGGTTGTGAGCCACCATATGGGTGCTGGGATTTGAACTCATAACCTTCGGAAGAGCAGTCAGTGCTCTTACCTGCTGAGCCATCATCTCTCCAGCCCCAGGAGAACTCAAAATTAATGTGAAGCGCTACAAAGCTCATGATCCATCAATGTCACAGCCCATGCAAGCCTGGACCTAAGTGTCTAACAGTCTGGTCATCCATTTCCTGGATGCAAATGTCTGCTCTACAGCCTTGCTGAATGCTTACCATTAAACAGCTAGCGGTTGGTCTGTTTTAAGAAAAGTCACTATAGTTTTTTAATACTTTTAAAAAGACTGATTTTTTATTATATTTAATTACATGTAGGTAGGTCTGTGTGTCAGCATGTGGCTATGTGCATGTGCCTGGAGGGGTCAGCTCCCCTGTAGTTGGAATGACGGACCTTGTGGGCTGCCTGACGTGAGTGCTGAGAACTGAACTGGGGTCCACTGAAAGAGCAGCAAGTGCTCTTAAATATGGGCTGTCTCTCCAGCCCCGGAAAAGACTTTTTAAAAAGTACTAGAGGCCTGGGAAGTTTCTGCTAGTTTACAGAGTCTACACTTTATCAGGAGGCTACTAATGCTAGAAAGACATAAACCTCATTTCTTGACTTCTCGATTTTCCTGCCCCATCTCCTTGATGCTGGAATTACACACACACACACACACACACACACACACACACACACACACACTACCATGTCTCGTTTTATGCAGTGCTAGGGAACTGACTCATGAACTGACTAGATAGGTTTACATTTCATTGGTTCCATGTGTGCACACACATGCATATGGCTCATATGTCCATTGGTTCCATGTGTGCACACATGTGCATATGGCCCACACGTTTTAGCTGTCTTGTTATTGTTTGTTTGCTTTTATTTTATAAGACAGGGTTTCACTTTAGCCCAGGTGTGGAGTCATCGTGTGGTCAAACTCACAGCAGTCCTGTTTCAGCTTCCTTAGTGCTACGATTATCTTGCTCAGGGTATGGTTTAAATGCCTGGCCTTAAGTTCATTGGTCAGAGATATCCCTCATAATGGACAACACTGTCCTATAAAAGGTCCTACAGGAGTGGTTTTTGTGTCTTTCAGTGTCCTCTCTGTGAGGGATGACATTCATGGTGCCATCTTGGAAGCAATCGTTGGACTCTTACCAGGTATTGCATCTTAGGACTTCCAGAACTGAGAAATAAATTTCTGTTCTTCACAAATTTCCCAGTCTCAGGTATTTTGTAATAGCAATGCAAACAGGCAAAGGCATATGACTGGAAGAAGTGGGAAAATTTGGCCTAGGGGAACATTTGGGTAGGAGAGACAAGACCATCTTAAATTATCTTAGCTGAGTCCTTAGGACGGTAGATTACGGGCTGGAGAGACGGCTTAGCAGTAAGAGCACCAACTGCTCTTCCCGAGTTCAATTCCCAGACATCACATGGTGGCTTACAAACTATCCGCAATGGGATTCAATGCCCTCTTCGGGTGTGTTTGAATACAGCAACAGTGTACTTATGTATATAAAATGAATAAATAATTCTTTTTTTTTAAAAGGAAGTAGATCTCATGTACTGCACTTCTAGGAAAGCCGAGCAGCATGCAAATCCCCTGAGAGTGGATGTCGGGGGACTGTGTAGTGGCCAGACACAGCTACTTATATCTCCTCACCCGTCCTGCAGAGGGAGAAGGGAGGCCACGTCCCAGTCTGTGGTCCCCTCTCCAGTGTTCTCCTGTGAGAAGCTCAGAGTGTCTGAACTCTGAGTATCCACCACGGGCTTTACAAGCAGGAGTGTGCCAGTCAGTCAGCCCAGCAAGGGCTTCATTTGGCCTCCGTGATGTTTCAAAACAGGAAATTTCACAAAAATCAGAGCATGCATTTCCAGGGCTCTCACTGGCTTCTCTCAGGATTCTCTGCCTTCACAGTCAGATGTTGTAGGGGGTTTTGGAGTGCAGGACATGCTAACCCTATACTCACCAAACGCTGGGAGCTGACTCAAAGACCTCAAGATCCCCTAGCTCTGAGGTCACTTGTGCAACCACTTTGAAGGTGTTAAGAAGAAGGGAGCTGGTAGGAGAACTCAGGGGCAAAGGCAGGTACTGCCAGTCCCGAGTTCTGTAGCAGGGCTCATGTGGTAGGAGGACCTCACACAGTGAAAGCAGAGAATGACTCCTGACTTATCAGCTGGCTGTTCACACATGCTCTGTGGCACATGTATGCTCTTGTGTGCATACAAACATTCACAATAAAATACGTAATAAGAAGTTTTTAAGGGGAATGGCCGATGGCATAAGAGCATTGTGGCTCTTCCCAGAGGACCGGAGTTGAATTCCCAGCACCCACATCAGATGGCTCCTAATACCTTGCAACTCTCTAGCTCTGGGGGAGTGGGTGTCTGATACCTTTTTTTTTTTGACTCTGTGGCACCTTCCCTCACATATGCACACCCCCATTCACTCACTCACTCACACACACACACACACACACACACACACACACACACACAGTGTTGAAAATAAAAATATATTTTAAAAAATCTTTGAAACAAAAGTAGGAAGTGACTCGAAAACCAACCGGTAAGATCCAGTCACTGGGCAGAGCAGCTGGGTGACCACCACCTCTGGGCGTTTTAACCCTTGGTTGTATTTGGCTCTGATTGGCCTTATCTGAGCTATTTCCCCATCGGACCAGGGCCAAGCTCTCTGTCCACACGCAGTACTTGTTTTCTGATAAAGGCCTAGCTCAGGTGCTCCAATCGCCTGCCTCCCACCCGAGGTGAGGCTAACTGCTGGGAACGCTTTGCCAAGGTGCTCCCTAAGCTGCAAGGACCAGGAACTGGTGATCTGAGGACTTACTGAGGACAGGACTCACCTTTGGCTTCGAATTTTCCTATGAGCTGGGCTCCCATTGCCATGGCGACATTAGACAGCAGACAGGACGAGAGCTTTTGACTCAGTGTCATCCAGTTGTACCGAGGAGCCACGAAAAAGTAGGGGGTGTAGGTGAGGAAGTACAGGAAGCCGCCCACAGCTGCTGCCATGTTGGCTGTGGGCACAGAGAGAGGGGGTGGCAAGAATTTGCCATGAGACTTTCAGGAGTAACAGAGGTCATAGTCCCATCCCACCCAAATCCCAGCACTGGGGGACTGCAGCTTCTGGTGTTGCTAGGCCCCTCGTGCAGGTCCTCTGCCCACCTGAAGCAGTAACACACACACACACACACACCAATGAATACACATAGAGCAGGCTGGCAACAGCTTGAAGGCAAAAATAGCAACTAAACTACTATCTTGCAAATGGTTTTTTAAAAAATAAAAATAATAGGGAGCTTGGGGATTCACAGCATGTTATGGATTGACCTGAGACATACTACTTCTTAGGAGTAATGTAAAAGCATTTCAAGTTAAGGGTAATCACTAAAAGAAAGGTACTTTGTATATTTCAAGCTATCAGAGCTCTAAAAACTACTGGAAGCATTCTCTGTCCAACAGAAGGCAGTGAGGCAGAAAACATAAGCACTAAACAATAAGCTGAACCCCGAATTCAAAGGGCAGAGCTTGAATGTATCAGAAATCACAGGGGGCAAGCAGATACAGCTTTTATTTCTAGTATTCTTAGCAGTCCACAGTGGGCATGCTCAGCTTCTGCCAACTGCCTTTGCCCTAACACAGCGGCCTCTCCTCCTCGGCCCGCAGCAGGTGCTCTGCCCCTATTCACTGCCTGTTTCTTCCTGGGGGGATTCTGGGGGGCTCATGAGCTTTGCTGTATTCCTGTCTGCCTTTCCCGCCAACCAGTTATATTAAGCCTCAGCCTTTCAGGAGTTCTCTCTTCAGTTCAGCCTCTGGGTCATCAGAAAGACATCCCTTTTAGCCCCTTAACTGTGTATAAATCCCCCTAGTTTCCCTAGACTCGGATTACCTCATCCTCTGGCCCTAGGGGAACAACAGGGCTCACCTTTACTGAAGAAGGTGCTGACCATGAAGCTGAAGGAGATGGAGGAGATTGCAAAACACAGCAAGAAGGCCAGAACCAGGGACGGGTCGCTGTTTGAAAGGACTGCTATGTCCTTCTTCACCTGCAGGACAGGCCGGCCAGGTGAGGCAGGGAAGGCAGAAATGAACTGGGCAGGTCTAAAGGTGCAGGTCAGGAGAAGGCCTGCTTGTCTTCCACAGCAGGGAAAGACTTGCCCTGAGGTCGGGGGCCATGAATGGCCTCCGTACCCTCTTCTTTCCAGAGCCCTCATGGAAGCCACACTTACTTTGACACAGAACAGGAGGGTCATGAAGGAGACCACGATGAGGAAGAACAGGAAGAACATGAGGAACCAAGCACTCCAGTGTAGCCAGCTGCTGAGTCCCATCATGCGCATGTACTCCTGTGAACGGGAGACAGTATCGCAGTCGGGCTGTTATCCTGTCTGCACGCAGCTGGCTTTTCCCATAGCTCCACGTGTGCCGGTCTGCTTACATAAATGCAGTGCGCGTATAGAGCAGGAAAGTGCACCAGGATGCCTGTGCTATATAGCATAGGCAGGAATTAGCCAGCACACATGAGGGGAACAAGAAGGCTGTGGTCTGGCGTGCTACTCTTTGTCCAACAGCTCTTAGCTCTGTATCAGTGGCACGTGCTACCCTATCTGGGAGGCTATCCCTGACGGTCAGTTCAGTATTAATTGCCCTTTCCTCCTAAGTCATGATGGCCTGCCCTATCCTCAACATGGGAGTGAAGTCACTTCCCAGCCTGGCCCACCAAACTCTGTCATACTGGGAAACCCCCTTCTCTGTCTGTGGCCCATTCAGGCCTGACACAAGTACCCAAGAGATGTTAGGTTGATGACTTCTCTGAGTCCTTCAGGGAAGCCTCGTATGCTGTGGAGCAATTCCAAACTCTCAAGGGATAGTCCCAAGTCTTCACCTTGCTTGAGCTGATTCCCAGAAGTCAGGAGTGTGGCATCTGGCACTAATGTCCAGAGTCATGAAGCCTGGCCCTTCCTACAGTTGGCAGAAAGACTCTGCAGGCCATACTGACCACACTGCCAGCAGCCTCCTGGGCTGTGAGCCTTGACAAGTGTGTGGCTGAGGACATGCATTAAGAGACCTGGGATCCATTCATTTTCATTCCCACTTTGAAGGAGAAGCCCAGAACCCTTTTAGGGAAGGGTGCTTCCTGTCTCTGTGGAGGCACAGGGTAAGGTGAGCCGGAGTGCTCTGACCACACCTTCCCCTCTCTCCCATTCATCAGCTTGTCAGGAAGTGCCACGAGGACCTGGCTCCTCCACTGCCCAGTGCTGCCTATGGGCTCTGGGAGGTTAAAGCTGGGCTGCGGAGACTGGGGAACGGAAAGACTGGGAGTGTGGCTCACTGGTGGAGTTTTTACATTCTTGAAGCCCCGCCCGAGTTCCATTCCTAGCACAGAAAACAAAAATCAAAACAAAACAAAACAAAACCCAGGAGGATCTTGGAGGAGTTAGCAGAAGGGAAAAACATAGTCAAAACACACTATATGAAAACAATTTTTGATAAAAAGAAACAAAAAATTATAAAGATAATATAAACAAACAAACAACAAACAACAAATGAAAAGCAAACAGGGCAGTGGTGGTGCACGCCTTAAGTCCCAGCACTCAGGAGGCAAAGGCAGGGAGATCTCTGAGTTCAAGGTCAGCCATGTTGACAGGGAGTTACAGGACAACCAGGGCTACACAGAGAAGCCCTGTCTTGACAAAACCAAATGACAAAACCAAACCAAGTGAAAACCCCCAAACAAACAAAAACAACAACGAACTAAAATTCAGTTGCCCAAGTGCTGCGTGGAGACAGCAGGCTGAGGGCACGCCCACTCTCAGAATCTAAGCAGAGCAGCCGGACTTCCAAACCCTTGTGCCATAGCAGGTATCCATGCTGCGTCCAGGCTCTATGGCTCCGACATACAAGAAATACAGGGAGGAGCCCTGGCTCATGGCGGTAGCCTTGAGACAGGCAGAGCCATCTGAGGGAGTCCCGGAACCCAGCGTTCTCAAGCTGACTTGCTAGTGCACTGCACGGCCATGCAGACGGTTACCTTTAGTTTTTTCTCCTTCTCCTGCACCACAGCCCGGATGATGGTGAGGGAGGTGTAGGTGAAACTCAGCATGAGCAGCAGAGGAAGCTGGTACTGGATGGCAATGAGGAATGGGTCTGAGATGTAGGGTGGGAACGGGAACCTTTTGGTGATCACCATGAGCTTCTGGAACAGCTGGTGTGCAGAGGCGTTGGCATGGTAACGCATGATGGCTTTGTCTACTGCATGTTGCACAGCCAGGAAGCCTTCACGGATGTACCCTGAGTTCAGAAACAGAAGACAGCTGTGTCGTGGTGATGCTCATGAGAGGGAAATACTCTGAATAGACATACTTCCCTAAGTCCACAGAGGTAGGGCCAGAGGAGGCCATGGGTAACTTCACCTGATACCCTACTCCGTGGACCACTAATAGCACCTGACATCATTCAGTGGTCGCAAGGAGAGAAAGCATGCCACATATTGCCAAGTGACACTTCTACTTCATAATTAACATAACCCACACATGATCATATTTTTAAAATGGCTTGATTTAGGACCAGGGAGATAGTTCGGTGGGTAAGGGCCCTCAAGACATAGCATGAGAACCTGGTTTCAATCTGCATCACCCTCATGAAAGCCTGCCGTGTACATGCCTGTAACCCATCACCTCAGGGTGGGGCCGGGGAAGATCCTGGGAGTTTCCTGGCCAGCCATCTAGGCCCAAAATGGTGCAGTTCAGTGAGAGACACTGTGTCAAAGGTGCCAAGTGATAAAGAGGGACATTCAGCACTGAGCGTTCACTTCCATGACCAAAACTGTACACACACACACTCCATACATTATACACTAAACACACACACAAAACCTCACACTTACACAAGCCACATTACAATATATTACACATTTTATATATTTACACACACATGTAACTTTAGTTTTTTTAGTGCTTGCTTTTAATGATGGTTTTTAAAAGTTTTAACTTCCCTTCTAGCCCATCACCCATCAGAGGTAGTGGGAAAGAAAGGCTATGGAGGAAGTGGACCTGTTTAGAAAGGTTCTTTGGAGTAACTCTCATCTGTGTTGTCTGGAGATTGGCAGTTTAGTTTACAGCTTAGTAGGAGCAGCTTGATCCACTCCCACACACTTCACGGACACACCAGTAGCCTAGTTTGGTAGAGTCAGGATAGCAAACAGGATAGCAGCAGTGGTGGCACTATCTGGCAGAGACAGCCAGGCCTCGGCCTTGGTACAAGTCAGTAGGAGAGACCAGGAGGGATGCCAGGAGAACTTCTCGGCTGTGTTTCCCACAGTGCAGCAAAGCTCGGCCAAGACTAGACCCACACATGTTGTAGAGCTAGTTCTATAAGTCAGTGTAGTTTAGCTTCCGTCACAGTCTGTGGAGTCCTGGTTACACGCTCCAAACACCACCTGGCTTCTATGTGTTTTGTCTCAGCACGCGCATCTGCCTCAGCTGACATCACTCTGCCAATCAGCCTGAGTCCTCGGAAGCAGCAAGAAACTGCAGCACACCACCAGAAGTTGTTTGTGCATTTCTCTCTATGGAATCCTGACAAATGTGGCTCAACTACGCAATGTAAAGCAGACCAAACATGTGCATCATTAGTGAAGAATCCTTCATCACTTGCCCTTTCACGTGCTTGCTTTAGCAGAACATCCTTTTCCCTGTGTCTGCTTCAGCCAAACATTCCTTCATGAGACTGCCTTAGTCTTTCACCTGTGTCCACTTCAGCTCAACATTCCTTCATGTGTCTGCCCCAGCAAAACACCATCCAACCGACTTTCCAAAGAACCCTTAAGTTTCCACTTCACTCACACACACACACACACACACACCACAATGCATGCACCAAACACATTATATACACTATACACATACACACACATACACAACACTAAACATACATAACCTGATATGAACTTGGTGGGAGAGAGATCCTGTGTTCCTCAAATGGGTGGACTAACAATTCTTAACAGATAAAACTTAGGCTAAATAGGTACCAGAAAAGAAACCACCAAGAGTGCAGACAGGAGACACAACTGTTAAGGTTTAGGTAAAATATTAAGGCCTAGAGATAATGACAAAGCCTAGGTAACTGTTAGCTGGTTAGCCTGCCATTTTGTGCTGCTACTAATATTATAAGGTAACCTTCTCATATATTGTTTCTGCTGTTACTGGGAAACTCTCTCAAGTCCAGGTTGATTACATATTCTCTTAAGTTCTGTGCCCTTGGAAGGCAGTAGAACTGCTTTGCATAGTTATCTATAATAAGCTTGGACCAAAACCAACCACCCAGCAGCACTTCCTGTACCTGCATATAAGCTTTTATGGTATTTGCTTTTATAAGCTGGTGCTGGAATGGACCCCAACATAAGAGGGAACCTGCCCCAATATAAGAAACTATTTGAAATAAGACTTCTACTTTAAGTAGGGGGCCTAGTAAAGTTTATGTTCCCAAGATCTTCCTGGGGACTGACATCCTACTTGGCAGAAAGAGACATCTATGTAGGTGACTGACATCCTGGTTGACAAGTTAAGACATGAATGCTAGACAAGGCAAGACCTCTGCCACAGTTGAATGCCCCAACCAATGGGTACAGGTTAAGTGTACAACAATGACACGTTCCTAAGGAAGTCCCCTATCCCTAAATTCTGACTGGTGGATTAACTTGACATAGATGTTTGTGGATTTTAGGCTTAAAAACCCTGTAGGATCTTAATTCAGGGATTTTAGGCTTAAAAACCCTGTAGGATCTAAATTCAGGGTCATGGTTCAGTTCCCAAATCTGAACCGTGGCCCTGATAGATCAGCCCTGAGGCGTATGCTCAATAAACTCTCCCGGTCTGACAGAGATTGGTGTTCATGCAGTTTATGAGGCAATTCCTGGACCCCAACACAAGGATAAAGAAGAAGGTAGAAGATCAGAAAAGCACTTGCCATATTTGTTGAGAGGGCCAGGTCTTGGATGCTACCCCAGTAGTTTAAGAGTCAAGAGAAAGAAGCTATGGCCCTGGTGCCTAATTGTGACTCTGGGAGGAAGGAGGCAGAGAGGAGATAGAAGCTGAGACTTTTGCCCAAGTGGACTTAGAGATGATTTGGTGAGAGGCAGCTGGGAACAGCAGTTTTGTTATTTTATCAGCTCAAGTGGCTGGGAATCTGACACAGGGTTAACTAACTGTGAATTAGTGTCTACTGGACTGTGTTCCCTCGTAGGGAGTCAGGGAAGATCTGTTCCTTCCCTTTTTGAGTTTGTAGCAATGTCTCCATTCCTTGGCTCATGACCCCTTCCTTTCCTTTTAGACCAGCAAGGTGGCCTCTCACGTCTGCTCACACCTTCTGCAGCATTTGTCTAGTTTTATGTTTGTTTTCATGACAGGGTCTCTCTCTGTAACCCTGCTGTCTTGGAACTAGCTCTGCCGACCAGGCTGGCCTCAAACTGGATCTACTTGCCTTTGCCTCCTGAGTGCCCCCACCACCTGACTGCTTCTGTCTACTATCAAGGACTCTGTAGTTACACTGACTCCAGTAGGGTAACTGAAAAGTTTGCTATCTTGAATCAGGTACCTACCAGACTTAATTTCCTTCTGTCTCAAACAGGCCACGGTTTTGAATGATTGGGACAGGGTCAACTTAGGGATCATAATTTAACCTACTGTAGCTGGCCTCTCTGGACTCCCTAAAGGGTCAGAAATAAAGCTCCAAGGGAAAGGGGCCAGTAACAGTAGCAAGCGCAGTGCCCTAGGGCGCACAAGGCCTGGGAGTGATAAACCCTGGAAGAAGTGGGTTTAGAATCAGGAGATAAAAGGCAACCTGAGATGCCAAGCTCTTGGGCTCAGAACAGAGTGGTTAGATACAAATACCCTGAGACACAAAACTGCCTCGCCACCTGGGTGACCTACAGAAAAGAGAAAAGCAAAATACTAGCCACACTGCTAACACAGGTCACCGAGTGCTGGCATTCTTCTGTCTTGATCTGGTTTTATGACGCCACTGCTGTGTGCCAAGGCCAGTGCTGGTGGAGCAAGAGTTCTCACTGGCCACTTCACAGTGAATGGTAGCCTTGCTGGACAGACAGAGACACTTAAGCCCAGGGAAGCACACAGCTGGAGAGGGGTTCAGCTGAGTACGGAACCCCAGAAACTTTGTCGTCTAAGCCATGCCTTCTTATGACTGTTTTCTCTACAAATAACTGCGTGCTCCTTGTCCACATTGTTTCCTCAGACAACTAGCTGTGGCTCAGCAGTTGTCCTTATAACCATGGCAACTTGATCGTCTAAGGCAGTGGTTTTCAACCTGTGGCTTGAAACCTCTTTGGGGGTTGCATATCAGATATCCTACATATCAGATATTTGCATTACAGTTCCTGACAGTAGCAAATTTATAGTTATGAAGTAGCAACAAAATAATTTTATGGTTGGGGTCACCACAATATGAGGAACTGTATTAAAGGATCGCAGCATTAGGAAGGTTGAGAACTGGTCTGTACTGGCTGGTTTTGTGTGTCAACTGGACACAAGCTGGAGTTATCACAGAGAAAGGAGCCTCCCTTGAGGAAATGCCTCCACGAGATCCAGTTGTAAGGCATTTTCTCAATTAGTGATCAAGGGTGGGAAGGCCCTTTGTGGGTGGTGCCATCCCTAGGCTGGTAGTCCTGGGTTCTATAAGAGAGCAAGCTGAGCAATTCAGGGGAAGCAAGCCAGTAAGGAACATCCCTCCATGGCTTTTGCATCAGCTCCTGCTTCCTGACCTGCTTCAGTGATCAATAGCAGTGTGGAAGTGTAAGCTGAGTAAACCCTTTCCTCCCCAGCTTGCTTCTTGGTCATGATGTTTTTTTTTGTCCAGGAATAGAAACCCTGACTAAGACAAATTGGTACCATCATAGTGGGGTATTTCTGTGACAACCTGACTATGTTTTGGAGAGGACTGTGGAAGGACTTCAGAACATTGGGCTAGAAGAACCAATGGGTGTTAAGAGTTCTGTGGGATGTTTTGTAGGAGTTTGGAAGATAATGTTGAGAACAGTGCAGAAGATAGAGGCCTGGCTTGTGAAATTTCAGAGGGAAGTTTAAAGACTCTTATCAGGACTGTTGTTGTCTTGATTGTGAAGTTTCTGTGGTTTTGGTTAACTGGGGCTGAAAAATCAGCTGTGATTAAGAAGATACCAGAACCACTAATGCAAAACCTCTGCAGTACAGAGACTATTGATGATGGTTAGCTGGAGCTAAGACATTAGTGGTGATTAAGAAGAGACCAGCATCACTGAGGTGAAATCTTCTGGTAAGTGTTTTCTGAGAGCACACACAGTGGCTGTGTTCCAGAGATAGCCAAGGTTGTACCTCGTGCTGTGGCTGGACTTGGTAATGTGTAAGAGTCACCCAGGTGGTACTGGTTTTGAAGGCATGAAGGGATCATGAAGAGCAGCTGAGGCTCAGCACTGTGAGAGGCCATGGAAGGCCATTGATGAAGGTGCAGCCTCAGTTGCAGTTGACAGCCCAGGACTTGAAGGGGTCATGCAAAGGAGTTGAGGCTTGGCACCATGAAGAGAGCCAATGAGAGGCTGTTGGTGAAGCCTAGTTGCGGCAGAAGACAGCAGTGTTTTGGAGATGCCAGTGCTATGTGATGACCACTAAGAACAGCAGCTGCAGAGTACAGGCAGCTGGAGCCTAGAAGACAAAGTGTATGCTACAAAGGGCAGAGCTGGAGAAGTGACTCAAGCACTTGGAGGAGCCCAGAATATCATGAGTGGATCCCAGACATTGGATGGTTAGAGTTTGATTTTGATTGACATGTTTGATATTTTTCCCTCTTGAAGGAAGAAATTATTTTAGTGGAGCCCACAGTTAAGAGACTTTGAATTGTAAAGACTTTGAATTGTAAAAGAGACTGGATATTTTCTAGGGTCTGAAATTTTAATATTCGAGAATTTGTAAAGACTACGGTATTTTTAAAGTTATTTAGCTTTTGGGGATGAATAAGAAAGTAAGGGTTGAGGCTTAATAGTGATCTGTTTGTGTGTCAAGTTGACAAAGTGTCAATTGTACTGGCTGTTTTTTTTGTGTCAACTTGACACAAGCTGGAGTTATCACAGAGAAAGGAGCCTCCCTTGAGGAAATGCCTCCGTGAGATCCAGCTGTAAGGCATTTTCTCAATTAGTGATCAAGGGGGGAGGGCCCCTTGTGGGTGGTGCCATCCCTGGGTTGATGGTCTTGGGTTCTATAAGAGAGCAAGCTGAGCAAGCCAGGGGAAGCAAGCAGGTAAGTAATATCCCTCCATGGCCTCTGCATCAGCTCCTGCTTCCTGACCTGCTTGAGTTCCAGTCCTCACTTCCTTTGGTGATGAACTGCAACGTGGAAGTGTAAGCTGAATAAACTCTTTCCTCCCCAACCTGCTTCTTGGTCATGATGTTTGTGCAGGAATAGAAACCCTGACTAAGACAAGGTCTCAGACACAAAGCTATCACTTTGTAATCCACTAGGTTCCCACTGGGGAAATGTTTGTGGCCATAAATTAAACTATGGAACATTATTGTTGTATTGTGGGTTCTCTTGGTTTGTCAGACTCTAGTGGGCTTTTGTTTTGTTTTGTTTTTGTTTTTCAAGACAAGGTTTCTCTGTGTATCCCTGGCTGGCTTAGCTGGAATTTAAACGTGTGTGTCACCACCACCCAGCAAGGACATTTTTTTTTAAAAAACTAAATAAATTAAAAGATGTTTTCCTGAACAGGTGTTTTGCAGCATATAAGTTTGTGTACCATGGACATCCCTGGCCAACTGGAACAGGCTTTACACAGAGCTGTTAGCTGCCATGTGGGTGCTGGGGATCAAACTTGGGTCTTCTAGAAGAGCAGTCAATGCTCTCTCTCACCCTGAGCCATATCACCAACCCCCCTCGGGGGTGGGTGGAGGTGGGGGTGGGGGCGGGGGAAGGGTCATATATTTATTAGGATGTTGTTAGTGAGTCTGGGACAAGAGTGGGGTAAGACCTGGCCTGCCATGTGCCAATGTTGTTACCCTTCCCACCCGTTTCTGCAGGGTCTCACGAACTTCTAAACAACTTGGGCAAGTCTTTCCCAGGTTTGGCTTACCATGCCTGGCTTATGACATTTCCCTTTGTCAGCTGTTGCAAATGTTCTGGTGATGGGGCTTTTCTTTCTTTTTTCTTTTCTTTTTTAAGATTTATTTATGAGTACACTGTAGCTGTTTTCAGACCCACCAGAAGAGGGTGTCAGAACCCATTACAGATGGTTGTGAGCCACTTGTGGTTGCTGGGATTTGAACTCAGGACCTTTGGAAGAGCAGTCAGTGCCCTTAACCACTGAGCCATCTCTCCAGCCCAGGGTGTGTGTGTGTGGGTTCTTTTGGGAACAAATTTTGAGTTTGTACATACTGAAATATCTCAGTCTTTTCCTCTTAAGATTTTTTTCTTAAAATTATTACATATGTCTCAGTGTTTTGCCTGCATATATATCTGTGTACCACGTGAGTGCTTGCTTGGTGTCTGCAGAGGCCAGAGGACATTGATCTCCTGGACTGGAGCTATGGGCAGTTTCAGACACCACGTGCATGCTAGGAATCCACCCCAGTTCTCTGGAGGAGCAGCCAGTGCTCTTCACCTCTGAGCCATCTCTCTAGCCCCAGATTTTCTCTTCTGAGATAGGATCTCTTAGCCATCCT
Organism: Apodemus sylvaticus; assembly: GCF_947179515.1. NCBI lineage: Eukaryota > Metazoa > Chordata > Mammalia > Rodentia > Muridae > Apodemus > Apodemus sylvaticus. Next base: position 97,095,706 of record NC_067481.1, read on the forward strand.
CGAACTTACTATGTAAGACAGGCTGATCTCTAACACATAGAAATATGCCTGTCTCTGCTTCTCGAGTACTGAGATTCAAGGCGTGTACCACTGTGCCTGGCTTAAGAGATACTTTTCTGCTGCTTTCAAGAAACAAGACAGGCCGGGGAACTACATCCCAGCATGGTCAGCCAGAACCAGCTGGTTGGCATGGCAACAGGTGTGACAGCCACGGCTTCTGTGACACGGTCTCCTGACAGGCGTCAGGCCTTGTTCAGCTCAGACCCCTTCTGCTCAGCTTAGTTCATTTTCCAGGTTTAAAGCCCATCCATCCTAAGGCGTCAGCCTTTTGTCTCTCACCCGGTTCCCCGCCATCAGAGGAGGAAGGCTCCCTCGGTCCTGGGCTTGGGAAAAGCGGAAAGAGCGAAGTGGTGTGCCAGCCTTCAGTCTCTTTCAGGAAAATATTTCCTGTCTGGGTCCACATGTAATTTCTTCGTGCGTAACTGAAGCGCAGGTGGTATTTCACCTGTAGAAACAGAATTGACAGCCAACTGTTCTGAAGGATCTAGACTGCAGAGTCCAGTGCCACGAGGAGGTATCCAGGTGACTGGGAGGTGTCACCGGGAACTCACCATGCCCTGCCCTGAAATAACCCCAGTTGCCCTAAAACATGAGAGGAAGTCACACTTTTTTTTTTCCTAATGATTTTTTTTAAATGTGTACTGGTGTTTTGTCTGCATGTATGTCTGTGTGAGGGTGTTGGGTCCTCTGGAACTGGTATGACAGTCAGTTGTGAGCCTTCATGTGGATGATGGGAATTAAACCTGGGTCCTTTGGAAGAGCATCCAGTGCTCTTAACTGCTGAAACATCTCCCCAGCCCCAGATGGAGTCATCCAGGTAGCCATTTCTCTTTTGTTACCTACCAACATAAATACTTTTTTTTTTTTTTTTTGAGACAGGGTCTGAGTACATATCTCTGTCTGGTCTAGAGCTTGCTAGGTAGACCAGGATGGCCTGAACTCACATATGCCTCTATTTCTCAAGTGATAGGATTAAAGGGCTATACCACAATGCCTAGCAATATATTTTCAATGCCACATATGCAGGATCAATGGAAGGCTACCGCCACGTGTGAGACAGTTGCTCAGTTTTACTACCCAGAAAGCAAAGAGCTTCCTTTGTTTATCTTTTAAAGACATACTTAAGTCCCAAACAGCTGCTATTTTCTTTCCTGTCCTAGTTGGTTCTATCCCAAGAGGCCCGGAGACCTTCTGTAAAACCCCCAAATAAAAGGGGCCTGAAGTGATTGTACAAGGGTGGGGAGATTTTTAAAAATGTCTCTGGACTGGTAGGTTAGCACCACCGCGCTCTCTTGTAGGGACTGAAGATCATACTAGTTGCAAGGGTTTAGTCTTTATTCTCAGGCAGGTGGGGGTTAAGGAAAAGCATCTTATTTGCAGGTAGTGAGAGGAAACTGAGGCTCTGAACAGTGTGTGTGCGGGGGTGTGTGTGTCAAAGTCTCACCTCCAGTGGCAGGGGGTCCTTGCTGTGGTTGAAGGTGTGTTCAAAGACCACGGCGGCCAGCACGTTGGAGGAGTGGTTGTCATACCGAATGTAGTTCTCGAAGTCCTCCTCGGAGGGAAAGCCATGCACTGTGGACAAAGCACCAAACCACACACTGCCCAGCCATCCCTGCCCTCAAAAGCCTGGGAACGTCAGGACACTTCAGATAAAAGACAGCTTTCTGACAAGATCGCCAAGAGCTTTGCAAACCCTCAACAATAAGTGGCTTTTGTCTTGGTGGAGCCTTGGGCTGCTTCGGACAGAGCTAAGGACTGGACGGCAGCTAGTCTTCCTGCTACAGCGTGGATCAGGGTGGGATAGCAGGCCTGCAGCAGGGCCAAGTCACAGAAAACTGTCACCAAGCAGGGCAGGGGCTGCAGGCTAGGACAGGACAGTGCTCTCCTGCTCACCCCACCTCGATTCTCTCACACCTGGCCATGGAAAGCTTCAGCTTTTATTATTATTACTAAAATACAGGGTCTTTCTATATAGCCCCGGCTATCCTGGAACCCATCATGTAGAACAGGTTGGCCTCAAAATCACAGAGATCCACCTGCCTCTACCTCCCAAGTACCAGGATTAAAGGCATGCGCCACCAAGCTTTAAAAAGTGGAGTTGCTCAAGTGACCTCTGTCCCCTGGCCTCCTTTTATATACAGGGCTTTGCTGTAATCATTTGTTGGATAAAACAAGTTATAACAAGTACATCATGCCAATAGGAAGAGGGAAAAGGGACAATAGTTTTATCTTGAAAGCAAAGATGTAGAAAGGGCATATTACTGCTGCTGCCCTGAAGTCCCTTCCTTGCTTTGTGACAGTTTTCTGTGACTTGGTCCTGCTGCAGACCTGCATATCCACACACTGTTCCCTCCACAGGCCTCCCGTGATATCGGAGCTGTCCCCTGAAGCCCCATCCCAGGAAGGTTGCTTGTCCTATGCACTCAAATTGTGCTCTGCACCCAGAATAAACAGCTCTCCTGGACTGAGTCTACCTGCTTGTTCCTGATCTCACAAGATGTGGCCCTGGTGCCTGGTATGACCAACACTTCCACACAGTTCTTCATTGGGCCCCTCAGCCCTGGACAGATGGGAGGCCAGGCCTCTGAGTCTCATTTTGTATTGAGACAAGGTAGCCCAGGGATTAATAAAGGCATATAGCCAACGCAATGAGTCACAGAGTGTGGACTCAGGTTTCCCTGCAGCCAGGAGGCAATATGTCACACAGAACCAAACCACAAGAACATCCTAAGTCCCCTGGTCTCACCTCTCATCTTGATCATGAATTCCCTTTTCACCGTCTCTGTGATGGTCCTGGCAGCATCGCTGTGGGAAGGGACATAGGCGAGTTCCCAACTCCCCCCAGGTGGAGGGAATGAGAAAAACAGGGGCAGCTGCTGGATGGACTGGTCTGGGTAAACCGTGGCATTGGGCACATTCTCTGACTGGATCTTCAAGCGAAGCCAAATCAGGATCCCAGAAAACAGCAGGGGCAGGAAGAGCTCCAAGACTGTCACTAGAACCTTCCGTTTCTACAAGAGAAATGACGGGCCTGGTGACATCCACAAGCGGTCCACCCTTTAGTGCTTTCCCTGGGGTCGGCTGGACGATGGCCACCCTTCCTTGGGCCTGCACTCACCTTCAGAGTATAGTTCTTCCAGAGCAGGAGTGTGAGCTGCCGCAGCACCGCCATCTTCCTGAAGGCACAATGCCAACACCAACCGGAGGTTAAGATGGACACCTGGAGTGCCATGGAAACACAGTGTGGTTACCTGGGGATGGCTACTGGTCCTTTCCCTCCATGATCTCCCTCCTTCCTCTCTGCCACCTTAAACCTGAGCACGCCTTAGAGAAAGCCAGTCATTCAGATGCTCCAAACACACCATTCTAGATCCAGAGAGAGCACACACTTTGGGGCAACTGCCGTGTTTCTTTTCTCAACATATTTCATTACATTTATTTATTTTTGTGTGTATGCATGTGTGCACAAGTGTGTACAAGTGCCATGGCATACCTGTGGCAGTCAGAGGACAAACCTTCCGTCAGGGTTTCCCACCACACAGGGTTGGAGGCTCCAGCTCTGGTTTTCAGGCAGATGCCTTTACCGGCTGAGCTCCCTCACCCAGACAGTGCTATGCTTTGTTTGTGCTCTGCTGCAGTCCTGGTATTTATTTGACCAACACTATTCAGATGCTTTAGTTAATGCATGTCTCATTAAATAGCAAAATACTCCGACTTACAGAACTCCCAGCCTCGACTGGCTTTATTCTTAAGCAATATAGAACCAGTAAAAGAAAACTCACCAGGTAGTGGTGGCGTATGCCTGTAATCCCAGCACAGGACGCAGAGGCAGGTGGATTTCTGAGTTTGAGGCCAGCCTGGTCTACAGAGTGAATTCCAGGACAGCTAGGGCTACACAGAGAAACCCTGTCTCGAAAAACCCAAATCCAAAAAAAAAAAAAAAAAACAAAAACAAAAACAAAAAACCCACCCCCCCCCAAAAAAAAAAAGAAAAAGAAAAAAGAAAGAAAGAAAGAAAACTCGAGGCCAGAGAGGGCCTCGGCAGATAAAAGTGCTTGCTTTTTTTGACAGCCAGTTTGATTCCTGGGACACAGGTAAAGGTAAAAGAGAACTGAAAATTATCCTCTGACTTCCACACCTGTGCCGTGTGTGTGTGTGTGTGTGTGTGTGTGTGTGTGTGTGTGTGTGTGTACAACTAAAACCAAGAAAGCTCAACTTAGTGTCTTGGCCACAGGAGGGTTTTCAGACTTGGGGAGAGAGAAGCTGAGGCCCGGGACTGGGGCTTTCCACAGCATAGCTGACCCAGGAGCCCGGCTGCTCAGGCGGTTGTACAAATGAGACCGTCGGTCCTCTTGAGTCTACAAGCCAGTTTTTCTCTCACTATTATTACAAATATTGGAAGCCAAATCTTCACAACACATGACCAGCCCCTCTCTCCTTCACATCACTGTTATTGAGATAGGGTCTCAGCATGTAGCCCAGGCTAGTCTCAAACTCACTAGGTAGCTCAAGCTACTCTTGTCCTCATAGTGATCTTCTGCCTCAGCCTCCAGAAAGAATTATAGGTACATCTGGCATGAGAAAATGTGTCCTAAAAGTATCTCTCCTATATTACAGATAAATGTAAACATTTAATTCTGGCATCCACAACGGGGTGAGGTGGGGGACCTGCTAAGAGTTTATCAAACACTTTTGCGAAAGCAAAAACAAAATTTATGCTTTCATATTGAAACAAGTTTTACTGCATTTCAGCTATAAGAAGCAGAGACATTGAGCTGCTCACGTGCCAGAGAAGTAGGTGGCCTGAATAAACCTGGCAACACCCAGTCAGGAGGGCCTCATTCGTCAAACCGAAGGGATGGAAGTCCAGGTGTGAAGCCTGGAGAGATGAAGGAAGCGCTGGGCTCCTGAGAGCTGTGAGCAGAGAAAGCACTTCCCAGCTCAGCCTCTCCACGTGGGGAAAAGCCTGGTGACTCGCCAACAGTTCAAGTTCAGTTCACCAGCTCTTTGTTCATGGCTAATACTAACCACATGGCAGCTCCCTGTCTGACGGAGGCACACAGATAATTCATGAGTCACTCGTTAATGTGCGGAAGCGAACATGCTTCCAACATGAGCAGCTGGAGACTACGGAGCACATGGGACAAAGAGCTGACCCCAGCCAGGCGGGGGGGGGGGGGGGGGGGGGGGGGGGGGGGAACACCTCTAGTCCTACCCTCTGGAGGCAGAGGCAGGTGGATTTCTATCCGTTTGAGGCCAGCCTGATTTACAGAATGAGTCTCAGAACAGCAAAGGCTACACAGAGAAACCCTGTCTTAAAAAAAAACAAAAACAAAACAAAAAAAACAAGCCGGGCGGTGGTGGCGCATGCCTGTAATCCCAGCACTCTGGGAGGCAGAGGCAGGCGGATTTCTGAGTTCGAGGCCAGCCTGGTCTACACAGTGAGCTCCAGGACAGCCAGGGCTACACAGAGAAACCCTGTCTCGAAAAAAGCAAATCCAAAAAACAAAAACAAAAACAAAAACAAAAACAAAAAAAAAAAAAAAAACCAAAACCAAAACAAAAACCAAAAAAAAAAAAAGAAAAAAAAATCAAACCCAACAACAACACCTGTTTTTACTTTTACAGTTAAAAATAATTTCTCTAAAGAACCTTTTTACTGCTGCAGAGATGGCAGGGAGGTTAAGACTCCATTGCTCTTGGAGAGGGCCAAGTACATTCCCAGCATCCACAGCGGGTGGCTTACAACTGCCCAGAATCCAGGTATAGGGGATCCAATCCCCGGGGCCTCCACAGACACCCACACTCAAGGGCATAAACCCTCACACAGACACACACACATATACACAGTTTTAAAAAAAAGAGAGAAATCTAAAAGTACCTTTGAAAAACTAACATCTTGTCTTTTTAAGACAGACATTAAACAGGACTAAACATAAACTAATTTATACATTGAAAGTGTAAAGAAATTTCACACATGAACTTAAAATATGGATTGTTTGGATACAGCCTTCCAAGCTCGGCCTTAAACTTGTGGTATCAGCCTCCCGAGTGAGGCATGAGCCGCCACACCCGCTTTTAAATACATGACTGAAAGTGAAAAAGGCTAAGGCTGTACAAAGGGTTACGGATTAGCAACTTAGTAAGCAATCTCAAAAACTTTTATAATTTTCCTTTGAAAGGGCTGCAGCAGTGGTTTGTCTGTGTACCATATATGACTTGGGGGTTCTGCCTACAAAAAGAAATGCACTAATAAGTTATATATTTAAAACGCCAGCAAAATCAGGCATGGTGACACATAACTTTAATCCCAGCACTTAGGAGGCAGAGGCAGGTGGATCCCTGAGTTTGAGTCTGGTCTATGGAGTGAGTTCCAGGAGAACCAGGGCTACAGAGAAACCCTGTCCCAAAGCCACCAAAAAAACAAAAAACAAAACCTCCACTAGGCCAAGAGCAGCGATGCATGTCTTTAATTTCAGCACTTTCAGGCCAGCCAGGGCTACACAGTGAGACCTTGTCTGGAAACAACAACAACCAAAAACAACAAAGACAATAAAACCCCACCACCACCAAACCCCAAACAACAGCAATAAACCTCCTATCAATAAAGTCTTAAAGACAATGATAGATAAAGAGTAATGTTTTAATCACTTGGTAAGCCCTGTGGTTATTTTTTGGTTATTTATTCTAAGTGTGTACTGTTTGTTGGTACAGGTCAGAAGACAACTTAGGGGGTCACTTCTTTCCATCTCTGTGGGTTTCAGGGGTCACACTCAGGTCATCAGGTTTAACCGCAGTGACTTTACCCACTAAGCGATCTCATTATCCCAGATCTGTGTTTATGAAAGGTTTCCATAAACAGTTCAGCTAAAAAGGGGATCAGGAGGCTCCGGTTAAAGTCAATCCAGACCCGTGGCTCATTTGACCAAGATGAACTTTCTCCCTCTACCAGAAAGGGTATAAAAAGGTCACAGTTCAAAAGGCTTTGGAGGTAAGGGTGTAGCTGTTGCTCCAGTGTTTGTCTGGGAGGCAGGACACTCTGGGCTCAACCGAATGTACCATAGAAATGGGGCATGGTGGCCAATGCCTGTAGCCCCTAGCAGGCAGGACGATTCAGAGCTTAAGGTCATCCTCCTCTACTACACAGTTAGTTCAAGGCTAACGTGAGCTACATGAGACCCTGCCTCAAAAGGAAATGAAAATATTCTGGTTAAAGATGTAGACGGTCCCTTTTTTTGGTTATTGTCCCAAAATATAAACACTCTCTTGCTCATTCCCGTTCCTTTCAAGCCCAGAGTGGCAAAGGACACACGGTTCGCTGTCCACTGGGCAGACTACATTGGCAGCACCAGAAACTGACCTTAGTTCCAGGAAAGGTTGGTTGAAGGTGTCCTTGCAAGGCTGCAGGTGAGGTGGCCTGGTGGCAGCAGTTCTACACAGCTGGCCCTGGGGTGCAGCCAGTGGGCCCCTGGACAGACGCAGCAGCCCTAGGGAGCAGGAACGCTGAGATCTTGAGGGACATCTGGAGGGACCTGGGGCTCACAGGCATGACGCGCTGGCACCTTTGGTAGATGAAGGGTGCTTCAGCATAGTTTGAAAAGCAACCACAGAACACCTTTTACCAAGTTGGAAACCAAGAGAGCCACATGAGTTCTGAGTTTGTTTCTCAGGGACTAGGGGGTGTAGATCAGTGGCAGGGTACCTGCCTAACATCCACACGAGCCCGGGGCCAGGGCCCCAGTCACACTCGGAAAGGATACCACGAAAGCAGAACGGCTCTGACAAGGGAGAGGCGAGGATCTACAGGATGCATGTCTACAGTGGTGCCTGGCACTTCATATATGCTCATGGCCTCCTAGTGCGGCTCTGGCTCCTAGTATTACCATCCTTGACAGATGGGGACCAAAAGAAAGGACTGGCCAAGACCAAAGTGTAGAGGAATCTGTGTCAACGCTTGAACCTCAGCCTGTCTTAGCCTCTATCTTTTATATATAGGACATATATTATAGATACATTATATATTTATAGATAAAGGAAAGTGTGTGTGTGTGTGTGTATTTCATATTCTAGACACAGTGAACATCCTCCTAACCTTTTTCTCTATCACTCGTGGAATGTGACCTTAGAGTCAGCCCTACCTCCTCCTTACTGCTTTAACTTCTCCCATACCCCCACCCCCTGCTTACTGCTTTGCCCTCGTTAAGCCTTATCTGAGGACTCGGTGAAGTCGTATTTGCACTTGTGCGTGTTCTGTTTGAGCAAAGGCACTTAAAGGAGGAGATCCTAGAATTACAAAATCAGGAACACTTCCTGGTTACGAAAGCCAGTGTTCGAGGGAAGGAAGTTACAGCTCTTAGCCCACTCAGCACTTCAGTGGCCCAGAGAGCCCTCAGAAGGGGCGGTGGCTGAGATCTGAGGCTGACCTCCGACCTCCGGGAGGGAACAAGAGCCAGCCACTCTAAGGCAAGCACAAAGGCTCACTGGGTCACTTTAGCACCCCCCCCCCTGCAGGAATCCTTTGAGAATGTCCAACTGAAGAGGGCTCAGCTAGCTCCTGAGGAAACAGAAAGAAAGAGAAGGCACCCCCAAAGCCTTGTTTGTTCCGGGTTACAATATCAAACATTGCACAGGGCAATGAGTGTTTCAATGTTTGTATTGAAGTGGGTGGGTAATGAAATGTGTATAAGGTAAGGGCTGATTTCTGAAAACCCTGTTGGCAGGTTGTAGGAGTCCTGCCAAGATGATCTTTCTCACAATTGCTCTTAGCTTGGGGACTAGGGTCGTGCCAGCCCATGAGCACTGTGCTGCGTCTGCTCAGCAGTGAGCTGGAAGAACCCCAGTCAGTGCCCGGATTGAAACCAGGGCCCCACGCACACCAGGCAAGCACTCCACCACTTACCTGCCATGGCAGCTTCCCTGAGTCCCGTCATCTGATTTCTTTGTGAACTGAAGGGACTTCAAAACCAGTGAGTAAAACTGGACAGGGAGCTGGTGCCAGGCCATGTGCCACGGCCATGAGAAGAAGGGAACCTTAATAAGGCCCTGAGTAGGCCTGCTGAGGCTGTGCACAGAGGCCAGGGTGCTCCCATAGGTGTGTGACAGGTGTCCTAGCGGGCAGGGCCGACCCCCCCCAGTGGCCTTCCTTCAGCACGAGGCACTGCTTTGCCCTGCTTTAGATGCTCTTAGGAAAGCATTTGATTATCAGTCTGGAGCACTCCCAGCAGCCCGCCAGGACCAAAGGTCTGTGTGCATGTGCCGAACGGACTTAGTGAATATTTGCTGACAGAATCTGTGGCTTTTTAGGATATACTAAACAAAGCGTTTATTCATTCAGTGAACATTTGCCAAATGCTTACTGTGGTGGGTATAACACACTAAGTAAGGATTTACCAATAGACACAAGAATGCTCTCAACCCAAGGAGTTACAGTCTGCAAATGCTTGTCCCTCTTATAACTGCTGGACATTAAGTCAAGACAGTTTAGTCAGGGTTTCCATCGCTTTGAAGAGATACCGTGGCCACTGTAACTCTTACCAAGGAAAGTATTTAACTGCGGCCGGCTTACCGGCTTAAGTTTGCTCTATTACCATCGCGGAGGAAGCATGGCGACATGCGGGCAGACATGGTGCTGGAGAAGGAGCCAAGAGTTCTACATCTGAATCAACAGGCCACAGAAAAGGAGGAATCCTGGGCCTGGCTTGAGAGTCTTAATCCTCAAAGCCCACCCCAGTGGCACGCTTCCTCTGACAAGGTCACACCCTTTCCAACAAGGCCACATGTCCCAATGTTTCCAAATAAAATCCTGTAGTAAACAGGAATTAGCTGTATGTATACAGGACAGCAAGACAGACAGACAGAGGGTTGGCTGACCATGGTACTCACGGTGCTTTATCACTGAGGGGTCACAGGAGGATCATGGAAAAATGAAGGGACATTTGTGGGAAACACTCCGTTACCCTGAACATGGACATGAGCCTGACAGTAGCAAACTATGAGACAAAGATGGAAGCAGACCTGAGGCTTATTATTATTATTACCATTACTAGTATTATTATTACTATTAATATTATTGTTATCATTATTATCATTATTATTACAGGGTCAGTCTAGTTTATGTCCTAGCTATGTACACCAGGATATCCTCAAGATCCAGGCTAGATCCATATGCCTCTATTTGAAGTGCAAGCATTAAATCATGTGTCCTTGTGCCCAGCATACATTAAGGCCCCAGGAAAGAGTAAAAGGGCGCATCCTAGCTGCTAAAGCATACTTATTATGCTTTATTAGTGGCTTATTTCTACTTCTGACTTTGTTCATGATCTTTTTTCTAAGGCTATTTAAACATTGGAAAATGTCAAATGCGATAGATTCTGCAGATGAAATACATATTATCAAATAACACGGAGGCTAAAAGGTACATTTTTAGGGTATGGCCCTCATCTGTGAACCTTACCAGTTGTTTCCAAGCAGAATGAACAAGACAGTGCATCACAGTGGAGGAAGAGTGAGTAATTCTCTTGTGTTCTCTAAAAATAAAAAAGCTGTATTTAATACAGGACGCACTCTGGTTTTCCCCGGCCCTGAGGCTGTAGCATTCTGAGGAAGAGCCTGCAGCACAGGTCATGCCAGGCAGCTCTTAGGAGTTTTCTTAAGCATCCCAGGCATAAAGTTATCATATTTCAGCTGGGCGGTGGTGGCGCACACCTTTAATCCCAGAACTTGGGAGGCAGAGGCAGGCGGATTTCTGAGTTCGAGGCCAGCCTGGTCTACACAAAGTGAGTTCCAGGACAGCTAGAGCTACACAGAGAAACCCTGTCTCGAAAAAACAAACAAACAAAACCAAAAACCAAAACAAAACAAAAAAAACTACCAAAAATTACCATATTTCAAGATACCTTTAAAAAAAAACTATTACAGATGTGGTTTTTAAGAAAAGACAGGGCAGATAAGATGGCACTTGTTGCCAAACCCGAGGCACCCGCTGAAACTCCCTAGGAACCTGTGGTGGATGGACAGAACTGACTCTCAGAGTTGTCCTTTGATTTCCCCACCCAGGTGCCTGTACACACTGAAGAAACAAACATAATAAAACGTCTTACAGGAGACTAACCAAAGCTTTACAAATGCCATAGTATCTGGGAAGTGACGACAAGCACCTTTTGTGACAAGGAGTTCGCAGGCTAGCTCGGAACTTACTGGCTAATTTAAAAAAGAGGGCGTGTGGATTTCATTCATGAAATTTCCAAACCCAGACACCTTTAACAAATTTAAAATAAAAAAATAACTATGTGAAAATTGTGTGTGAAATAGTCTTAAAAAAAAAAAAAAGGGCTCAGAAAGCTGACTCAGCAGTTAGGAGTACCGACTGCTTTTGCAAAGGACCAGGTTAGGTTCCCAGGACCCAGGTAGCAGTTCAGTGCTCTGTAACTCTAGTTCTAGGTGGTGTGATGCTGGGTTCTGGTTTCCACGGGTACGTATGGTGCACATACATACATACAGGCAAACACTCATACATGTAAAACAAACAAATCTTTGAAAAAGGTATAAACGTGTTCAGGCTGAGGAGATGTGACTGGGTAAACTGACTGTTACATAAATAGAAGGCCTCCCTTCAGATCCCTAGCACCTGTGCATAAAGCCGGGCATGAGAATGTGTGTCCGCAGCCCAGTGCTGGAGTGGAAGCCAGTCAGGACAAGGGGACAGAGACGGACAAATGATGGAACTGCAGGTCCAGTGAGGGCCTATGTCAAAAAATAAGGTGGAGAGATATAGAGGAAAACAGCCTGGTTGACCTCTGCCCCCTACGCCACAGCATCATAACACACACACACACACACACACCAACCATACACCCCCACATTACACACACACACACACACACAACACATACACACACATACACACACCAACTACACCCCACAACACACCCATATACACTACACACACACACACTACAAACACACACAACAACCATACCTCCACAACACACACACACATCAATCATACCCCTGTACCACACACACACTATACATACATACACACACATACCAACCATGCCCCTCACCACACACACACATACAAACCACCACCACCACCACCACACACACACACTCAACCACTTACACATACCAACCACATACACACATACACATCTCACATACACACACACACACATCTCTCACACACACATCTCTCTCTCACACACATACATACAAATACAAATTTATGGACATACCCTCCTAGAAAAAAATCCTGTCCCTCATCAAACCCCCATACTCAAGCCTGCCCCTTCAAGGAAAAGGTAACAAGGCATGAGGATTACAACTTTCAAATAATCCATGCCAAAACCAGAATACTAGTGAAAATGTCTGAACATCAATGGGCTAAGGTTAGTATCTCAAGTGTCCCCTAAAGGCACCGTCCCTAGCTTGATACTATTGGTAGAAATTTTAATAGGTGGGCCCTGGGAGGAGGTCTCACATTGCTGGAACACCTTTGAGAACTCTTTTTTTGTTTGTTTTTGTTTTTTGTTTTTGTTTGGTTTTGGTTTTTTGGATTTGGTTTTTTCGAGACAGGGTTTCTCTGTATAGCCCTGGCTGTTCTGGAATTCACTCTGTAGACCAGGTTGGCCTCAAACTCAGAAATAAATCCACCTGCCTCTGCCTCCCAGAGTGCTGGGATTACAGATATGCTCCACCACTGCTCTTTGAGACCTCTTGGGATCCAACCCTGACGTGCTCCTTACTATAGGCTGCAGAGCTATGGGCCGATTGATCACGGGCTGAAACCTTTAAAACTATGAGCCGAAAGAAGCCTCTTAAACAACAACTGCCTCCAGTATTTATAGCAGCAACAAAAAGCTGATAAGCACAACCACAAGAGGACTGAATCAACTAACCCGGGTCCATGGGGCTCGCAGAGACTGAACCCAACCAGGGCATCTGCACGGGCCTGACCTAGGGCCCTCCACACTAGGTTACAGTTGTGTGGCTTGGTCTTCATGTGGGACCCCTAACAGCAGGGGCAGGGGCTGTCTCTGCCTCTGTTGCCTGCCTTTGGATCCCTTTCCCCTAACTGGACTGTCTCATCTAGCCACAGTAGAAGACACACCTAGTCTTACTGCAACTTGATATGCAGGAAGGCTTCCCCAGTTCTGAAGAAAAAAGATGGAGGAATGTATGGGGGAGGGCGTGTAGGTGGGGGAAAGGACTGGGAGAGGGGTGAGGAAACTTTGGTTGAGATGTAAAGTTAATCAATGTTAAAATGCTGAGAAGCATAAGATAGTTAATAATTACACTGGCATGGATGCTATCCGAGTGTGACGTATGCAGATTTATGCCAAAAAAACATTCAAGACTAGAATTTGTGCCTCTCCTTTTTCCCTGCAAACACACCAGCCCGAATCCATCCAGAGCATTTGCATGGCGGGCATTATGAGCACCTCAGAACCAGAAGCACAGGTCTGTGCCTATGCAGGTGTGTCCTGTTTATTCCTACGTTCAACACCAGTTGGTTTCTGAAACAAAGAGACTTAGAACTAGGTTTCAAATGCTAGGACTTAGGCTTCACGGCTGTGACCTAACCATCACAGCTCTTAGTTTACAAGGCATGCTTATACTACACTTCTCTGTTCTATTAATAATGTTGGAAGATTTTAATGTTAACTTTGTCTCATCTCTTTTGTTTGTTTGTTTTTGAGACGGGGTTTCTCTCCGTAGCCCTAGCTAACCTGGCCACTCTTAAACTCTTTTCTATACAGCACTACACAAGAACAAGTATGAGGATGGCTTGTTTACACCGTGGTCCTTACGTGGACCAGGTGATCACGGCCTGCGAACCCGAGCTGTCCTAGAGCCTGAGGAAGCCAGGTCTCAAACTGTGTGATTCATTCTGCAGGCCCAGACAGAGAATTGCAGTTTCTGGAACATACACTTATCATTGCCTGCTTTATCCAGAGCTAAAATCAGTGGGTCTCCTTAGAACTGGAAGCTCTTGGTGAGGATCAGCAAGGTGTATTTTAGGTGAAAGCTGTATCCCAAAGCAGGCTCTCGGAAAGAAGTCCACAAAGTGCACGCTTTTGCTTGCTCTCCCACCTCATTCCCATGCCACAGCCTCGGTCCCATTCCCTGGATAGCCAGTTTCTCTGCCTTCCTAGGCACGGGGAATGAGGTAACGAAGCAACAGGAGTCCCCAGAGAGGTAACCGTGGGTGTTTGGCAGCAAAGAGCTCATTATGGCTTCTGCAAAGCTGACCACTGACCTGTTGACTCCAGGCCTTGTGCTGCTCAAGGGGAGTGGGCCCAGAGGCCTTTCTCTGCACACACAGAATGGGCAGGCCTTCAGCACTCCAGTTGGTATCATCCAACATACTGATGTGGATGGCTTCAGAGCCAGGCCCTCTGGATCACTGCCTCTGAGAAGCAGGAGCTCTTCCCTTAACTGCACAGCAGAGCCCTCTGGGGATGTTTTCAGACAGAAACAGAAGTCTGAGGAGCGTTTCTCTGGGAAATTCTAACGTGCAGCCTCAGTTCAGATCTCCTGCTCCTTTAGGCATGGGTGGCATCTATCCTGGATGTGTCCTGTACCACTTAGCCCATTCTTTAATAAAAACCAAACACGTTATTTGTTTGTGCTGTGGCGGGGGTGGGGGTGGGGGCATGCTTATGGTGTCTAGGTGGAGGTCAAGGACAGCTTGCAGGAGCTGGTTCTTTCCTATCACGGGAGTCACTGGGCTCTAACTCAACCCATCAAGGTGTTAGGCACCTTTACTCGCTGACCCATTTTGCCAGGCCCGTTTCTGTCTTAAGCCACTTTCTTGTGAATTAATTAGTACTGTTCAAAGATCTCTAAGAGCGGGGACCATCTAGTGACTGGGAATCATGCCTGGAGCCTTGCCCATTAGAAGACTGTTGGACAGACCTGAGAGCTCTAGGATGTAGCTCTAGACAGACTCGGTGTAGCAAAGGAATCTCCTGCCAACTGCCAGAAGCAGGGCTGAAGGAGAAACCATAAACTCCACAAAGGCCAAACTAAGGCCTTCCTAGTTAAGACTAAGTCAAAATAGTTTCCATATGCCAGCCAAGTCAATACAACAGGGAAAGTTAGTGGCTCGTTAAAAAGAACTCTGGCTACCTTGTCATGCTCGGAAAGGCTATTCTGTCAGAATGGTGGAATGCCACCTTACAGGAAGATGTTATCTGTTTGCAAGGGCTCAATTCAAACTAATGTGGGTGAGGGGGATTCCCATAGCACCTTTTTTTTTTTAATCAACTTTTCCTCTTCCCACTCCACTTCCTTTCACTTCCCATGAGGCAGGCTTTCTAAAATGGTTTCAGTCTGGTCAAGCTTGCTAACGGCAACACCAAAACTTGCTGAACAAAATAAGGCTGCTTAGGAGACAAGGGTGGAATTCGGTTCCTTAAACCTTGCCTGGGTCTCCTCCACATGGTTACTACAAAGCCTCAAGTCAGTCATACACCAAGTCCCTATTTATGATACAAGAACCTTTCAAGCCTGGAGGCAAAGGGACAGACAGAAATATCCTTTAAGACAAGGCCCAAATGGGCCACACACCAGGAAAGCTCAAGAAGTGTGCAGTGCCAGGTACACCTGCCCTAGACCCAGGCTCGAGCCCTAACCCCCAGGGACTGGCCGAAGTTCGTTCGGAGCACCAACACCCAACACCCAACACTTGACCCTGGGCACACTTGCTGCAGAACCATAGCCTACACCGGTGGTTCCCCCTTCCCAGTCCTGTCTCGCGCACTAAGGGCTTAGCTAACTTCAACCCCTATCAAAGCACCCCTTGAACCCTACGTTAAATAAAGTTCGTGAAAAGGAAGATGCAGAAGCTTGAAGAACTGGGAGGAATTCCATCCAGGACCAGCACTGGCCGGTTGAGCCAGGAGCACTCGGCCGGCCTGCGGTGTCGCAGCCCGCAAAGCGCCCGAGGGCGGCGGCTGTCTGTCCACCTGCCGGGCCCGCACAATAGACCCCGTAACGACCCGGCCGTCTGTGCGGGTTCCTGCGCGCCCGGCGACCCACAGCATCGCTGTGTCGGGGACACACCCAGCATCGCGGACGCCGCGACAGCAACACCTGCAGCAATAGGAAGGGTCAGTCCGCCAGCCGGCAGGTCCCGGCGGTAGGCAGGGGCTCGGAGGCCCCAGGATGGGGCGCTGCCCGCTGGCGGAGTGGAGACCCCGGCAAGGACGGGAAATCTCAGAGCCCTGAGCTAGCGCGCGAGTGACAAGTCCTAGTGACACTCACCGACCCTCAGCGCCAGGCTGGCGGCGGTCGGCGCAGCTCTCTCGCCAGGTCCCCTCCCTTAGATTCCCGGTTCCGCTCCAGCCTCGCAGGGGCCGCTGCGGCCGAAGCTGACAGCTGAGGCCGCCAGGCTGAGAGGAGGCGCCTGCGACAGGCGCGGGTGGAAGAACGCACCAGGAAGCTCCGGCTCCCGGAGGGGGCGCGTCGGATCGCGCGTGCGCACTGGGCCGCCCCTGCAGGTGCCCCGGGTTTGCTCCCGGCCGCCTCGGCCTCGCCTAGGCTCCGGATTCAGCGTCTGCGCAGTGCCTGGCACATGCTGCCCGGCTCCGACAGAGGGCGCTCCGCATCGCTCGCGCATCACCCCCCTCCCAGTTCAACATTCTGAGTCGTGCGTCTGCGCAGTACTCCACGCAGGTCGCACCTCCCGTGGGGGTTGCACGCGTACGGGGAGTGGTGGTGTGGGGCTGCTTTGAGCGTGCGTGATGGGTCGCCCCTGCGGGTTTTCTCTGCATCCGCGACTGATTGTGCAGCAAGCCCTTGATCGCGTCCCGCAAGCAGTAGGCGTGGGTTTGGGGTTCTGAGCCCCGGGGCCGCTGGCCTGAAGCTCATCTCTGGACAAATGTGTTTCAAAGCAGTTAAGGCTGTAACATCAAGAATTTTACTTTCGCAGCGGGATTTACTTTCAAGTTCCTCTTTCTTCTCTTCCCATTTCACTCCTGTCACCGAGTGAAGGTGCTAATTTCTGCTCTCGCCACAGCAGGAGGAACCCAAGCCCTAGTTAGGTTAGGTCTAGGAACCTTTCTGGGCGACAGCCCGCAGCTAGTAAAGTGAAAGTCACGGCCCAGCCCAGCAGCACCACTAGGAGAATACAGTCAGGGTGGACTGGGAGGGGGTTCTCAGGGATCTGGGTCCCCTCAAGCAGAAGGCTGGGGCGTCGGGGTCCCTCGGCCAGGAGGCTGGGGCATTGGGATCTCTTCGGGCAGTCGACAGGCATGGAGGTGGGAGGGGTTGTGGTTCCTTCAGACTAGAGTGCGAGCATCTGCGTGCCCTCGGCTCAGGCAGGAGGGCATGGCAGTGGAATCACAGGTTCCTGAAGCCTGTGCAGCCGCGCGGCCGGCCCGGGAGAAGCGGGTCACCGGGTTGAGCGTGGGCGTGACTGTGTCGCGGGGCCAACAGTCGTCGCGGGCGATCTAGCGGGTCCCTGAGCGCCCGTGGCCACCGACTAGGTGCGGGCGGTGAGTGAGGCGCAGCCCATCCCGGCTTCCGGGCTGCCGACCAGACCGGCTGAGCCTTAAGGTAATGCCAGGATCCTGATTTCCGAATCGATGCCAGTTACATTGTGGTCATAACCTCTCTCCCTAGAGCCCAGTATGACTAACCCAGAAACAAGATGGGCTCCCTGAGGAAAGAGCCCTTGTCTAGCACATGGTCAGTTCCCTGGGATCCTAGAACACCTCGTTCAGAAACAGCCCCAGTCAAGTTTGCCCAATAAAGGAGTCACGAAGACCTGCCTTCAGGTCTTGAGCCCTTCACTAGTGTATTCAAATCATTTTACTTTCCAGAATCTTAATTTCTTATTCCTAAAATTGAAAGGGTAGTAATAGCAAATTCAAAGCTTGCTGTTCCCTCCCTACCATGGCTTTTTTTTTTTTCCAAAATGAAATGAGAAAAGTGCATGTTTAAGTGATTATCATCATGCCTGTCACTTAAATGGCAGTAGATGCATGTCTGTAACAGGCATGCAGCAGCGTATGCTGGGAGGGTAGACAATTAAAGCAAGGCGGGGCTTTGGATTATTGGTGTGCTATAAACATCTCCAAAGGACTCTATCCCTAAAGGCTTTCTCTCCATCATTCTTCCAACCCAAAATGACTTTCCCATTCTCAACTTCATGCCAGAAAGTGTGTGAATCGGCTGACTGGAACCACACGTTAATTGCTTTGCTTTCAGAACAGTACCTGCCATTTCCAACTTAAATTGACCCATGTTTGCAATTCATTTTTTAAAGATTTATTTGTTTATGTATATGAGTTCACTGTAGCTGTACAGATGGTTGTAAGCCTTCATGTGGTTGTTGGGGTCGTTGAATTTAGGACCTTTGCTTGCTCCAGTTAATCTCACTCTGAACCCAAAGATTTATTTAGAGACACCAGAAGAGGGCGTCAGATCTCATTACAGATAGTTGTGAACCACCATGTGGTTGCTGGGATTTGAACTCAGGACCTTTGGGAGAACAGTCAGTGCTCTTACCTACTGAGCCATCTCACCAGCCCCGTTTCTTTAGTCCTTTCCAAACCTAATCCTAGTTCTGCAGAACTAAATCTAGGAACAGAGCTGAGTGACTTAGAATTCCCTTAGGTAAATATCAGGTGGTGAGTACTGATGATGAATGTTCCTCAGAATCTTACAAAATATGCGTTTTGTAGTAAATTCTTCTTTTTTAAAGATTTATTTATTTATTACATGTGAGTACACTGTCCCTGTCTTCAGACACTCCAGAAGAGGGCATCCGATCCTATTACAGATGGTTGTGAGCCACCATGTGGTTGCTGGGATTTGAACTCAGAACCCTAGGAAGAGCAGTCAACTGCTGAGCCATCTCTCTAGCCTTGTATTAAATTCTTATTTCATTGTGTATTGAGGTGTATAGATGAAACTTGAAATGGAAGTATTAAAATACCCATCTAACCAAATTCAGAGTCCTCAACAATGTATTTTTAGAACTGAAGATATTGTCATTTGAAACTAATGTAAACACATGTACACATCCATTGACTATGTCAGTGAACTAGTCAGGTTTGTTCTATTAAATATCCAAGGAGCACAGAAACTATACAACATGGTGGTGCATGTGAGAATCACTAAGGATCTTGCTTCAAATGTAATTTGCATAGCTTTTAATTAACTAGACATTTTAGAGGTGACTCATATAGATGACTTAGTATATTCCCAAATTTAAAATGTAACAAGTATTATATAAATATATTTTTGTTCAAATTTTAAAACAAAAGGACAGTTTTTTAATAACTGCCATCCTCTTCCTATGCCACGTGTTCAGTAAACACGCTATACTTTTGTACCTGTTTAAATATATAGATTTGTCTGTAGATGTAAATTTGACACATGACATTTGCATCTTTCTCTAGTGCTTGGGAAATTCTTCACTGAGTATGTCTTGCTTTAAAGTGGGTTTCTCTTCTTTTTTTTTCAGGTGGGAGGCAGGGTTTATACGGAAGTCTCACTACATCGCTCAGGCTGGCTTCAAACTCATGATCTTGAGTGTGTGTGTGCGTGTGCGTGTGCGTGTGCGTGTGTGTGTGTGTGTGTGTGTGTGTGTGTATTTCTTTTTCATTTGATGTATTTTGAAACAGAGTCTTACTACATAGCTTAGGCTGGACTGAAAATCACTGTGTAATCCAGGCTAGCCTCAGCCTTTCAGTCCTTTTACCTCTGCTTGTGGGATGCTGAGATGACCCTTGTGGGTCACGAAAGCTGGCCTCAATCCTCATTCCCCTTTATCTTTTGAGACAAAGTTCCACCATATAGCTCTGGTTGGCCTGGAACCTTCTATGTTGACCAGGTTGGCTTCAAACTCACAGAGAGCCACCTGCTTCTGCCTCCCAATTGCTGGGAATAAGAGTGTGTGTATCATTCCTTCCCCCTCCCCCTTTTTGGTCTCATGTAACCCAGGCTGGTCTCAAACTCACTCTACTGGAGGATGACCTTGAATCTCTGATCCTCCAACTTTTACCTCTTGAGTACTGGGAAGAGTGGTGAACTTTGTCAGTTACCTTTCCAATATCCCCTGAGATAATCATGTGACACTTTTGTTGTTGCGATTGTTCTATTAATGTGAGCTATTGTGTTGGTTGATTTTCTTATGTTATACCATCTTCCAAATCCTAGGAAAAATCTCCCTCGGTTGTGGTATGTGATCACCTTAACACATTCTATCACTTGAATGGTGTAATTTGTCTCCCAAGGTGTGGTGATCCTGAGGTGATGGTACCTTTAAAAGACGGGGGCCTTGTGATAAATTACCTCGTGTCATTGGAGACGCTTGGGAAAGAGAACACATCCTGTAGTTAAATCCATCTGTAACTTTGTGGTTTTTTACCTAGTCTCTTTGTTCCCCAAAACAACAGCTCTGAGACTTCTTATATATGAACAAATTCCTAGGCCAATAAGCTTGGACCTGTTCCCCAAGTAGCTCATAGCTTAATTGTCCCTTTATTCTAAGTCTCGCCAAGTGGCTGGTTACAGGTCCTCGGCTTCATGTGAATAGTCTGGCCAAGTCTTCCCTTGTCTGACTCTTTGTCAGATCTCTCATCTTCTAATTCTACCTCAGCTCATTGGCCAATTAGCATTTTACAGACAGGTGAAAGCTTTTGCACAGCACACAAGAGATTCTACACAGTTCTTGTGGGACCTCAGTTCACAGCCACACCTTGGCATCCTGCCTTAGGATACAAGTTCTGTGTGTTTTCTTACCATTGTGGTTCAACCTGCACGAGCTGACAAAACCACAGGGACCACTGCCAGAGCTTGGCACATCCAGAGCTTGGTGCTGTGTGGGCTCTCAGTCTCCAAAGCTGGAAACCTCGTTTTTCCCCCATAAGTACTTATTCTCATGCATTTCATTATAGTAAGACACAACCAATATGATGACTTGAAGGTTTATTGTTTGTGTGTTTGTTTTGTTGTTTTTTTAAATAGGGTTTCTCTGTGTAATTCTGTCTGTCCTGGAACTTACTCTATAGACCAGGCTGGCCTTGAACCCAGAGATCTGCCTCTGCCTCCTGGGTGCTGGGATTAAAGGTGTGCGCCACCACCGCCCAGCTGTTTTTGGGTTGTTGGTTTGTTTTTAATGTAGGTTATGGTAGCACCTCCTAAGTACTGTATCTTATTTTTTTTTAAATATTTATTTGTTATTTATGTGTCTGACTGGTTCTTTCTCTCCCTCTCTCTCCCTCTGTGGTGTGGTGTGGTGTGGTGTGGTGTGTGTGTGTGTGTGTGTGTGTGTGTGTACATGACGTATGCACATGCATGTCTGAGTACCTGCAGAGGCCAGAAGAGCATGTCAGATCTTCTAGAGCTGTAGCTGCAGGCAATTGTCAGTTGCTGCCTGCGGATGCTGGGAACTGAACTTGGGTCCTCCTAAAGCAGGATAGACTCTTAAGTGCTAAGACAATCCTCCAGCCCACGCATCCTATTTTTTAAGGCAGGGTCTGTCGCAGCAAATTTTTACCCACTAAGCCATTTCTTTCTCCTCCTCCTCCTCCTCCTCCTCCTCCTCCTCCTCCTCCTCCTCCTCCTCCTCCTCCTCCTCCTCCTCCTCCTCCTCCTCCTCCTCCTCCTCCTCCTCCTCCTCCTCCTCTTCTTCTTCTTCTTCTTCTTCTTCTTCTTCTTCTTCTTCTTCTTTTTCTTCTCCTCCTCCTCCTCCTTTTTTTTTTCTCTCAAGACAGGGTTTCTCTGTGTAGCCCTGGCTGTCCTGGAACTCACTCTGTAGATCAGGCTGGCCTTGAACTCAGAAATTCGCCTGCCTCTGCCTCCCAAGTGCTGGGATTAGAGGCATGCACTACTACTGCCCGGCCCACTGAGCCATTTTTAGAGTCATCTCCCCAGGCCTGAAATAAAGAACATTTCTTTGCTTAAATATGCTAAGAAGAAAAATAAATGTGAAAAGCTGATACGGGACAGTCTAAAAGATTAAAATTTTATTTAGAATGTTCGATTAAAAACCTCATTGAGGGGGGCTTGAGAGATGGCTCAGCAGTTAAGAGCACAGACTGCTCTTCCAAAGGTCCTGAGTTCAAATCCCAGCAACCACATGGTATTTCACAACCATCCGTAATGATATCTGATGCCATCTTCTGGTGTGTCTGAAAATAGCTACAGTGTACTTAACATATAATAAATAAATAAATCTTTAAAAAAAAAAAACCTCATTGATAAAGTAAGTTCTGAATAAATATCCAAAAGAAAAAAAATAATTGTAGAGCTGTCCATGTAAAGACACAAAGGGACTGTGTACTTGGCAAAAATACCAGTTGTTGGTGTGTATGTGTTTGGGACAGGCCTGTGATCCAGTAGCAGGAACAGTCAGGTAGAGAGATGGCTGCAGGATGAGAGCATGGACAGAAACTATAGACCGTTGAGCTTTGTAGGCCACTGGAAGGCAAGGCTTTCTCTCAGAGAGAGTTGAGAGCCGGTAGAGGCAACGTGGGGGGGTGGAGGTGATCTGACTCGAACTTTGTTGTTCTTAATCATTGCATAGAAAATGAGTTTCAGAATGGCAAGATCAGAGGCCAAGACTGTACCACGGCCTTAGCAAAAAGTCAGGCAGGGCAAAGGATGATAAGAATCGAGGGCAGTGGTGGTGCACACCTTTGATCCCACTTGGAAGGCAGAGGCAGGAGGATTTCTGAGTTAGAGGTCAGCCTGGTGTACAAAGTGAGTTTCAGGACAGCCAGGGATATGCAGAGAAACCCTGTTTCAAACCACCCTCTAAACAAACAAACAAAAACAAACAAAACAAAATAAAGCAAAAAAAATCGAGGGGGTAAAAGGCGTCAAATGCTGGAAATATTTTAAAGACTGCACAAATAGGTTTGTGACAACCTGCATTTAGGCTTCAAAAGAGAAGGCCGTGATAGCCTTGAAGACTGGAGGTGATAGGAGCTGAGGTGAAGGAGACAGTAGGATGATTTGTTTTAGGAGGCTAGGTCTGTTTTGAGATAAGACATGGTGGGGGAGGGGGCAGATATCCTGTAACTGAATGTCTGGGAAAAGTGCTCAAAGTCAAAGTGGGACCGCGGTCCTATCAAGGCGGAGTGAGGTCATCTGTGCAGTGAGCGATGCTGTGAAAGGGAGTCCAGAGACTGAGGAGTCCGCTAGCCCCTTAATGCCTACAGGCTGAGAGGGAGGAAGGATCTGCCCAACAAGACCAAGAAGGAACGATAGGAAAGAAGAAAAACAATTTGACAAGTGTTCCAAAAGCCCACAAGAAGAAGTTAATAAAGAGTGAATAAAGTCTGTGGCTTTTGCTGTCCTGGGATTCTCACAGAGATCCGCCTGCCTTTGCCTCCCAAGTGCTAGAATTAAAGGTGTGCAGTGCACCACTGAGTCTAACTGAAAGAATATTTCTTTTCCTTTCTTTCTTTCTTTCCTTTTTTTTTTTATTTTTTTTATTTTTTGGATTTGGTTTTTTCGAGACAGGGTTTCTCTGTGTAGTAGCCCTGGCTGTCCTGGAACTCACTCTGTAGACCAGGCTGGCCTCGAACTCAGAAATCCACCTGCCTCTGCCTCCCAGAGTGCTGGGATTACAGGCGTGCGCCCGGCTGAAAGAATACTTCTTAACATTTCCTCAGTTTGTTTCCTGACTAGTGTTGAGCCTCTTCCTCAGCTGGGAGAAAAATGACAGCGTTCAAGAGGTTAAAACTTCTTCTCTGGAAGAATTTCATCTTAAAGGTAAGGAAATGCTTACCTGGAGGAAGATGTAGGTCCTTGGGAATAGCTGCGCGCATTTACGTTAAATGAGTTTCAGTCTTAGTTTCTCTTCCTGTGGCTCTGATAAAACACCTTGACAAAAGTAACTTAAGGGAGAGAGGGCTTATTCTGGCACACAGTGTGGGAGGAGCTTGAATCGACTGGTACCATCAGGAAGCAGGACAGTGAATGTGTACTGCTCAGTACCCCTTTCCCACTTAAACAGTCTGAGATCCTAGCTAGAGAATAGCTCCCCCTACAGCAAGCCCTTCTTCTCACCTCAGTTAACAGAAGGTAATCCCCACAGGCACACCCGGAAGCCTGTCTCTGAAGTGATTTTAGGTAACTTCAGGCTGACATCACAGTCACTAATAATGAGTTGAACAATAATAAACTTCGTTTGTAAAAACTGCTCCCAAAGTAACTGTTAACCCTCACTGCTAAAGGCAACCCCTGTTGTTGATTTCTAGCCAGTGACAGACAGCCTAGAAGAGCTAAAGGGAGATGCTTCCTCCCACTCTTTCCCTCTCCTGGGTTTTGTGTAGGGAGGCAAGAGGAAAGGAAAGAGGGTGTTTGTTTTCTGAGGTGGGGTTTCATATATCAAAGGATGGGCTTGAACTTCCTAAGTAGCTAAGGATGACCTTGGATTTCTGATCTTTCTGCCTTCAGACCTCTTGGTTTGTTCATCACTAGGGAATCATGCTTTGTGCATGCTAAGACGGCACTAAGACGGTCTCTCCGGCCCCAGGGTTTTAAGCAGAAGAACCCTTGCCAGGTAGACATTTACACTTGAGGTTTGTCTGCTGTTGTTTCTGTTTTAGAAGCGGAAGACTCTGATAACCCTTCTGGAGATGTTGATGCCGTTACTGTTTTCTGCAATTGTATTGTATCTTCGTTTGAATAGTATGCCAAGAAACAAGCCATCTACCAACTACCCGGCAGTTGATGTCAGTTTACTGCCAGTATACTTCTACAACTATCCTCTGAAAAGTAAATTTCAGTTGGCTTATATCCCTTCCCAAAGCGAAACCTTGAAAGCTGTTACCGAGGCGGTGGAGCAAACCTTTGCTGTTGACTTTGAAGGTCAGATATAAGATGGGATAGGGAGGGCATTCCAATCTTTTTTTTTTTTGTCTCCCTAAAATGTTTTGTTACATTTATTTATCGTGAGCGTGCATATGGATGTGTGTTTGTGCATGCCATGGTGCCTCCTGAGTGAGAGTAACTTGGAGGACATCTTTTTTTTTTTTTTTTTTTTGGTTTTTAGTTCTTTTAGATTTGGTTTTTTTCGAGACAGGGTTTCTCTGTATAGCCCTGGCTGTCCTGGAACTCACTCTGTAGACCAGGCTGGCCTTGAACTCAGAAATCCCCCTGCCTCTGCCTCCTAGAGTGCTGGAATTACAGGCGTGCGCCATCACTGCCAGGCACTTGGAGGACATCTTGCCAGCGTCATTTCTCTCCTTCCCGGGGAATTGAACTCAGAGGTTGTCAGGTTTGCTGGGGTCATCTTGCCATCCTGGGGACATTTTTATAGTGTGGTTTGAAGTTTTTTGTCCTAAGAGTTCTTACAAAAGTGCTTCAAAATCTGGGAACTGTATGAGGGTGCTGGTTGAAGAAAAGCTTCCCAGGCTGTTTGTGTTATTTTACAGAGGCTTGGATACTTACATATAAGGTTTAAACACTAATTAAAATGTTAAATGTTACTTATATTAACTCGTTCTCATGACACTTATTTTATATTAGTCAGTAGCTCTGATTGGCTAATTTATACATGTATGAGTTAAGGTTTCTCTTGCTATGATGAGATACCATTACCAAAAAGCAAGTTGGGGAGGAAAGGGCTTATTGGGCTCACACTTCCAGATCGTAGTCCACCATTGCGGGAAGCTGGGACAGGAACACAAGCAGGGCTGGGACTTGGAGGAGGAGCTGGTGCAGAGGCCATGGTAGGGTGCGGCTTGCTGGCTTGCTCCCGTGGCTTGCTCATATAGAATCTAGTACTGCCAACCCAGGGATGGCCCCACCCACCGTGGGCTGGGCCCTCTCCCATTGATAACTAGTTGAGAAAGTGCCTTATAGCTAGATTTTACAGAGGCATTTTCTCAACTGAAACTCTGTCCTCTCCGATGACTCCAGCTTGTGTCAAGTTGACACACAAAACCAGCCAATACATCATACATCTCTAATAAAAAATGGAAAGCACTCATAGATTCTAACAGGTTTCTCTGCTTCTCTCTGAACAGAGGCAGAAAGGTACTCAGAAAGCTGCTAGGACTCTGTCGTCCCCTGCTTCCAGCCCTCTATGGCTTCCAACACACAGAGACTCTACCTGTGCCCTGCTTTCCTCTCTAGCCTGCACTGTGTTTCTCTGTGTTTTCCTTAGCGTCCTCTTCACGGGGTCACTTTGCACCAGCCATTGCTGTGCCAGTCTCTCTGGGTTTTAGGAAGGCAGCTAAATCAACAACATTGTGTTTCTGTCCGCGACCTTACTGTTCTTCTTCTTCTTCTTCTTCTTTTTTTTTTTTTAAAGATTTATTTATTTTATGTGTAATACACTGTCACTGTCTTCAGACACACCAGAAGAGGGCACTGAATCTCATGACAGATGGTTGTGAGCCACTATGTGGTTGCTGGGAATTGAACTCAGGACCTCTGGAAGAGCAGTCGGTGCTCTTAACCTCTGAGCCGTCTCTCCAGCCCAGCATTACTGTTCTTTACAAAGGCCTGTTGGACCTCCATCCCATCAGTGTTTTTATAAGTGTCTGAATTACATCCTTACTAGTGTTCTGTGCGCTGTGTGCCTTTTGCCACTTCACTTTTATCTTCATAAGGGCAGAGGACCATGCCTGGCTTGGCCGTCACTGTGTCCATGGTAGAACCTGGAATGTTGTAGGTGGCCCAGCAAATAGTTACTGGATATGGCAGTTTGACCAAATGAATAAAATTTTTCCAAATGTGGAGTTCACACAAGAGGTTTTTCAAGATTACTATGATTGTTTTATATATATGTGTGTGTGTGTGTGTGTGTGTGTATATATAATCATATATATTTTATATGATTTTATATACATAATAATATGTTTATATACGTGCATAATAATATATATTATGATTATATATATATTAAAGATATTCTAATAAGATACAGAGTACAGATTTTAAACAAAGGTTGCTTTACTCCAGCTTCACTGCCACTCATTGTGGACAGTTTTCTTTCTTCTTTTATTGAAAATAGATTTTTTTTAAAATTCTCACATAATATATCCTAATAATGGTTTCCCTTCCCTCTACTCCTCCAAGTTTCTCTCTACCTCCCCCCTGTCTGGATCCACCCCCTTTCTGTCTCTCCTTAGAAAGCAACCATGCTTCTAAAGTATAATAATAAACTATAATATAATAAATATAATATGATAAAACAAAAACTAACACATTGAAATAGGACAAAACAAACCAACAGAAAGAAAGAGTTCAAGAAAATACATAAAAAACTGATATAGATCCTGAGATCCAAACGTCTGCACGCTCTGGAATCCTCTAAAAACACTAAACCAGAAGCCATAGTATATAAGCAAGGACCTAATGGTAAAAAGAGAGAGAAAACAAACTACATTTACATCCACACATATACATACACATACAATACAATAAAATAAAAATAGGACAACTTAAAAAACCAAAAAAGGCCCTGGTATGACACTCCAAAGATGCTATTGATTTTCTTTCTGTTGGCCATCTACTGCTGGGCATGTGGCCTACCCTTATGAGTAGTTTCTTTCCACAAGTGAGATAGCCTCTGGGTCAAAGATGGGGGCATGTGCCCACTTCTCTCAGCATTGGGATGCCATCAGTGCACACCCGTGCAGGCTCTGCATGCTGTCTCCATCTCGTGAGTTCATAAGTGTGTCTACCCCGTTGTCTTGTGTTCCTGGTGCAAGCCCTCCTTCCCCTCTGGCTCTGCACGCTGTCTCCATCTCGTGAGCTCATAAGTGTGTCTACCCCATTGTCTTGTGTTCCTGGTGTGTGCCCTCCATCGCCTCTGGCTCTGCACACTGTCTCCATCTCGTGAGCTCATAAGTGTGTCTACCCCATTGTCTTGTGTTCCTGGTGCGAGCCCTCCTTCCCCTCTGGCTCTGCACGCTGTCTCTGTCTCATGAGCTCATAAGTGTGTCTGCCCCATTGTCTTGTGTTCCTGGCGCGTGCCCTCCTTCCCCTCTGGCTCTGCACGCTGTCTCTGTCTCATGAGCTCATAAGTGTGTCTACCCCGTTGTCTTGTGTTCCTGGTGCGAGCCCTCCTTCCCTTCTGGCTCTTCTACTCTATGCCTTCTCTTCCTCAAGGTTCTCTGGGCCCCGATAGAAGGGATTGATGGAGACGGCTGTTTAGGACAGAGTGTTCCAAGGTCTCTCACTCTGTGTGATGTCTGGCTGTGGGTCTCTGTATCTGTTCCACTCTGCTTCAGGAAGGAGCTTTACTGATGGTGGTTGAGCAACGTGTTGATCTATGAGCATAGCAGATTATCATTAGGAGTCGTTTCATTGATAATTCTTCTAGTAGAATGGTAGTATTTGGTTTTACCCCAGGTCCCAAGGCTATCTAGTCTCAGGTTCTTGGTTCCCTGAGCAGTGTTGGGTATGGGTTCCATCACTTGGAGTGGATCTGAAGTCAAATCAGATACTGATTGGTCACTTTCACAAGCCTTGGGCCACCATTGATTGTACTAGCATATCATGCAGTCAGGATGCCGTTGTAGGTCAAAGGGTTGGAGGCTTAGCTCCTGTCTACATTTCCCCCTTAGTGTTATTCGGAGTGCCTTCCTATTCCAAAGACACTAGGGCATGGGGTGAAGGCTCTCTATAGGTGCCAGTTTGACCTCTCCATGTTCATGTGAGTGTAGGTATTGTGTTCAGCAATAGAACCTTGTGGTCTGTTTGTGGAAAGCAACCTATAGTCTTAGCAACAGCCCCTGTGTGTGTGTGTGTGTGTGTGTGTGTGGTCCCATGGGAGATCTTTGGCCAACAACTCAACTAGATGTAACCTATTTCCAATACTGTAAGCTTCATTTGGTGACAAGAGATGGCCAGTTGGGGCTCTGTCTCCCCCATTATCTGGTGATTTCATTAGATTGTCTTCATATATGTACGTACTCAGGAAGCGTCCCTGTAGTAGGTTATCATACCGCCCCCCCCACTAGCCCTTAACTTTAGTTGTTTCTCCTTGGAGTCCCTTTCTCATCCCCCTCTTCTCTTCCCCTCCCCCACTTGATTCTTCCTCTTCCAGCCCCCCTCCCCTACCATCCATACCCTCTATTCTATTTCCTTTTCCTGGGGAGATCTGTCCCTCAATCCCTTCCTCTATACCTAAGCTCTATGATTTTATGGCTTATAGTTTGGCTATCATGCACTTAGCAGCTAATATCCACATGTAAGCGAATCCATACCAAACTTATCTTTCTGGATCTGGCCTACCTCACTCAGGATGATTTTGTTTTCTAGTTCCATTTATTTATCTCTAAGTTTCATGACTTCATTAAAAAAAAAAAACGGCTGAGTAATATTCCATTTTCTCTACCCATTTGTCTGTTGAGAGACAGCGAGGTTGTTTCTAGTGTCTGGCTATTATCAATAGAGTAGCAGTGGGCATGGTTGAGCAAGTGTCTCTGTGGTAGGATGAAGCAGCCCTTGGCTGTATGCCCAAAAGGTGATATAGCTGAGTCCTGAGGTAGATTCATTCCCATTTTCCTTAGGAACTACTGCCACACTGGTTTCTGTAGTGGCTGTACAAGTTTACGGTGCCGTGAGCACTGGAGGAGTGTTCCCTTACTTCACAGCCTCATCTGCATGAACCTTTACTTGTGTTATTGATCTTAGCCATTCTGACAGGTGTAAGATGAAATCCCTAAGTAGTTTGGATTTGCATTTTTCTGATGATTAAAGATACAGAACATTTCTGTGTTTCTCAGTCATTTGAGATTCCTCTATTGAGAATTTGATGTTTACATCTGTACCCTGTTTTCAATAGTGTTCTTTTTAACCTTTTTTTTTTGTTTTTTGATTTTTGTTTTTTGTTTTTTCAAGACAGGGTTTCTCTGTATAGCCCTGGCTGTCCTGGAACTCACTCTGTAGACCAGGCTGGCCTCGAACTCAGAAATCCGCCTGCCTCTGCTTCCCAAGTGCTGGGATTAAAGGCGTGCACCACCACTGCCCAGCTTCTTTTTTATCTTTTTATTGATTCTTTGTGAGTTTCACATCATGTACCCCAGTCCTGGTCATCTCCCTGTCCCCTCATATCTACCCTTCACCCTTGTAACCTTCCTCTTAGCACTGTTCCGAAAGTGTGGTTTCATGCTTCCCAGTAACTAAAATACTATTCTAATTTAACTCACTTGTCAATATGAGATTATAAAATGAAAACAAACCCTCCTTTGGGGATGTCAGTTGGTTAAGACAAATGGTAAGGAAGAAGCCATTTGCAGTAGCAGGGAGAACTTCCAGGAGCAAAGGCTCTGCAGGCAGGAAGAGAATAGTAGGGCCCAGAGTTAGCAAGCACTTCAGTATCTGAATATCTGAAAGTCAGAAAGCCAAGTTAAGGGAGCAGAAGGGAGAGCTGGGCTGGGAGGGAGGAGAGGTTGATTTGAGAAGCTGATCGAATTCATGTAACTCAAAACCTTGCCAAACATGTTAAAGTATTTTCTTCTACATACAAAAAGGCAGCCATAAGAAAAGAAGTCATATGATATAATATGTTTTAAAAGGGATTTCTTTGAAGGTGGGGGCTTGAGAGGTGGTGGTGGGAGGGGTGCCAGTGAACGCCTTTAATCCCAGCACTTGGGAGTTCGAGGTCAGCTTGGTATACAGAGTAAATTCCAGGGCAGCCAGAGAGCTACAAGGAGGAACCCTGTCTTGAAAAAAACAAACAAATGAGAGCTATTATCTGGAAGGATGATTGGGAAGAGGTGGATTTTCAGAAATTTGTGAAAAGATGGCACAAATGAAGAAGATAGGGGCTAAAGACATGGCTCAGTAATTAAGAACACTGGCTGTAATTCCAGTGGACCTGGGTTCAGTTCCCACACAGTGACGCACAGTCATCTGTAACTCCAGCGCTGGAGGAGTCAGTGTCTTCTTCTGGCCTCTGAGGGCACCAAGCACACATGTGGTGCACATTCATATATGCAGTCAAAACACTCACGTACATAAAATAATAATTAAAAAATAATCTCCGCATTTGGGTGGCAGAGGCAGGTGGATATCTGAGTTCAAGGGCAGCCTGGTCTATAAAATGAGTTCCAGGACAGCCAGGACTTCAGAGAGAAATCCTATGGGGGGAGGGGTTAGAGAGAGCAGGGAGGAAGGAGAAAGGGAAGAAAAGAAATGGTCGTTCAGAAGCCCTTTCATCTCTATAGGACTTTATATAAAGAAAAGAAAAAATTTATTTTATTTTATATATATATATTTTATTTTCTATATTCTTTGTTTACATCCAAAAGCTTTCCTCTTCCCCAGCTCCCCCTCCCCATATGTCCCATAAGTCCTCTTCTCTCCATCCATTCTAAAGAAAAAAATTATAATCTTAAACTTATAGTAAATACAGGAAATATAAAAAACAATTATTTTTATTTTATGTGTAAGCGTTTTCTTTTCTGTGTACCACATATGTGCCCGACACCTGTGGAGGTCATATGAGGTCATCTTCT
This sequence comes from Apodemus sylvaticus, assembly GCF_947179515.1. Lineage (NCBI taxonomy): Eukaryota > Metazoa > Chordata > Mammalia > Rodentia > Muridae > Apodemus > Apodemus sylvaticus. The sequence continues at coordinate 97,127,211 of NC_067481.1, forward strand.
GGGGACGGAGTTACAGCTGGTTGTAAGCTACCATATGGATGCTGGAACCCAAACCTGGGTCCTTTGCAAGACCAGCAAGTGCTCTTAACCTCTGAGACATCTCTCCAGCCCCAGCAATTCGAGAGGAGTCCCAGTGAGGTTCCAGGACTGATAGAGTAGCAGAAGCCAGAGGCCTTGTGTCAGCCCAAAGAGTCACTGCAATGAACATTTGCAAGCAAAGAGGTCTGGACAAAAGGGAATACTGTGGGACACACTGTGACACACTTTAGCTTCCACAGCTTGCCAGGATGTTGCAAGGATGGAGGGGGAGGTATAGTGGGTGGGGGGAAGATGAGTGGGATTGGGGTACATGATGTGAAATTCACAAAGAACCAATAAAAAGTTGAAAAGAGAAAGATGATTCGTTCAGTATCTCAAAGAAAACTCACCACATATGTGCCATGGCCAATAAGCACACATTCTTGAACCATAACAAACAAACAAACAAACAAACAAAAAACAAAAACAAAAAACAAAAAACCAAACAAACCAAACAGACAAACAATAAAGCTTGATCCACACCCAAAGTTTATGGTCACCATAATGACTCCATGCATAAAGGTGCTTGCTGCCTAAATCTGACAGTTGAGTTCAATCCCTGGAATCCATATCAAGATAGAAGAGTTTTAGGGTTTTATTGCTGCAAAGGGCCTTCTTATAAAAGAAACCATTTAATTGGGGCTGACTTACAGTTTCAGAGGTTTAGTTCATTATCATCATGGTGGGAAGCATATCAGCACGCTGGCAGATGTGGTGCTGGAGGAGCTGAGAGTTCTACATCTTGATCCAAAAGCAGTGTGCCACATTGTGAGTAGCTTGAGCACAGGAACCTTTAAAGCCCACAGCACCACATTTCTTCCAACAAGGCCATACCCACTCCAATAAGGCCACACCCACTCCATCAAGGCCACACCTCCAAGATGTGCCCCTCCTTATAGGCGAAGCATTTAAACATGAGTCTATGGGGGAACACAGCTATTCAAACCACAGCAAAAACCAACTCCAGGGCTGGAGAGATGGCTCAGAGGTTAAGAGCACTGTTTGCTCTTCCAGAAACCTGCATTCAATTCCCAGCCACCACATGGGTGGCTCACAACCATCTGTAATGTGATCTAATGCCCTCTTCTGGCCTGCAGGCATAAATGCAGGCAGAACACTGTATACATAATAAATAAATCTTTAAAAAAAAAAAAAAGAACTAACTCCAAAATTATACTGTGACCTCCTCATGCACTTCCACTCACATAGCACACACAATAATAAATGAGAACTACTCTCTCAGGCAGTGGTGGCAAACACCTTTAATCCCAGCACTGGAGAGGCAGAGGCAGGCAGATCTCTGAGTTTGAGGCCAGCCTAGACTACAAATTGAGTTCCAGGGCAACCAGGGCTACACAGGGAAACCCTGTCTTAAAAACAAACAAAACAAAAGAATTCCCTGTAACTTTAACTTTTTCATGGTCTACTTTTAAGGATGGATCTTAAATACTTTAACCTCCCTTGTGGCTAACCACCCACCAGAGGTAGTGGAAGAGAAAGGATGGGGGAGGGGAGCAGAGTGCACCTGTTTAGAAAGATTCTTTGGAGCAACTCCCTTCTGTGTTGTCTGGAAATCAGCAGTTCAGTTCACAGGTCAGCAGCAGCACCCGCATCCACTCATAAACACTTCACAGATACACCGGCAGGCCAGTTAGGCAGAGTTGGGATAACAAACATGAATCAGCACCACTTAGCAGAGACAGCCAGGCCTCAGCCTCAGCTAGAGTCAGCAGGAGGGACCAGCACCAACAAGAACACCAGGAGAAACTCTTTGCTGTGCCTCTCTCAGCAAAGTGAAGATCAGCACAGACTTGAGACCAACAACCACTGCACAGCCAGCTCCGTAAACAAGCCTAGCTCAGCCAACATCCCTGTCTTTCAAGTCCTTTTGTACTCCTTTGAAACATCATGTGTCCTCCACAGGTCTTGCCTCAGCACATGCATCTGTCTCAGCTGACATTACTCTGCCAATCAGCCCAAGTCTGCTGCGGAAGCAGCAACCGCAGCAAGAAAACTACAGCATTCCACCAAAAGTTTTTTGGTGCATTTCTGTCTATGAAGTCCTGACAGATGCAGCTCAACAATACAATGCAAGGTGGACCAATATACGCGTGTCTTTAGCAAAGAATCCTTCGTCACGTGTTCTCTCACGTGCTTGCTTTAGCAGAGCATCCTTTCTCCTGTGTCCACTTCAGCTAAACGTTCCTTCACGTGTTTGCCCCAGCAAAACACCATCCAACTGACTTTCCAAAGAACCTTTAAGTTTCAATTCCCTTCCTCAGCATTACTTCTTTGATGTCCAAAGATAGTTGCTGGAAGTTTCTGGGAATAGAGTTTTCCCAGTATAAGTTCCGAACCAAATAACAGTCATAACAACAAAGACAGGGTTTCTCTGTGTAACCCTGGCTGTCCTGGAACTCTCTCGGTGTTCCCTGCTATCCACAGACTGAGAGATCTACCAGCCTCTGCCTCCTGAGTTCTGGGATTATATGCATGCACTGCCACTGCCTGACTAAAAAATCATGTCTTTTAACTAGTTTTATTTCTTGTGTTTCTCTCTCTTGCTCATATGTTTGCAGAATGACTGAGTGACTGATTGGAGAAATAAGCTGGAGTCTTAAATGTCCCTAGGTGATGGGTTGTGTTAACACTTGCTTTCGTGCCCAGCTATTATTCACTGACTGGGTTTTTCTCTTTGTAGTTTTAGGCTTTCCTTCAGTGCCTTTATTTGAAAACTATATAATTAAGGATCCCAAGTCTTTCTACGTACTGGTGGGAATTGTTTTTCACCATTACTTCAATAGCAGCAACGAACCTTTGCCGCTCGTGGTAAGAAAATCCTTTCTGTAACCATCTTACTCTGTGACGACCCCCTGGGTATGGGTTAATCAAGCCAGTTTACCCCTTGGCTTTTTTTCTATGGCAGATTTGTCATTTTATATCCTGGGAAAATGAATGAACAATCCAGGTTCATGTTTTACAACCCACTCCATTATTATTTCCAGGCGGTTTAAAAGATATCTGTTCTGGGCGAGTGCTGGTCCTCAGTACAGAGTGGAGTGTGTTCAGTGTTCAACTCCATCACTTGGCCAAAGAGAATCTTGGATCCCAGCTCTGCAATTTAGTGGCTGTGTAACCCTGGGACAGTTGTTAACATTTCTGAATCAGATCTCTGCTTTGTTACCTGTGTGGTCGAGTTTTGGGGTTTTTGTTTTGTTTTGTTTTGTTTGTTTGTTTGTTTTTTGGGGTTTTCTTGTTTTTTTTGAGACAGGGTTTCTCTATATTGCCCTGGCTGTCCTGGAACTCACTCTGTAGACCAGGCTGGCCTCAGACTCAGAAATCCACCTGCCTATGCCTCCCAAGTGCTGGGATTACAGGCGTGCGCCACCGCTGCCCGGCTGTAGTTAAGTTTTAATTAGTGCCTGGCTTGTGAGTCAGCTTTCAGGTTTACGCATGTAAAGTGCTCAGGACAGAGCAGCTGTGTAGACGGGGAGCAAGAATTTTCCTGTTGGGGTTAGTTAATTGTCATTACTACCGGTATAACAGACTTTAGGTATGGTAGCTTGGCATGTATGTTTAAAGAAAAAGCAAGATGCTAAACAAGAATATTTGATTTATGTTTTGCAGTGGATACAACACTCATGTGTGGTTTTGGTGCTATGCAGGCTGGCTAGGGAGCTGTAGAACTTGCACTGTGATTAATAAAAAAACAATGTTTTATAAGCACGATTTCACGTCACATACATGTCATATACCATGTTATATAACCTTATTTTATAATCCCCTTCACTGTGAGGAAGGTGAAGTATAATGATTTAGTAAGATTAAATAACTTTCCCAGAGTGACAGGACTTCAATAAGAAATTTGGGGCTGAGGTCTCGGTGACCTGGTTCCAGAGTGTTCTACAGTCCATTGCTTTTTTCCCATGTTGCTCACAGGGATAGTTTCCAGAGAAATACAGGGAAGACCACTGTGTGGTTCTAGGAGGGACACCCGCCTGTGTGGGCTTTTTTTCTATTTAGAGTTAAAGTCTCACAGTTTTGCTCTGTCCTGTACCATTGCCAGGTTCCAGGATCTCATGGCCAAATGTTTTCTCCTTGTTTCTCATAGGTGAAGTATGACTTGCGCTTTAGCTATGTTCAGAGGAACTTTGTATCACCGCCGAGGCATTTATTTTTTCAAGAGGAGATAGAAGGCTGGTGCACAGCCTTTCTTTACCCTCCTAATCTAAGCCAAGCACCCCGGGAATTTTCATACGCAGATGGGGGAAACCCTGGTGAGGAAACTCTGAAGCCTGTAACATTACTGTGAGCACAGCCTCTTTGCCCTGTACCACACATATTTGTTTTGCTATCTGAATGCTTGCTAAGATTAGCCTTTCAGTAGAGGTCCAAGGAGCTGCCTTTGGAGAACGTGGCATTCACTAAAACTCATATATTTCAGTGTAAGTAAAACAGCAGGTATGTATTTTGATTGTTTATAATGACATTGAGTTTCTTGAAAGAGTGAAAACATATTACTAGAACGAGGAGATTTTGTATTTCTAATGTTTTGCTTTTTAAAGTGTTCTCTGCGAGCTACAACTTAAAAGGTGGCTTTCTTTAATTTGTTAAAATTCATATAAAATAATATGAATTCACTCCCTTACCATTTTCTTTTCATTTTAGGAAAGTCACTACTGGGCTGGGCATTTACCTCAGTGGTACTTGCCTGGCATGCACGAACCCCATGCTCAGTCTTTAGTGCTGAATGCGTGTTAGGGATGCAGGGTGGGAATTCATCTTGGTATAATAGTAGCTCCCAAGGTTACTGCTGGGAAAGGCGTCCCAGACATTGGAGAACACAGAATTGACACATTCTTCTTTCTTCCGCACTAGCCTCTGTCTGATGGGTGTGGTTAGAGACCAGAACACAGAGAATTTGGCAGACGTCAAATTTACCTTGAGCGTGGTGCCTCTTGAGAACCTTTGGGCATTATTGGTGTTTCTTGGGCGGCACACATGTAGCACCAGAGTGGAACCATACTAAGTATAATACGAATGGGCAATTACTTAGGGAAGACATAGCCACCATCATGAAAGAAACCTGACTTACCCTTTATGAATATGAAATGTTTATGTGACCTCCCTTTCCCACCCGTAAGTAGTGCTCTTGTTTTTCTGCCTCCTCCCCAAACCCTGCAGTATTGGGACCTAACACAGGACTTTCCACATAGTGGGCCAGCAGTCTACTGCTGAGCTGTACCTCTAATCCTGTTTTGTTGTTTGTTTGCTTTTTCAATCCTGAAACAGAATATGTATCTCACACGTGCTAGCCAAGTTCTCTCTCTCTCTCTCTCTCTCTCTCTCTCTCTCTCTCTCTCCTCCCTCCCTCCCTCCCTCCCTCCCTCCCTCCCCAGGGTCTCATGGAGCCCATGCTGACCACAAACTCATGAAGCCAAGGATCACCTTGCATGCTCCTGCCTGTGCTTTCCAGGTTACCGGGACGCAAGCCCGTACCATGGCTCCCTTGTGTCAGCACACCCAGTCTTTTATGTTGTTTTGAATATACAAATGTTTGTATTTGTTCGACAAGTGTTCCCTTTGGAGGCCAGGAGCAGCCTCACAAACCACATAACGATCTCCGTCAGATGAGGATAGTTTATTGAGCATACACTCAGGACTGATCCATCAAAGCCATAGTCCAGGGCTGGAGAGATGGTTCAGCAGTTAAGATCTTCAGAAGGCCCCGAGTTCAAATTCTAGCAACCACATGATGGCTCACAACCATCTGTAATGAGATCTGAGCCCTCTTCTGGAGTGTCTGAAGACAGCTACAGTGAACTTACATATAATTAAAAAAAAAAAAAAAAAAGCCGTAGTCCAGACTCGGGACCTGAACTGGGATGTCCATCTAGCATCCTATAGAGCAGTAAACCTAAAATCTATAAACATCCATACCAAGTTACTCCACCAATCAGGATTTAGGGATATAGGATTTTCTTAGGAACATGTCTTAGTTGTACATTTATCCTGCTCCCATTGGTTAGAGTATTTAACTGTGGCAGGGGATTTGCCTTTTCTAACATTCATGTCTTAATTTACCAACCAGGATGTCAGTTACCCACTGTCTTAGCTAGGGTTTTACTGCTGTGAACAGACACCATGACCAAGGCAACTCTTATAAAAGCATTTAGCGCTGACTTACAGGTTCAGAGGTTCAGTCCATTTTCTCATCAAGGCGGCAACATGCAACAGGCATGGTACAGGAGGAGCTGAGAGTTCGACATCTTCATCTGAAGGCTGCTAGCAACGTACTGTCTTCCAGGCAGCTAGGATAAGGGTCTTAAAGCCTAACTCACGGTGACACTCCTACTCCAACAGGGCCACACATTCTAATAGTGCCACTCCCTGGGCCAAGCATATACAAACTATTACATCCATATACGGGTCTCTTTCTGCCAAGTAGGATGTCAGTTCCCAGGGAGGTCTTAGGAACTTAAACTTTACTTGACCCCAATGCAAACTGGAAGTCTTATTCCAAATAGGTGCAGGTGTCTCTCTTGTGTTGGGGTCCATCCCAGGTGCAGCTTATAAAAGCAAATACCATAAAAGCTCAGGTGCAGGTCACACAGGTCACAGGTGCAGGAAGTGCTGCTCGGTGGCTGGTTCAGGTCCAGGATTACTGTGGTCAACTATACAAAGCAGTTCTACTAACTTCTGTGGTGACTGGTTTGCAAAAGCACAGAACATAATAGAATATGCAATCAACTTGAGCATTAAACAGCAGGAAAAATATGAGAAGGTTTCCTTCTTATAACATTAGTAACAGCACAAAATGACAGGCTAGACAGGTAACATTCTACCTAGGCCTTAACACATTTATCTGTATTTAACATGCCTCATTCAGTACCCACTAAATACACTTCTTGTAATTTCTACTTTCCATTTAATTTGATGATGGAGGAACATCGGCTGTGCACACTGCTGCAGGGCTCCCTCCATGCCTGCCTACCTGCGTCATTTTAAAGATTCCGCTCCTGCTTTGAAGGATATCTCCAGGCTCTATCTCCAGAATTCCTGAACTTGGGGCTAAGGAGATAATCTAGTTGGTGGAGGACTGCTGCACAAGTTGACAACCTGAGTTCAATCTCCAGGACTCCTGTGAAAAACTGGGTGTTATGTCACAGGTTTCTAATCTCAGCAATGGAGGCAGAGACTGGCTGATTCCTGGGGCTCCCCGGACAGCCTAGCCTAATCATCGATCCCCAGGTCCCAGCAAGAGATCCTGTCTCGAAAACAAGGTTGAAGGCTCATCAGGGACAACACTGAAGGTTGACCTCTATCTTCCACACACACCGGGGCAGTGGCAGCAGTGGGGGGTGGGGTTGTGAGCGTATGACCCTGCTTGACCCCTGCGTTGGCTCAGGCTTCATTTAATTTTACTTCCTCTTTCTGAATCTTCAGGTCTCTCTTTGGTTCTAATTCCATCTACCTTGCCCACCCGCAAGAGGGGTGTGGGGGCAGGTACTGGCTGCTTCTTTCCTTGAGATCTCATGGCTGTAGGTGGCTACATCAATCACTACTCTTTCATTTTCCCTTTGGAATCACACCTTGAAAATGGATACTTCCCTTCCCTGATTTTGCTAAGGATAAGCAGATAGCATTAAAATCAGGAGGCTAGGCATTCCTAGGAGCTCCTATGTCCTACAGGGATAACACAGAACTCTGTACTGGTTGGTTTTGTGTGTCAACTTGACACAAGCTGGAGTTATCACAGAGAAAGGAGCCTCCCTTGAGGAAATGCCTTTATGAAGTCCAGCTGAAAAGCATTTTATCAATTAGTGATCAAGGGGGTGGGGGGAGGGCCCTTGTGGGTGGTGCCATCCCTGGGCTGGTAGTCCTGGGTTCTATAGGAAAGCAATCTGAGCAAGCCAGGGGAAGCAAGCCAGTAAGGAACATCCCTCCATGGCTTCTGCATCAGCTCCTGCTTCCTGACCTGCTTGAGTTCCAGTCCTGACTTCCTTTGGTGATGAACAGCAATGTGGAAGTGTAAGCTGAATAAACCCTTTCCTCCACAGCTTGCTTCTTGGTCATGATGTTTTATGCAGGAATAGAAAACCGGAAGACAAGCTCTGAAGCTGGGTTGTGACTTCCAGATACCACAATCTTTCTCTGCAGGAAACTCTGCTCACTTTCTGAAACTTTCCAGCGTGACTAAAGGAGAGTTTTTCTTAGCGACTGCTTTCAGTTGTCTGCTGTGGAAAGGAATATTACTGTATTTAACAGTGTAGACATCCCTAGTTGGCACCCAGTTTCCTGGACCTGACCACTCCATGGCAGCCCCCCAGCTCCCTCTCTGCCAACCCCAGACCTGTGGAGAAGTAACAGCATATCACTGAAAGGCTCTTTCCTTCACACAAAGCAAAATACTCCTGAGTGAGGGCCCAGGAGCCAATTCTCACATGAAGGATGCAAGCTCTCCAGTCCATTTTAGGTTTCTTGGTTCCCCTATTTGTGAGAGGTTAAACATGGACACCAGTTAAGGGACTAACTAGTCTTCCAGAACTGAAGTGTCATCAATACCTCATTATAGGATGACCACACGATTGTCCTGAAGCCAAACTGGAATCCAAGTCTAGGTATTTACCTTGATTCCAGAAAATATGCTAGAATTGTTTAGTGAAAACCCTCCTTCAAAAAACAAAAAACCAAAAACAACAACCAAGAATATATAACAGTAGCCAGGATGTTGACCAGGTTGTCAAACACCAGCTTGTCCTTCCTTTTCCAGTTTGACAGATCTGGATGTTTGCCCGTGTCTAAACAGTGGGACACAGTGGTCATCTTTACTACTGGGCTCAAGTCCCCCTCCCCGAAGGCTGCTTGCCCTTGCTTGGAACTAGAGCAGATATCATTCAGGGGATCCTTGCCGTGCAATCTTTTTTATACTGAAAGCTGGAATACCACTACACTGTTGAAAAGAGGGCTGCTTATGATAAGGACAGTGTTTCTAGCTTGCAACATACAGGAATATGATCCTTTCTTTATGCAGTAGTTAGTACCATCAGGGAATCTGTATTTTTCAAAGGCTTTGAGTTTAACCATCCTGTATGTACCAGATAATAAATACCATAGAACATATAGTGAAGGGGGGAAGATGGCTCTCAACCTTGGAAGATCCTTATATAGAGAGCATGCCTTGTCTTTTCTGCCAGAATCCATTTTCTGATCATTGCTTCATTCCCACGGCCCTCCAGAGTGGCCCCTCTGTCCTGCATGTTGTATGCTGAGGTCCCTGGGAACACCTTCTGGCTGTTGTCTGTCTTAGTGACTAGCCAGGACCCACCTGAATTTTGAGTCATTTCAGTCTTCAGTCTTTACTTTCTTACACTTGATATTCCGTTTTCTTGTAGGATACAACAAGGAAGGCTTCCTGGCCATACAGCATGCCGTAGACAAAGCCATCATGCAGCACCATGCTCCCAAAGCAGCATTGGACATGTTCAAGAATCTCCACGTCTTGGTGCAGAGATTCCCATTCGGGCCCCACATCCAGGACCCGTTCCTGGTGATCCTTCAGAACGAGTTCCCTCTGCTCCTTATGCTGAGCTTCATCTGTGTTGAGCTCATAATCACCAATTCCATTTTGTCGGAGAAGGAGAGGAAACAGAAGGTGACTCTGTCCTTAAGTGGAGGGCTCCGGGAAGGCTGCTAATGAGAGGCCCAGGGCAGGTGGGAGGAGTCTCTACCTCTCGGTGCAAATGAGAAGCGCTTTCATATTTGTAGCCTTCTTGCAGAGTAGGGGGTACCATCTCTTGATATCGCACATATGCTTACTTTTAGATTGCCCAGCCTAGTAGGTCCTACTAGGTTAGCATGCTGCCGCTGACAGGGAATGTGTTCAGAAAATGTTCACATAGAGGGAATTTTGATCCACAGTTAACTCACTCCCATTTTGTGGGAAGGTGACTGGGAAGCATCTTCTGGGAAAACACAACCTAAGGTGGGCTTTGTCACCTCTGAGTTGGTCCCGAGACTGTTTGTACGGCTCACTTTCTGTGTTCTTCTGGCCACACAGCCTCTATTACTGTTTTCTTGCTTAGGTTTGCGTTTCTCAGACGTGGTGTCATTATGTGGCCAGTAGTGAATGATCTGGAAAGCCATCTTGTTATCGGGGTGACCATGGACTCATGATCCTTTTGCTTCTGCCTCCCGAGTGCTACAAGTACACCTGGCTAAACTCCTCTCACGTTACACTTTCTTCTCTTTTTAAAATAATTTGTTAACCCATGTATTTTATGGACCTGGATATTTTCATCTGCACGTACATCTGCACACCAGAAGGGGGCATCAGATCCTGTGGGACCACAGTGACAGATGGTTTTGAGCCATGTGGTGCTGGGAGTTGAACTCAGGACCTCTGGAAGAACAGCCAGGGCTCCTAACCGCTGAGCCATCTCTCCAACCCTAATTTTCTTCTCTTCTTATTGGTTCTTATGACTTATTAAGATAGCCTAGTAGTTTCTTCTTGGCCTCACTGGCAATATCTGTGGCTACAGAGCTGTTTCCCTGGCCTGCTTTGTTTTATTGCAAGAAGCAGACTGAGTTGCATCTTGACATTGCTTGGAGAGTGCATGGATTTTGTTCTGATGCTGCAAGATGTCAGAAGCCTTTATCTGTTGGGATGGGTAACAGTGGGACACTGGCCAGCAGGTAGATGCCCTATCTATCCTCCTTTATCCTCACGGAAACCCCCAGGAGCTTCTGGTGTGTGGCCAATACTCATCTAGCTTCCACTGTGTGATGAAATCCATCCGATCTTCCCTTTCTGTTACTTCAACAATTAGCTTGTGTAGAAAGCTGGTGGGCGTACAGCGTCTACACTTTGGTCATATTTTTCTTCTCTTCAGTTCAAATCTCCTTTTCATATGAATGTCAACACTATAGAAGTTAGGCATAATGGCACATGCCTAAAACTCCATTGGTAAATATACTCTAAGTTCAATCATTCGCTGAATCTCTCCTGTAAGTAAGTATGTAGTCCCCAGAATAAAGTCCAAACTGTTCTTTGTTTTGTTTTGCTTTGTTTTTAAGACAAGGTCTCAATATAGAACCCATGATTGGCCTGGCCCAGGCTGTAGAGACCAGACGGGCTTTGTACTCCTGATACATTTTCCTACGTCTGTCTCCCGAATGCTTGGATTGTAGGCGTGGACTACTCTGTTCTGCTTGAAAGTCTAAACTCCTCATGTTCCCACCTTTAAGTTCCCTCAGCAGTTGTTTTTTAATTTAAAGGAGGTTCATACAGAGTCAACTCTGCCATAGTTAAACTAAGTGTCCGCTCCTGCTTCATTCCCTCACCAGTTAGCAAGATGAGTCTCTGTCAGCCTTAGTAGCACACACCCTGCCACCCTAATCTGTTGGAGCGCGGTAACAGACTCCCAGACTACAGTACCGAAGACATGCAACTAGACTGGTAACTCGGCTCCCGACTCTAACCCGATACTCTCTTGCTTTTCCAGGAATACATGTGTATGATAGGATCGGAGAGCTGGCTGCACTGGGTTGCTTGGTTCATCACATTCTTCGTTTCTGTCTTAATTACAGTTTCTGTCATGACCTTCCTTTTCTGCACAAAGGTACACTTTGTTCTTTAGAATGTGGTGAGCTATGAATGGATAGTGAAGAATCGGGTGTTCGGTGGGTGATGCAGTCATTGGCAAATATGTAGAGGTGTTTGCTGAAACTCTGGGGTTGTAAGCATTATTCACCCTCTACTGGCTTCTCCTCCCCTGCCCACTCTTTTCTTTTTCCTTTGAGACAGAGGCTCACCATGGAGTCCTGTCTGGCCTGGAATTCACTATACAGACCAGGCTGATCCCGAACTTATGTTAACTCTCAGTTTTACCTCCAAAGTACTGGGGTTACAGTCTTGCGCTGCCTAACCTAATCTAGTATTTAGGAACTTGAGGCACAAAATACATCTCTAGAGGCTTGAAAACAAATTTTATACTGTACAGTTGAAAATACTGACATTATTTTACTTCTGTGTCACCATGGTTTTCTTTTATGGGGTCAATGGAGTTCGTTACTAACCTTTGCGTGGGGACATTTACTAACCTACGCCTTGGATATATAAAAGCTTACCTCCTAAACTGTGAACATTTTTGTCAGTGTGGTAAAAGGAAGGCGAGAAAACCCAGACTAAATGGGAAAATATTTCAGACAGAAGAAATAACCAGAGAGCAAGCTTTAAAACAGAAGACACAAAATAACAACAGGAACACTGAAGCTATCTGTCCCAGTGATAGTGCCACAAATGAAACAAACTTATGCTGGTGGTGCAGCTCAGTGGTAGAACACGTGCCAAGGGTATAGAAGGCCTTGTACCCCCTCCCCAAGAGAAAAGATATTCACATTAAGTCAAAAACTAAATTCAAACTTATTTTTCCCTGAAAAATATTCAGAACATAATTTATAAATGATAACAGATGGTAGATCAGATGTCTGCCTTAAAAAAAACTATGTATAATTCTAAATTAAAAACAATCTTTTGTACAGTGTTTTATGGGTGCCTCACGCTTTCCTCACATGTGTGGTTGTTTTGTAGATAAACAGAGTGGCTGTGTTCAGGAACAGTAACCCTACCCTGATATTTATTTTTCTAATGTGTTTTGCCATCGCCACAATTTTCTTTGCATTCATGATGAGCACATTCTTCCAAAGAGGTGAGTACTGACATCATTTTCCCTAAGTACTGATGTCATTTTCTGTAGATGATGTGAGTGACTTTTCTCTGAAGGCTGTCTGTCATTCCCATGACTTTCAGCACAAGGTGTTTATTACAACTCCACTGCCAAGTTTTCTGTTATATCATTATCTCAGCAGTGGGAGAATTCTATTCCCTATTTTAGCCCTGTTGGAACACATTATATATATGTACCTAACATATATACGTATAATATATAATATACATAAGGAATGTGAGTTATCTCATAAAAGATAAAAATAACAGAAAATGAGCCCAGCAGCCCCCAAAGGGAGTGTTTGAAAGAACTAGGAAGAAATGTGATACGAATGAGGCCAGACAGCTTATCGTTCAGATTTGCACGTTTTATATCCACAAGAACACACACACGTACATGCATAAGAACATATAAAAGATAAAGACATCATGAAGTCAGGAGGGGCATGGACCGAGTGTGTCCCCGTGGGAGGGGAGGGGATAGAGTGGGGGAACGTGGGTATGATCAAAATACGTTAAACACATGAATGGAGATTTCAAAGAATAAATAGAAATATTTTTAAGCTATAAGAGAAAACCTTGATTTTGCATTACATGATGATGCCTGAAGACACCAGAAGTACAGCTGATAAAAGATACAACTAATAGCTGAATTTTAGAAAAATTTAAAACTTTTGAACATCAGCGTTACCATCAAGAAAGTGCTGGTGCCGGGGTGGTGGTTCACCTTTAATCCTAGCACTCAGGAGGCAGAGGCACTCAGATCTTTGTGAGTTCGAGGTCAGCCTGATGTACAAAGTGAATTCTAGAACAGTCAGGCTACTTAGAGAAACCCTGTTCTTGAAGAAACGAAACAAAACAAAAAAACCAAAGATTTTCCCCCTTCTGTGCTAGCATGTCTATTGGATTATCTTTAGGCAGCGGTGTTGATGAGTCTTCATGGGTATAGAAGACGCAATCTCACAGAAGACTTCCTTTCCCTTTGGCTTTAATAATTTTTCTGCCCCCTCTTGAACTGATTTTGTTGTTGTTGTTTGGTTGGTTGGTTGGTTTTTGTTTTTTTGAGACAGGGTTTCTCTGTGTAGCCCTGGCTATCCTGGAACTCACTCTGTAGACCAGCCTGGCCTTGAACTCAGAAATCTACCTGCCTCTGCCTCCCAAGGGCTGGGATTACAGGAGTGCGCCGCCATTGCCTGGCCTCTACTGTGATTCTTGAGCCTCAGTGTTATAGCTGCAACAGTTGTGTCTGGCATCCTGTGATCTACTGCTGTTGTTCTCTTTATTTTGATTGCTTATGGGTTTCTGTATTGGTCTCCATTTTGATGTTTCCTTTGATGAAGGGTGAGACTTACCTGTATATTTATAAAATATATACATTACCCCCTCTCTCTGTGTATGTGTGTGTATGTGTGTGTGAATAAATATTTAGAATGAAGTTAGGAATTATGCTATTTTAGCAAAGTGGCAGTCATAAGTTCTTCTCCATGATCTGTGACTTCACTAGCCCTGGCTAGTTGTCTAGGTTTCTGGTACCAGGCATAATTTTTCTCTTGTTGAGTGGGCCTCAAATCTGATTAAAGAGCTGAGGTTACTACGATGGTGTGTGTGCCAGCACTGCACCTGTAGGGTTAGTGCGCCACACTGGCCATTGCTGTGGTCGGTAGGCAGCTTTCCTGTGTAGGATTAGTGGTTCCTTTCTTCCTTTGGGAAATCTCATAGCACCTTCTCCTGAAAGTGAGTCAGTCCTCAGGTCAGGCCCAGCTGGATCCTCTGAGACCACGTCCAAGTACTCGATATCTTCAGGAATAGGGTCTTGCTTTCAGTCTCAGGGAGGCAACCAAGGGCTACGGCCATGACCTATAATGTTCTGGGAGTCTCTTGGATGACCCTGACCAGCAATTCAAAAGGGGTCTCCTCATGCCTAGTGGCAGGCTTCTGTTACTCAGCCTGTAGCTCTTGGGAGGAACATTGTCAGCCCAAATGGGAAATTTTTATTTAATCTATATATGTACATGCAAACATGTATTATATTATATGCAATATCAGGTAAATGGATATTACTATGATTCTTTGTGACCTTTTTAGAAATCCTTACTATGACTTTATTCTCTTTATTCTACTTCTGTGTTTATCTCTCTCTTCTCCTTGACTGCTCTGCCCCCCATTTTCCCCATTTCCCCCTTCAAATCCCTTGTACCCTGCTCCTCCCCTCTCCAAGGCTGTCCTCACCGTGGAGAATTTTTACCTTCCTATTTCCTGCAGTTCCTCCAGGCTGTATGCACACATCTGACGTGGAGCTAGGAACCACACACAAAAAACAGCACATGATGTTTGCCTTTCTGGGTCTGGGTTTATCTAGTTCCATCCACTCACTTCAAAATGCTATGGCTTCTGGGCTGGAGAGATGGCTCAGCGGTTAAGTGCACTGCCTGCTCTTCCTGAGGCCCAGAGTTCAATTTCCGGCACCCACACGGCAGCTCACAACTGACTGTAACTCCTGTCCCGTGGGATCCAACAACCCTCACACGCTCACACAGACGCGCGTGAGGTAATAAAACACCAGGGCACATTAAAAATCAAAGCAAGTAAATTATTTTTAAAAAGAAAATTCCATGATTTCAATACCTTTACAGTTGACTACTATTCCATGGTGCATAGGTAGCACACTTATTATTTAGTATGCTCATTAGTTGAAGGCTCTCTAAGTGGTTCCCATTTCCCAGCTACCGTGAGTAAACCGGCAGTGAACACAGCGGAGCAAGAGCTGTGCAGCGGGATAGCCTCTGGGCAAATGCAGACAAGTGGTTTAGCTGGGTCTTATTGGTGGATATATTTGTAGCTTTTTGATGGTTCTCCACACAGATTTCAGAACATCTGGATATGTTTACAATTGAATAAACAGTGAACGTGGGTTCCCATTGCCCTGTGTCCTTAGTACCAGTTTGTTGTAGGTTGTTGGTCTCTGCCATTCTGACTGGGGTAAGATGAACTCTCAATGTTGTTTTCATTTCCATCTCTCTAATTTCTAGAAACAATGAGCGTTATCTTTAAGATACTTTTTTAGTATTTTTTTTCTTTGAGAACTCTCTGTTCAGATCTTAAGTCCATTATTTGAGTGGGTCATTTGGGTTTTGGTTTTTTGCCTATTTTTGATATCTTTATATGTTCTGGATATTAATCGTCTCTCTCTGCCTGTGGGGACACTTGCTCCTCTTGCAGAGCGCCCGGTTTGGTGTCCAACTCCCACATAGTGGCTCACAGCCCTCTGTAGTTCCAGTACCAGAGAATCCAATGCCCTCTTCTGGTCTCTGTGGGCACCAAGCATAGATTCAATACACACTCATGTGCACACATGCACATAGAGGCAAAATACTCACACACATAAATGAATATTAAAACATTTCAAATCGCCGGGCGGTGGTGGACCTTTAATCCCAGCACTTGGGAGGCAGAGGCAGGCGGATTTCTCAGTTCAAGGCCAGCCTGGTCTACAGAGTGAGTTCCAGGACAGCTAAGGCTATACAAAGAAACCCTGTCTCAAAAAAACAACAACAAAAAAATTCAAATCTTTTCACAGATACTATATATATATATATGACATATAAATTTATGGGAAATTCTCAACAAAATACTGATGAATCCAATCAAGCATATTAAAGGAATTAAATACCGTGCCAAATAGGATTTCTTCCAGGAATGTAAAATTAATTCATAGTCCCAGAACTTTGGACACCAAGGCAGCGGGATTATCAGCCAATTTAGGCTACACAGTGAGACTGTGTCAAAATAAGAGTCTCAACCAAAGTGTAAGTAACATGGCTAGAAGGATGTCTGCTAGCCTCAGTCCCTGTGACCCTGGGCTGGTAAGGCTAAGGCAGGAGAATTGCAGGTTCACGGTCAGCTTGGTCTACACCTGGACCACACAGCATAAACTTCTGAGTGAAAGAGGAGAGAAGGAGGAAAGGAGGGAGGGAGAGAAGAAGAGAGGGAGGGAGGGGGATGAAGAACAAGAATGGCCCAACATAAAGAAAGCAGCCAGCATATCCTCCACTCAAAATGAAGGAAATATAAGTATTCTGTCCTAGTGTGGGTTTTACTGCTGTGAACAGACACCATGACCAAGGCAACTCACTCTCTCTCTCTCTCTCTCTCTCTCTCTCTCTCTCTCTTAAAATTTGTTTATTTTTATTTTGTTGTGGATAGCCCTGGGCTTGTAATTTGATGCTAATCCCACTCCTGGGAGGGGCTGCAGTCGAGGAGTTAATCCTTTTCCCCACCTTAACTTTTCAAATAAAGGCGAGAGCTGGTGATTGGGCAGGAGGAAAGAGGAGGAGCTAGGAGTTTGGGGGAGGAGAAAAAGGATCGAAGGGGAAGAGGGAGACACTATGGAGGATCGAGAAGATGGAGAGAAGCTCGTGGCCCTGAGAAACTACAAGTTATATGGGATAGCATAGATGGGAATAGAGTAGTGTAGTGGGAGGTCTGCCCAATCTAGGGCAGATAGCCTGAATTGATATCAATTGAGTTGAGATTTCTTTTACCGGGTAATTGGGTTGGAAAAATACCGCAACATTATTTATATGAGTACACTGTAGCTGTCTTCAGATACACACCAGAAGAGGGCATCAGACCCCATTACAGATGGTTGTGAGCCACCATGTGGTTGCTGGGAATTGAACTCAGGACTTCTAGAAGAGCTCTTAACCACTGAGCCATCTCTCCAGCCCCCAAGGCAACTCTTATAAGGGCAATATTTAATTGGGGCTGGCTTTCAGGTTCAGAGGTCCAGTCCATTATCACTGAGGCAGAAACACGGCAGCATCCAGGCAGGCATGGAGCAGGAGTAGCTAAGAGTTCCACATCGTCATCTGAAGGCTGCTATAGGAAGACTGACTCCCAGGCAGCTAGGACAGGGTATTAAAACCCATATCCACAAGGCCACACCTACTCTAACAAGGCCACACCTTCCAACAGTGCCACACACTGGGCCATGCATATACAAACTATCATACACACACACACACACACACACATCTTAACTGATTTTTTTTTTTAAAAATCTACAAAATTCAATACTCTTTCATGGCTTAAAAAAGGGAGAGAGGTATAAGCCAGGATACATGTGTATCCCTATATTTTCAATTGTGAAAGACTGAAAGACTACCTCCTAACATCAGAAACAAAACCAAGCAGTATCTACTTTCACCACACACATTCAATATTTTGCTGAAATGTCTAGTCCAAACAGAAAGAAAATAAAACATCCAAAAGGAGATAAAAAGAGTAAAGCTATCCAGGTGGTGGTGGCACGTGCCCTTAATCCCAGCACTCAGGAGGCAGAGGCAGGCGGATTTCTGAGTTCAAGGCCAGCTTGCTCTGCTGAGTGAGTTCTAGGACAACCAGGGTTACATAGAGAAACCCTGTCTCTCTGTCTCTATTCGAGATGACATGGTTTATATAATAGCTCCATGACATTAAGCCAGTTAATATATTTTGTATAGTTAAGCTCCAGTTTCCTCCTCTGCAAAGCAGAGATGTTATGAACCTAAGACGGCATATATAAGGTGTTTATCATGCTGTCAGAGGGATTAATAGATCATCTGCCACTCAGCTTTGGAAAAGAGTCAATACAGCCTTTTTGCTTTTCTTTTTGTTTTCGAGGACAGGGTTTCTCTGTAAAGCCCTGCTGTCCTGGAACTCACCCTGTAAAACTGACTGGCCTCACAGAGATCTCTGCCTGCCTCTCCCTCCCGAATGCTGGGATTAAAGGCGCGAGCTACCACACCTAGCTACTTTCACTCTTTAAAACACTGTAAATGTTTTTATCCCTCACTAGTAAGCATGCAAGTATAAAAAGAGACAGCTTCCTTTCTGAAATGCTGAACCTATCACAGAGATAGTTTTCTCTCATGGCAGGAAACAAGGTTTCTGTCACAGCAACTAACTTACTGATGAAGCTTCCTTTCCCCTCTGAATCTGCAGCCCATGTAGGAACTGTGATAGGTGGCGTCGTCTTCTTCTTCACTTACCTTCCCTACATGTACATCACTTTCAGTTACCACCAGAGGACTTACACCCAAAAGATACTCTCTTGCCTCTTCTCCAATGTCGCCATGGCAACGGGAGTCCGGTTCATCTCTCTGTTTGAAGCAGAAGGTAAGATTTATCTTTCTCAAACTCGATTTAGGCTGACTACCTGCTTTGCAGTGGACAAGGCTGCCCTCCATTTCCAAATACACATAACTAACATGTGTGCTTCATTTAGTATCCTGAGCATTTGCATTATAATGTGGGATGCTAAAGAGATGTACAGTGTGCTTCACAAACCTTACAGCATAAGCTGGGCAGTAGTGTCACACGTCTTTAATCCCAGTGCTTGGGAGGCTGATCTCTGAGTTCGAGGCCAGTCTGGCCCAGTCTGATAATGTAGTTTTCATATGTATTAGTCTCATTGCTTGTGGTGTGTCCTCTTTGACAGATTTCTCTAGGGAATGGTAGTAATCAGCCTTATGTTATTATGATGAAATAACTGAAATAATTAACTTCTAAAGAAAAAGACTTATTTTGATTTACAAATCTGTAGCTTCTAGTCAAAGATTAGGTGGCCTCCCTTATATTGGAACTCTGGGTATCCAGCACTTCATGCGATAAGTACACAGCAAAGCAAACTACCAGGAAGTGAACCAGAAAAGAGAATGATCCAAGTCTCATGTTCTCTTAGAACACTAATCTAAATAATCTAAAGACCAATAATCTAAAGACCTCCTGCTAAGCCCCACCTCCTTAAAAAACCCTATCTTCTGCTAAGCTCCACCTCCTGATAAGCCCCACCTCCTGCTAAGCCCCACCTTGTGCTAAGCCCCACCTCCCACTAAGCCCCACCTCCTGCTAAGCTCCACCTCCTGCTAAGCTCTAGGTGCTAAAGTTCCTGCCAACTCGCAAGCATCTCCTTGAGGACCAAACCTTTAACACAGTTAGTCTGCTTGCCATCGCTGTAGCAGATGCCTGAGCAGATCGGCCTTGAAAGTAAACAACTTTGATTGTCTTAAAAGCTCTTAAGGTTTCAGTTTATTCTTTGTTAGCCTCACAGGAAAAAAATAACAAAATATCAGCATTGAAATTAAGATGTCAGAAAACCGGAAGTCAGGTTAGAGTGAGAGAAGACACATTGAGCCTGCAAGCAACTTATGTTCAGAATGTGTAAGAAGCTCACTCACTCAGAAACTTGCTCTTGTAGTTTAGAATAACAAGGCAAAAACACCTGTCGCTTTAGGGGAAAAGGAATATACAGAAGGCTAATACACACATGGGGGTAGGAATCAAACCTCCGACCTCTGGAAAAGCAACCAATGCTCTTAACTGCTGAGCCACCTCTCCAGCCCCACTACATTTCTTTATAAAAGATACTAATATGTCAATAGTGGTAATAGAATGAAACCTTGAAAGGGCTGTGAGTTGGCTTAGTGGTTAGAGCTGCTTACCTACACACCTGATGCCCAGGGTCTGTATCGTAGAAGGAAGGAGAGATCTGACCTCCTTCCTGCTGTCTTCCGTCCTCCATACATTTGCCATGGTACACCAGCACACATGCACACACACACACACACACACACACACATACATACTACATCCATGCAAATGAGTAAAAGGATGAAAAATGGCAATTAAAACATTCTGCCTTAATTGGGCATGGCAGCATACACCAGCAATCCCAGCTACTAGGGAGGCTGAGGTGGGAATTCACAGTCAGCCTCAGAAACTTAGAGAGACCCTGTCTATTAAGCAAAAGGAGGCAAGTACTGGGGACATAGTTCAGTGGTAAAGTCCCTGCCTATCGTGTGTGAGGTCGTAGGTCCAATCCCTGGTACTGCCACAATAGATACTTTCAAAACCTTTGTGGTGGTTAGTATTGCTTATAAACTTTGTTGGCGCTAGCATCAACTAAGAAACATATTTTTGGATATATTCGTGGGGTGTTTTTTTGTGAGGATTAGCTGCAGGAGGAAGGACCTCTGCCCAAAGAGTGGGGTGCACACTCTATAGCAGTGGGCTCAGTTGGACGACATTTGAGGAAAATGGGGGTGCCTTGTCCTCTCACCTTCCCACCCTGTTGGCAAGTGCATCGTTGTTGCTGCTGCCGCTGCTGCTGCTGCTGCCGCCTCCGCCGCCGTCGCCGCCACCACCACCACCACCACCACCACCACCACCACCACCACCACCACCGCCGCCGCCGCCGCCACCACCACCATTCTTTGCTAACATCAGAACCCAGGTCCGTTGCCTTTCCAGCGTGGAATGAAGACTTCAGCTCTCCAGGACTCCCCCTAACCCCTATCTCGAGGTCAGGACTGCTGAATCTTGCAGACTGAGCAGAGCTGCCGACTCTGTCAGCCACTGTCTCCCTTCTTTGGAACAGGCACAGGCATCCAATGGAGGAACATCGGCAGTATCTGGGGAGACTTCAGCTTCGCTCAGGTGCTGGTGATGCTCTTGCTGGACTCCTCTCTGTACTGCCTGATCACCTATTTGGTGGAGTCTCTCTTCCCAAGAAAGTTTGGAATACCTAAGTCTTGGTACATCTTTGCCAAGGTAAGTTCCAATTCTGCTATTTTAGAGACAGATGTTACATTTTTTAAAATATATCTGTCATCTGCATTCCTCTATCTCCCAGTGATGTACTAATTAAGATCTTGGACACCACTAAGTCTCTACCCTCAATTCACCTCATAACTGTCACCCTGTGGTTGGCAAGGGCACATAGTTACCAGTGAGTCTCGGTTTCTCTGAACCTACCCCACAGTTGACCCACTGGACTCGAGGACAAGACAGAGAGGATCATCTCACCCAGTGTATGCCTGTTGAGAACCAGGCCCTCCATTATCCCGCAGAATTCACCCGCCTTGCTAGCATCAGAACCCAGCTTGCTAGAGTTCTCACAACTCGTTTCTCCACTGAGCTGTAATAGCAGAGGCCCCGGAGGCCTTTACAATTGCCCCAGTGTGCCAACAACAGTGGCACAGCTTTTCTGGACAATCCCAGAAATCCACAGACTACTTTTTCTTACAAACATGAGCTTTTTGTGCTTAGCTCAGCCTGCCAGGGTGGCTGGGGTCATTTGCCAGTGGGCCGAGTGAGGACCCTCTGCAACCTCTGCTCCGCCTTCTTTCTTGGGGTGTGGAGAAACAGGCAAATAAACAAACCAGCATGCCCATCCAGGTCTCTCCCCCAAGAACCTGACTACTGTCAAGGCGGCTTTCCAGGTGGGGGTCAAGAGCTTGGAAATACGGCTGTTTTCTTAGGTCCTCTGTGAGTGCCAGGGATTATAGGCTGAAATGCAGGTGAGCTGTAGCGAATTCTTCAGTGAACTGGTTAACTTCTACAGGTGCCATGAAACATTTGGTTCAGCAAGTAAACTGCCTGTGGGGCAGGGGGTCTAATTCACCAATATGTATCTCCCATAAGAGAAAGGTCACATAAACAACTGGTGTATAAGTTAACTTCTCTTACAGTGCCCCTTCTGGCCCAAGAAGCCTGTTCCAGCAATACCGCCACTTTTGAATATTGGGGAGCCTGAGAAAACTTCGAAAGGGGAGTTCATGCAGGATGAACCAATGGATCACATTAACACAGTTGAAATCCAACATCTGTATAAGGTATTGGCTTTCCAGCTTCCTCACTGGGACTTGAGAAGCAACCCTTTAGAAACCCACTTTTGTTTCATTCAAACTGTGCTTACAAGAGGCTCTTTGCAATTCAGAAGGGTTTTCTGTTTTTTATTATTATTATTATTATTATTATCATCATTATCATTATTTAATCCTTTTTTACAGTCTAGTCACTATCCCCCTCCCGGTCCACCCTCTGACAGGTCTTCATCTCATTCCTGCTCCCCTCCCCCCCCCACCATCTCCAAGAGGATGTCCCCACCCCCCACTCTCACCCCACTCCACCTCCCCTCTCCCTGGGGCCTTAAGTCTCTCAAGGGTTAGGTGCTTCTTCTCTCACTGAGGCTGGACCAGGAAGTTCTCAGCTGTGTACGTGGTGGGGGGGTTCATATCAGCTGGTGTACGCTGCCTGGTTGGTGTCCCAGTGTCTGAGAGATCTCAGGGGTCCAGATTAGGCGAGACTGCTGGTCTTCCTATGGGGTCACCCTCCTCTTCAGCTTCTTCCAGCCTTTCCCTAATTCATCCACAGGGGTCCCCAGCTTCCGTCCATTGGTTGGGTATGAATATCTGCATCTGACTCTTCTTATGTGGTCCTATTCTAAAAAATTAGAAACACAGCTTGAAATGCCCTGCTTCCTGTCATGAAGGTAAATGGAAGGCCTGTTGATCTGGTTTTTCAGAAACAGTGTTGTCTTCTAAACCCCCAGTACCAAGGATCTCCACTGGAGATGGGCCAGAAGTGCAGCCATTTGTGACTTGTATCCACCAACTCAAAATGTAATCCAGATCTCACTGTTAGCTTCCAAGCACAGGAACAGACAGCTGCTCTTCCATAGGTGCTTGCAGAGGCTTACTGTCCACAGAGCCCTGTTAACCAAGGATTTCTGCAACAGGCATAGTCTCAGTGACAACTTATGGTGACAACAGAGTGTGGCTGTCTGAAATCTCTGTCCTTCAACTATAAAGGAAAGCAGAGGGACACTCTGTTCTGTGGTATTGTGGCCTTAAAACTCTGCCTTGGCTGGATATGGTGGCACAAGCCTTCAATCCCAGTACTTGGTTGGCAGAGGTACATGGATCTCTATAAGTTTGAGGTCTGCCTGGTCTCCCTAGGGAACTCGGGGTGGTCAGGGATATGTAGTTAAAAGTATCCCCAAAACAAAAACAAAATAAAACAAGCCAACAAAACAGAACTGGAGAGATGGCTCAGTGGTTAAGAGCACTGTTTGCTCTTCCAGAGGTCCTGAGTTCAAATCCCAGCAACCACATGGTGGCTCACAACCATCTGTAATGAGATCTGATGCCCTCTTCAGGCAGGCAGATGTTTATGCAGCAGAGCACTCATACATTAAATAAATAAAATTTTAAGACTATATGTTTTATACATATAAATAAATAAACAAACCATTCTTATCCTTGTGTTGCCTTAAACCTGGGGGATCAAGTGGATCATGTCCCAGCCCAGGACACCCATAAACTTGGTCCAGGTCCTCAATAACAGTAGTAGTTAGGAGCCCCTTCGCTGTCCTGGGCGTTCTCTCCTGTTCTCTCCCTCCCTCCCACTAGCTCTGGCTCTCTCTTCATAATACACAGTCTTGGGGCAGGTGGTCTGCATGGTTTCAGCCAATCAACAGAGCCAGCTCTCCGCTTGCTCTCTCTCTCCCTGTGACAGACATAATCATTGGTTCTCCCTGGGCCATCCCTGCTGTGAGCTTTTTTTTAGGGCCGGCACCCTGCTGAAAAGGAAATTGAAGTCAGAGGAGAATACTGTCCCTCGCTTCAAAACTGTAGAGACCAACTAGGTATAAGGTCAGGGCGAGTTGGCAAACTCCATCCTGTCCATTACAGGCATCATTGAATGACCTGTAACAAGTGACATCTAAGTCCCAATGACCCACAGTGAATTCCAAACCCAAAGTCCAGCCCATTTCCAATGACCAATGGTGTCTTAATCTTGTTCCTAATGTTCATTCCAAATGCCATTAGTTGGGACAGATATGGTCTAAATCAGACACTGAAATGCAGTGCCATTTCTGGTGTGGCATTATAGATGGTTTTTTTTTTTCCTTATCCCCTTTTAAAGGTTTATTTACTTATGTATTTTATGCATATGGGTGCGTGAGCAGGACCAGAGGAGGGTACTGGATCCCATTATAGATGGTTGTAAGCCAATGTCTTAATTTGGGTTTTATTTTTGTGAAGAGACACCATGACCAAGGAAACTCCTCTAAAGAACAACATTTCATTGGGGCTGGCTTACAGTTTAGAGGTTCCGTCCATTATCATCACGACAGGAAGCATGGCAGCATCCAGGCAGACATGGGGCTGGAGGAGCTGAGAGTTCTGCACCTTGGTCCACAGGCAGTAGAAGGAGACTGTGTTACACTGGCCAGACTTGAACATAAGTGAGACCTCAAAGCCATACCCCACAGTGACATACTTCCTCCAACAAGGCCACACTTACTATCTCTCAGCCCCTCTTTCCTTACACTTAAAGCATGAATTTCTTAAATAATAAAAATGACATTTAAAATCCTGGAGCTATCTGAGCTGGAAATCAGATGACTCTGATGCTCTTCAGTTGCACGCCTCCTACTGAAGAAGCAGGGTGCCCTTTCTTAGAGGCTTAGTCGGGTGAAAGGGTAAGGCCCACTCCTAAGTGGCAAGAAGAAGTCCACTCCTAGGCCTGCACTCCTGGCCTTGCGGCTTGGGCTTCCTACTGCAGTCCTGAAAGGACTGGAGAAGAGGTTCCCAGCCGGGCTAATCAGCAGCTCAAGGTTGTGGAGCTAGGGGAGGAAGGAGTCCCCTACAGGGGTCTCAGTTTGGATACCCATTAATGACCTGCATTTTAAAAGTTATTTTCATGTTTAATTAGAAACATGTATGTGGGGAAGTTGGGGATGGGGCACGTGCCCGTGAGTGCCGGCGGCCTCAGACAGCCTGGGAGGTAGAGAGACAGGAGCTGGGACTGGCCAATGTGGATTTTTGGAATCAAACATGAACTCTTAACCACTGTGCCATCTCGCCAGCCCCCCTCCATGCTTGATGAGCTTTCAAAGGAAACTTAAAATTGATCTGAAGATGAGGCTTGCCGTACCCTTCAGAAGTGCCTCTGTGTGTGGTTTCACCCTGCCAGTCACACCCTGACTCTCCGACAGGTGTTCTATACGGGAAGGAGTAAACGCACAGCCATCAAAGATCTGAGCATGAACCTGTACAAGGGGCAGATCACTGTTCTTCTGGGACACAACGGAGCAGGGAAAACCACCGTCTGCTCGGTTCTGACAGGTACCTGCGTGGTCAGCTCTGCTGGGAAAGCCCTTGAGAAATGGCTGCACAGATAGGGTTTGACTTCTCTGCTAAATTTCATTGGCATCTTAATACTAAGCATGGTTTATTAATTGTACCATTTTTGTAATATCTGGTTGTATATGCTTACAGTTCAGTAACTACACGCAGAAAAGGAAATCCTTGCCTCTTTCAGTCAGCCTTGCAGAGGTACATTTTATTTACTGTGGCAGGATATGAACAGTGCTTAGTTTTTTGTTTTTGTTTTTTTGTTTTTTGGGGTTTTTTTTTTTTTTGGATTTGTTTTTTTTCGAGACAGGGTTTCTCTGTATATCCCTGGCTGTCCTGGAACTCACTCTGTAGACCAGGCTGGCCTCAAACTCAGAAATCCGTCTGCCTCTGCCTGTCTGAGTGCTGGGATTACAGGTGTGTGCCACCACCTCCCGGCTTAAGGTGTATGCTTTTATGTTTTTTTTTGGGGGGGGGGGTTTGTGTTTTGGAGACAGGGTTTCTCTGGGTAGCTCTGGCTGTCCTGGAACTCACTCTGTAGACCAGGCTGGCCTCGAACTCAAAAATTTACCTGCCTCTGCCTCCCAGGTGCTGGGATTAAAGGTGTGCACCACCACCGCCTGGCTAGTTTCTTTCTAGATAGGACTTTCCTGTTTGATGCAAGACACTGCTAATCTCTTAACAACTCAAATCTCCCAATGACAACATCTTCGGATTTGATTACCACAGGTATTTTTAGAATGGCATCTGTGGAATGTCCTAAAATACCCATTTCAGAGTAATTTTTATGTTGAAATAATTATTTCACATCTTGTCAACTGAAATGATATCCTATGAAATTTGAAAAGTCATTCAAGAAACACTTATTGGAGGTGTGCACGAAGCCAAAGGGGCGGGCATCCAACTTTGAAGGAGGAGTTCCAGAAATCTGCAGGTTCTTGCACACAGAATACCACAGGGCTAGGAAGCTGGTGGCTCAGTCAGGCAGCTGAAGTCTCTTCATATATAAGTGTAAAGACACTTGAAGATCAGCAGGATTCACTGACGATTGATGGGAGGCACTCCTGGCCATGCACCTCTGCTACCAGAACGGAAAACCACGTGTCGGCTAACACACACAGTGGGTGGGTTTTGTGTGTGTCACACTGCGACTAAGCCCCACAATTTCCTAAACAGAGGTGCAGGCATTTCTAGAGGGGCAGACCTCTTCAAATATAGACTGTTCCTAACACGTTAGGCTAAGGGAGTACTCTCCCAGCGTGTGTGAAGCTCTCACTCCTGGAATAGTAGTCCAGCTGTGCCCATCGGCTAAGTGTCAGGTAGGCAAGTCAGGGACTAGATTGTTAAGGAAGGCCATGAGTCCCTATGTCCTCACACAGGCTTCCCGATTACAGCCCCTCGGTTTGTGGCCAGGATTTCCCAAAGTCTGCATTTTGTTTGTATGTGTATGTGATTTCTCTGTCTCCCCATCTCATCTTATCCCCTAAGAATCTGCCCTGTTTACTTCTGGACCTACAATGCTGGAGCAGTATGTTTGCACAGAACACATGGATTTCATTGACTGAAAGGCTGAATTGCAAATACTGGCAAATGCCCTCTATGAATGTAGTATTATAGAAGCTCTGTCACAGAATTCTAACAAAATGATAGTCCGTACAAAAAAATTAACTCTGGCTTACTGAAAGGGATGCCACTAGGAGACACGTAATGAGATCTGCAGATACTCAAGGAAATCCAGCTGCTTCCCCAAGACACTGGCTAGCAAAAGGCTCCAAGGCCACCATTTTTTGCAGACAGGATCTGTTGTGTAGCCCAGGCTAGCCTCAAGTGCCAAGTGCTAGGGTTATAGCTGTGTGCCACTATATTCAACTCCATACTCTCTCTCTCTCTTTCTCTCTCTCTCTCTCTCTCTCTCTCTCTCTCTCTCTCTCTCTATATATATATATATATATATATATATATATATATATATATATATATGTCAATATAGCCGGGCGGTGGTGTGTACACCTGTAATCCCAGCACTCTGGGAGGCAGAGGCAGGGGGATTTCTGAGTTCGAGGCCAGCCTGGTCTACAGAGTGAGTTCCAGGACAGCCAGGGCTACACAGAGAAACCCTGTCTCGGAAAAAAAAATAAAAAATAAAAAAAATATATGTCAATATGTCAGAAAAATCCCAAACTTTATATATTATTATGTATTATTTCTCTACTTCATAATGTCTTAGTCTTTCTCTGAAGTTATTTGCATCTTCTGTTGTTATGAATTTATATTAAAACTTTTTTGTTTTGTTTTCTTGTTGTGTTGTTTTGTTTTGTATTTAGAGACAGGGTTTCTCTGTGTAGCCCTGGCTGTCCTGGAACTCACTCTGTAGACCAGGTGGGCCTTGAGCTCATAAATCCACCTGCCTCTACCTCCCAAGTGCTGGGATTAAAGGTGTGCACCGTCACCATTACCCTGCACAAAGGCTTTCGATAATTGCTCTAGAGTAGTGTCACCCTTTATCCTTGGGTGTGTATGTAGTGCATGTGGCTGCGGGTGTGTGGATGGAAACAGGTCAGCTTCAAGTGTCATTCCTCGGAGCTGTGCACCTTGTTTTGTGAGGCAGGTTCATCCATAGGGACCTGAGGCTCGCTGATTAGCCCAGGGTGGCTGGCCAAGGAGCCTTGGGTATCTGCCTGCCTCTGCCTCTGCCTCCCCAGAGCTCTGCCAGGTGCCTCTGCCACCTCTGGACGTGGTCTTGATACTGCTCTTCTACCGTGGTTGTCCTCCGATGTCCCCTGAAACCTAGGGGAAAGCAGCAGTATCTCTTTTACCACTCCTGCCTCATCCTGGCTTCCACACTGAGGCCAGTTTTATGGATTCCCCTGTAACGGGAGAAGTTTGTTCTTTTTTAAAGAGCTGGGGGCTCACATGAATGACTGAGTACTTTCCCAGCACTGGGTTCGATCCCTGGGATGCAGCTCTCCCACAGGTAGAGGGCTGTAGAGGGGTACTGTCATTTGGATCATCAGTGCATGTATGAGTGACTGTGCATGTGCATGTGCGTGTGTGTGTGTGTGTGAACATGTGTGTACTTTATGTGTGTGAGCATGTGTGGGCATGTATATGTGTGAGAGCATGTGCATGTGTGTGTGAGCATGCATGTGGAGCATGTGTGTATGTGTGTGCATTTGTGTGACCATGTGTGCACATATGTGTGTGTGTGCATGTGTGTGTGTGTGTGCTGCACCCATCACAGCATGCCAGGGATCCAAGGTACCATGCTCCAGAATATACGCTGACCTTTAAGGGCAGCGTGGCATTTTTGAGTTCGGCTGTGCTCTCTTGTTATCTGAAGAGATGCTCTGCATAACTGTAGAGGCCCTCACCTAGTCTCAGGTCCCCATGTTAGGGAGCTTGCAACACAAGATGATGACTTAGTTCAGTCCCCAATGCCCACTACAATCCCTGTGCTACAGAGGAAGAGCCAGGTGAATCTCTGGGGCTCTCTGGCCAGCCGGCCTAACGTCATAAGCAAAGCCTCGAGTCCCTGTGAGTGAGATGTCTTGCAATACAAAGCCGACAGTTCCCAGGGAATGACACTTGAGGTTGACCTCCCTCTGGCTTCAACATTCACACACCCAGACACGTGTTAACACTCACCACAGTGGCCAGGGAAGGTGTTGGATCTCTTGGAGCTGAAGTCACAGCTAGTTGTGAGCCATCTTATGTGTGTACTGGAGGTGTTACGGCTGTGTGGAGAGTGGGGGCAGATATCACCAGTGTAAGTGTGACAGCTCTGAAGGGATAGGTTTCCTGGCAGTCGGGAGCCAAGGAATGCCGCAAAGTCACACTGTACAATAAACCTCACACAAGAGATTTACCAGGAAAGGCAAAGGTGGGTTGGATAACTAAACAAGCCATACTTTGTGGCCATGTTTTTTAGCTCTTAAAGGTTACATGGATCTGAGCTGGTGAGATGGCTCCAGGTGTGTTATGCACACTCCCCATGCACTTGACTGATGCATGTAAATAAATGTATGTGTTTTTTAAAATGATGTGGTTCTAGCCGTTCATAGTCTCACGTGCTCGCAAAGCTGGCAGCCAAAGGTTCGGCCTATGCAATCGAGCTCCATCTCAAAATAAATAAACACATAAAAATAACAAGGATTCCGTTTCTCTGTAGACAAATAGCCTGAATACACCATTGTGCTAAAGACAAACATGGCAACAAGGAACTGCAAGCAGTGAGGTGGAGCGTCTTAGTGCTTGCCTAGAAGGGCCAGCCTGGTCTGTATCAGGACGTTCAGGCCAGTCCATGTTGTATGGCAAAGCTAAGAGCAGCCTGGCATTCATGGAGACTTTGTCTCAAACAAACAACTAGGAACCCACAAAACAGAAAAGAAAATGTGATTTAAAAAAAAAAAAAAAGCTTATGCCAGGTGGTGGCGCATGCCTGTAATCCCAGCACTTGGGAGGCAGAGGCAGGTGGATTTCTGAGTTTGAGGCCAGCCTGGTCTACAGAGTGAGTTCCAGGATAGCCAGGGCTACACAGAGAAACCCTGTCTCTGTGGTGGTAGCAGTGGTATTGTTTTGTTTTGTTTTGAGACAGGATCTCTCTATGTAGCCCTGGCTGTCCTAGAACTCCCTCTGTAGACCAGGCTGGCCTCGAACTCACAGAAATCCTCCTGCCTCTGCCTCCTGAGTGCTGGTACTAGAGGATGAGTCATTACCACCTTTAAGATTTTTTGTTTTATTCTGTGCATGCAAATGTTTTGCCTGTGTGCATGTATGTTCCTGATGCCTGAGGAAGCCAGAAGAGGGGGCTAGATCCCCTGAAGGGGGGACTAGATTCCCCTGAAAGTGAGTTGCAGGGCTGTAAGCCACCATGTGGGTTCTGGGGACGGAATCCTAGTCCTCTGAGAACAGATGTTCATAACCTGAGGCTCATCTCTACAGCCTCTGTTTCTTTGGTTACACCTTTTCTTCCTTTCTCTGAACTTTTTGTGATAAGAACATATTGCTCTTGTCATTCTAAATAGAATAAAGAGAAAAAATAATGTAGGTAGTCAGGCCATCAAGGTGCATACTAGTATACATTTGTCAGTAACTTTATTCGTTCGTTCATTCATTCATTCATTCATTTATTCATTCAGGAAGCAAATATTTATTGTCAATCAGGATAAAGTCAGACCTTGCCATTGAGGATCACATTTCAAAACCGTTAGCTTCCCAAAGTGCTTTCCCCCACCATATGTACTAATCAGGCAGATTTACTATACTCCTTGCAGCAATGTGATTTACTTTGCAAATGCCCAAGTAATTGAATTCATTTAGCCAGATTGGAATTGCTCAAATGCAAGATGTATTTCTCCTGTCTCCAATCTTCCCCGAGTATTCTCAAGCACAGTCACACACAGGACAAGTATCCCTCCGGTACTGCCGTTTGAGTGACAGTGACAAAGTGGAACAAGGCTGGTCTGTGGGAGAAGAGACAGAGCCAGGGTGATGGTTAGGCCTTCCTGCTCTTACAGCCTCTGACTGAAAATGACTTTAGGATGTCTTCTCTGCTTGGTTCTAGGTCTCATTACTCCTTCAAAAGGACATGCATATGTCCATGGATGTGAAATTTCAAAAGAGATGGTTAAAATTAGGAAGAGCCTGGGCTGGTGCCCACAACATGACATTTTATTTGATAACTTTACAGTAGCTGACCATCTTTATTTCTATGGTCAGGTGAGTTGGTGAACAATGGGTCTGTGTTCATTTTTAGGAATGGTGAGATAGACCATAGTGTTCTGCCTCATCTGCTTTATTCTAGGGTGGGGGTGGGTCTGTACTGGCTGTTTTGTGTGTCAACTTGACACAGGATGGAGTTATCACAGAGAAAGGAGCTTCACTTGGGGAAGTGCCTCCATGAGATCCAGCTGTGGGGCATTTTCTCAGTTGGTGATCAAGAGGGTGGTGCTATTCCTGGGCTGGTACTCTTGGGTTCTATAAGAGAGCAAGCTGAGCAAGCCAGGGGAAGCAAGCCAGTAAGTAACATCTCTCCATGGCCTCTGCATCAGCTCCTGCTTCCTGACCTGCTTGAGTTCTAGTTATGACTTCCTTGGTGATGAACAACACTGTAAAGTGTAAGCAGAATAAACCCTTTCCTCCCCAACTTGCTTCTTGGTCATGACGTTTGTGCAGGAATAGAAACGCTGACTAAGATGGGGTCTTTTTAAGTTAACATGTATATGTTTCTTGATATGCTGACACCGGGTGTGGGGAGGCAGTTTCTCGTCTGATCCAGTCCTGATGCTACCTGGAGCTGGCTAACTCTCCCCATCAACTCAAGCATCCAACCCCACAGGACTACCTCCCTTTCAGATGCCACTTGCAAACTTAAGTCTTCTCCATAGCTCTCGTTCTGGGTTCAGTATTTTCTGTGGCTGCTCACAAAACTCAGGGGAACATTTACTTATAGTGACTAGTTCATTGCAAAAACAAACAAGCAAACAAACAAACAAACAAACAAACAAGATGACCACAGTGAACACCAGACGAAGCAGAGCCAGCAAGGCCCTTGGGAAGGAGAGAGTCCATGCTCCTTAGGAGGGCAAAACCTTCCATCTCTTTGATGCATTTATCAACCCAGGAACCCCAAACTTAGAAGCTTAGAGATTTTTTTTTACACAAGATTTATTATGGAGGCATGACGGATTAGTTATCAAGTTTCCCTGGAGGAGGGAGTGCAGAGGTTCAGATCATGGCTTAGTCTTTCTGATGACCAGCCCCAACTCCTAAAGTTACCCAATGGTGTGCTGAGAGTCACCTCCTTAGAACAAAAGACACCTCATTTGTTTAGATAATTCTAGGGAATTAAGGATCACTCTGCAGCAAAGAAAATCAAGTATCAAAGTAAAGACCAAATACTGGGACAAAAGAGACTTGTAGAATCTTTATCATTTTTTGCATTTAAATTTTTAGTTTTTATTGAAATAAAATGCACATCACATACATTCTCCATCTCATTCTTGTCTGCTCTGTTTGTTTTGAGACGAGGCTCTCACTAGGTAGAACTTGGCTGGCCTGGAACGTGCTCTGTATACCTGGCTGGACTCAAGTCATAGAGATCCACTATCTCTGCCTCCTGAATGCTGAGATTAATGGTGTCCACTACCATGCCCAGCAACAGTTTTTATTAAACCTTTGAGAATTTCATACAATGTACTTTGATCATATTCACTGTCCAACTCCTTCCTCTCATTCCACCCTCAACTCCCGCCCTACCCAACTCTTAGGATTTTTTTTTTTTTTATGTTCTCTGTCCCTACCCCTCCAGAGGGTCCAGTTTATGTTGTTCTGCTTTCTTGGAAGTAGGTCTGTCCTGGAGCAGGAGAATTGTGCATGTAAGCACATAGTGATTCTGAAAGCATGTACCAGACCAACACAAGCTCAATCCAGACAAAATCCCAGCACAGGGATGGGGAGGAAGGCAGGAAGTCCCACTACTTCATCTTCTTCACATCCGGACTATGACCTGTCATGGAGACTTTCCTCTCTAGTTAGGTCTACCTGAAGTTCATGTACCTCTTGTGGTTGGGTGTCTACTTCTGTGTTTGGAAAGTCTTCTGCTATAATTTCATTAAATAGTCTCTTTATTGCATTTGATTTTTATCTCTGTTCCTTCTTCTATACCATGAATTATTATGTTTGACCTTTTGAATGTGTGCTGCATTGCTTGGAAATTTCACCGATGCTCCTTAATTCCTTAATTCATTATCTATCTGTTAATATTATTGTTTCTATTTGGCCCTCCATCACAGAAATTCATCTATACAATATGAATATATAGGATATATGGTCTAGTATATTAATGATAGTATTTGTTGGGATTTTTCAAATGTCCGTCTCTCTCTCTCTCTCTCTCTCTCTCTCCCTCTCCCTCTCCCTCTCTCTCTCTCTCTCTCTCTCTCTCTCTCTCTCTCTCTCTCTCTCTCTCTCCCTCTCTCTCTGTTTTATTGTTACCAGATTGGCCTCCAACTCACAGAGATTCACCTGCCTCTGCCTCCCAAGTGTTGGGACTAAAGGCATGTACCACCACAGCCCAACTCTGCTTAATTTTTTTCCCAATGTTTCAATCTCATTATTCAATTTTTCTCCACATTTTGAACATTTCCTCCAATTTACTGATTAGCTCATTCACTTTGGAGACGGTATTGTCAAGGTCTTGGATAAGTTTTCTTAAGTTATGCATTTGTTTGAATCTTCTGTTTGATCATTATTTCTTTTAAAAAGTAATACTGAATTTTTTCTCAGGCATTCCAGCCATGTCTGTAGTTTTAGGTTCCCTTACAGGGGAGCTGGTTGACTAGGAATGGGTTCTAGCTGGTGGTTGTATTTTATTCTTCCTCTTTGTTCTGTTTTATACATCTGTTGGAGTGTGGTTGTCTCTAATCTTCCAGGTTAGTCTGGTTGTTTTATTTTTGTGACTCTTCCTAGAGGGTTCCCTACATGGGGCTTGGTGTTGGTTGTTGGATGGAGTTAGCCGGGCCATTACATCATGGCTGTGTGCCAGCGACTGAGGGCAGGAACCACACTAAGCTACAGACAACCAGGTGGAGGCAAAACCTTGACCATCCCTTGAAATCTGGTAATTCTGGGAAAAATTCTGGTCAAACACAAGACCTACTGAAGTCTGTGTACTCTCTGGAGGCCAAGGTTAGAGCCACAGGCCTAAAGTAACCTAGGACCTCAGTATTATAGACCTGCCCCTCCCCCCCCCCCCCCCCCCCCCCCGTCCTTCAATGAACCTCAGAAGTCAAAATCCCACACTCACACTGACCATAGGGACCACTGGAACAAGAGCCCCAATATTTCAGGGGATCCTGTGCATCCTGGAGCTGAAGCTCATATACTGCACTGACTCTGGGACTGGAGGCATGTCCTTATACAGCTCCACATCCCTACTAGAGATGGGAATCTAATCTGAAGGTGGTCTCTGGGCTCTCTGGAGCAGAAGGCCCGTTCTTTTAATGTCCTCTCGTCTCACTGAGGGAGAGGCCTGAATAGAAGTACTCTCTGGTCTCACAGAAACCAGAGGCCTGATCCCTTGGTGCTTAGAGGCTATTTGTGTACTCCTTTGGAGAAATCTCTCTCCATATCCTTTTTTATTTTTTAGCTCAGTTGTTTATCCTTTAGTAATTTAGTTGCGAGACATTTTAAATGTTCTCTAACACTACCCACTGTATTTATTTCCCAATTATTGATAGTAACATTTGAAGCACAAACATTTATTTTTATTGTTTGCCATAACCCTGCACATAGGCACACACACTCGAACGCACGCAAACACTGAAATGACTCTTTAGGAGACGGCTCAATGATTAGGAGCACTTTCTGTTCTTGCAGAGGACCCGGGTTGGGTTCCCAGCACTCCCCACAGTGGTTCACAACCATCTGTAGCTCCAGTTCTGGAAATCAGACTCCCTCCTCCGACCTCTGTGGGTGGCAAACATGCACGCGGTCTACATACATACACTCGGGCAAAATGCTCACCCATAAACTATGTAAATCTAACTTTTAAAAAGGAAAGAAAAGACTCTCTTTAGCTGAGCATGGTGGCACATTCCTGTAATCCCAGCACTCGTGGCAGGAGGATCACTGCAAGTTCAAGACCAGTGCTAGTTTGTGTAGCAAGTTCTAGGCTACCCAGAGCTACCTAGGAGGAATTTATCTAAAAGCAAAGATGCATTCCTCTTGTGTCCTAGAACAGGCATCACTGTTGTCAGAATCTCAGTTCTATTCCGTTTTTCTGTATCCCTGTCTTTATAGAACTACCTCAGTGCTGTATGGCCATAGCTTTATAGTAAGTGCTGGGTTCAGAAGTAAGACTCTCCCACTTTGTTCTTGTCTTCAGGCTGTTTTGATTATTTCAACCTGATTGTTCTTCCAGGGGAGTTTAGGAATGAGTTTTGTCCATATCTACAAAAACCTATTCTAAGGACATCAGAACTTGAAGAGCCCTTTGAGTAGTCATGGCATCTTCAGCAAATCCTACCGGCGTGCGACACCACTACCGGCGGCAGTAATGGCACCTTAACATCATTAATAATGTTCAAGTTTCTAATCCTTGAACATGAAATGTGTTTCTACTTACTCAGTCTCTGTTAATTTCTTTCAATAATGTTGTATAGTTTTCAGTATGCAATTTTTGCATTCACATGGTTAAATTTATTCCTACATGCTTTTGTGATTCTAAAGTAAACAATATTTTTAGACTGTTTATTGCCAGGATAAAAATATACAAACTTGTGGGTTGGGGGTGTAGCTTAGCTGACACAGTACTTGCCTAATATGTAGAAGGCCCTGGGTTCAGTCCCTACCACCATATGATCACCTTGTTTGTGTGGCCTATAATATGACTTGATGACAAAGATGCTCTTGTCACTTGGGAAGCCCCAAACTCAGAGAGTCCTTGCTAGGAACCAGGGACGGAGGCCATATAAATTCTTTACTGTGAAACAGTAGTTTTAAAAAAACATACGTTGAGAAATCCCACGTAGTCCTAATGGATTTTTAAATGTGCCCATGTATTTATTTTTAAGTCATTTACTGTGCGCGCTTCGGCAGCACATATACTAAAATATTAAGTCATTTACTGTTAGAAATGGGTCTGAGGGCCCAAGACCATGACCACACAACCCAGAGTATTTCAATAAGGCAAAAGTTCTAATGCCACAGAAGGGTGGATAGCCAGGTCAGGTCAAGCAATAAAATAAATAAAACACACATATTAATAAATAAAATAAGTAAATAAAACAAAACACACATAGCAGAGGTTCTCTGCCTCTGCCTCTGCCTCTGCCTCAGCCTCTGCCTCAGCCTCTGCCTCTGCCTCTGCCTCTGCCTCCTCTGCCTCTGCCTCTGCCTCTGCCCCTGCCCCTGCCCCTGCCCCTGCCCCTGCCCCTGCCCCAGCCTCTGCCCCTGCCCCTGCCCCTGCCCCTGCCCCTGCCCCTGCCCCTGCCCCTGCCCCTGCCCCTGCCCCAGCCTCTGCGTCAGCCTCTGCCTCTGCCTGAGTGGTCAGACACTGACCTCACATTCTTATGTAGTTAGCTAACTCAGAATGACATCACTCATAAGCAAAGTGCAGCATTTGATAACAGGATGCAACTCTGAGCAAATACTTTGATCTTAGAAAAGTGTTGATTTGCCAGGCAGTAGTGGCGCACAGCTTTGGTCCCAGCACTGAGGACCCAGAGGCAGACAGAGTTCTGTGAGTTCGAGGCCAACCTAGTCTACAGAGTGAGTTCTGTATGGCCAGCCAGAACCGCATGTGAGGCCCTGTCTGGAAATAAACCAGAGAAGGAGGAGAAGTTGGTGTCGATGTGGAGGAGGAATTTTGTCAGATGGTCTCTTTACATCTTTACGTCGTCCTTTAAAGATGAGACTTCTTTCATCTCATTTAACCTTAGGTAGAAAGAATGAATTTCATTTACATCTCCCATATTTATTTATTCACTTACATACTTCATAACTTCCTCTGTCCCTTTCCCTGAAAAAAATGTTCAGGGCGTACTTTTCTTGCGTGTGTTTTATGTGGATACAATCAAAATCTTGAGTAGAGAGCTCAGCTCCCATCAGTGTCGCTTGCTTCACAGTCCCCCGTTTCTTGCCTTTCAGTTGAAAGGCCTGTCTCCTCGGGGCTGTCGTGAGAAAACAGAGGAGATGCTGCACATCCTCGGTCTGAAGGACAAGCAGAACTTGAGGTCCAAGTTCCTGAGTTGGGGCATGAAGCGCAAACTCTCCATTGGCATCGCCCTCATAGGGGGTTCTAAGGTAGAGGGCGGGGCAGTCAGGCTTCCACACCAGGGAGGTGGCAGCAGCTTATCAAACCCCCAGCTGGGGCCGCACGGGCTCCCACAGCTCGGACCTCCGCCCTCCAGGTACTCATTCTGGACGAGCCCACCTCAGGCATGGACTCTACCTCCAGGAGGGCCATCTGGGACCTTCTTCAGCAGCAGAAGAGTGACCGCACCATCCTGCTGACCACTCACTTCATGGACGAAGCTGACCTGCTGGGAGACCGCATCGCCATCTTGGCCAAGGGGGAGCTCCAGTGTTGCGGGTCACCATGGTTCCTCAAGCAGAAATACGGTGAGAATGGGAAGCAGTAGCCCAGATCAGCCTCCAGCCTGGGGCAGGATCAGTGACTTTGGGAAGGGTCCTAACTGGCTGGGCACAGCCTTCTCTAGATTTCCTGTTCTCTTGGTCCAGTGGAAGGTCCTGGGCGAATGAGGCAGAAATGAAGTAAAAGGTGAGACTTAGGATCAGAAGACCCATGTTCATATTTCAGTATGTCAGTTTTTTGTCCCTTCATCCAGGCACAAAATTAATCTATCCTTTTTTTAAAAAAAAAATCTAGTCTATGAAATTGCACTGAACAACCCCCAAACAAAACCCAAGTCCTCTCTGTCTCTCTCACGGCCCAGGTCTGACCCATCTGCAAACTATAATTGGCCTTCATTTCAAAATATTTCTTTCTATCTCTCTCAGTTTGTGACCACATTCTAGCATTCTGGTCAGCAGCAGCTCCTACCTGATCTATCACAGATGCCTCCCCGCCCATCTCCCTGCCTTCAGTCTCACATCTTCTGACTCTGTGCTCAACCTACTAGTCCCAGCAAGTCCCTGACAATGAGCACCCTCAGAATTCCTAAGGACCCATGCAGACCGCTGAATGCCACCCTTCCCGTAGCCCTGGCTCACTGCCTAGCACCGTTAGATTTGCTACCAGTCCATCTCCTGATTCCAAAACAAGAGCAAAGCCAGGTCATTACTGTTTAAAGTGATCTCACAGGTTCCCTTCTCTTGCCCTACACCTCTCCTTTCTCAAGTACAGAAAGCAATGACCCAAGAACGGGATAAAGAATAAGATGGCTTCATCATCTCTTACATGGTATTTCAGGTGCAGGATACTATATGACTATAATAAAAACACCTCTCTGCGACGCCTCAAAGCTCTCCAAAATTATTTATCACCACGTACCGAATGCAATTTTGGAGTCCAGCATTGGAGAAGAAATGATATTCACACTTCCTAAGAAGACCATCCCCAGGTATGAACTGAGTCATTAGCACGGGGCCACCATGGTCACAAAAAATCCACACCCTTTACGCATGCCCACACGCAGAATACAGTCTCTCCTGTTACAGGGTCAGAACAAGATTGAGGACCTCATTGTCTGAGTCATGTGTGGTATGTGCGGGTGCAACTCATTGGCTAAGGCTCTTCTTGGAGAGTTGTGAATTGGAGAGGGATGTTTTCCGATCCACATACACCTGAGGAGCTGAGTGCGTAACGGCCATCAGAAGAGACAGCGTCTTTCCGAAACAGACAGAGGAAAATACCAGCTGTTAGCCTTCAGCAATTCTAAATACTAGGTTGGCACAAGTCTCACATTTCTGTCTTCTCAGGATCAGGGAATGCATGTTGACGGTGTTGCTTCATGAGAGTGGTTTTAATCAGCCTTTTACGTCATCCACTGGCTGTTGACTCTGTCTTTTGAATGATTATGACTTTTCCATACAAAGTGGCTGAGACAGATGAATAGCTAGCTTCATTTGTCTGCTCCTGGACAACAGAAGAATATCCAAGCTAGTACAAGTGTTTTGTAGGTATCCTGTGTACTAGATAATGAAAAGCACACCCTTTTAAGACTAAAGTCATACCCACAGCCTTCAAAACAGGTACCACCATGCCACAGTCATTCACAAACACCCTTTTAGTCTTTCCTGTCAACACAACTGAAGGTACTGCCAAACCTCTGCCATGAAATAATGATCTCCTCACTATTCTCCTGCCTCCGCTGAGTCCTCCACTGAGGCTCCTCTTGAAGCTTCTCTTGCCTTCACTTTACTGTCTTGTTCCAAAAACAGGACACATGTCCTAGAATCTAGAAGTTTGTTTTTTTTTTTTTTTTTAAGAAAAATAGTACCATGGTGCTTTCTGGATCACTTGTACAATTCTGGATTACTGAATTCTCAACTCAAAAATTCCATCTTAAATTGGCAACTGTTTTAGTGTTTCTCGTGGTTCCCTTCCCCCCCCCCTCACCCTCTTTTCCTAGAGATTCAGCCCAAGGCCTTACACATAAAAGGCGGGGCCTCTAATTTTTGCCTACCCCTGCTCCCAGAAGATTCCATATGTTGGCTGCCCTGAGCTGGATAGTTCCTCTGATCCACATTAATTTTTCTCCCTGGGGCTAGAATTATCTAGAATATCCAAGATGGCTCATCCTCACACCTGGGAAAACAATGCTGGCTAACAACTGGTGCATGCTACAGCTGCTAACTGTACCATCCAGTGCTCCGCTAGGTGACTCTAAGACAATCTTGGCTTTTCGTAGTATGGCAGGCAGAATCCATGAAAAGGCATCCCAAGAAGACTGAGAAAAAAGAAAAAGGGGAGAGAAAACCAGTCACCTCGTTTTATGCCTGGGATCAGAAATACCAAAAGTTCACCTCTGTACTAAATATATTTTACATTTCTCCCCATAGGAACATTCCAAAATAAATGCTATTACAAGTTTACTGAGATCTGAACAGATATCTTGACAGCAAACCCAGGTCTTCTCTGCTCTAGAAAGCTAAGGGTGGCAAATGATTCACCTTCCATCTTTTAGAAGTAAAACCTTTATTCCCCATCTAGGTTTGAGGCTCTGTTCACTGACTTGGAACTGAGACAGAAAGAGCTGGGAATCTCTACTTTTGCCACCTCTGTCACCACTATGGAGGAAGTGTTCATACGGTAAGCAAAGCTAAATCAAGAAGGCAGCCTAAGTGGGTAAGAGCCCTTGCCATGCAATCGTGAAGCCATGCAACCTCTGGCTTGCTGCCTGGACAGCCCAGCAAAAAGCCAGAGACTGTCAGGTTCAAAGAGAGAGACCCCGTCTCAAAGGATAAGATGGAAATCAATAAAGGAGGACACCAGACATCTTTGTCTGTTGTCTGTTAGCCGAAGTATCTGCGCGCACACACACATACACACAATACCCTCTCTCTCTCTCTCTCTCTCTCTCTCTCTCTCTCTCTCTCTCTCACAGCTCCAAAGACCCTAGTATTGGAAGGGATTTTGAAAATCATCCATTAAACATTACCCAGTGCTTAACTCTTTTTCCTAACTGTCCTGCTGAATAGCTATCCAGCCTCTTTATAGTACTTTTGATCTAATGGGATATTAGATATGTTAAATTAGATATATGTTCCAGGTATTTTTATTCAATGAACATATTTTTTGAGAGTGGTGAGACAGAGTATACATGTATGGCTG
The DNA here is from genome assembly GCF_947179515.1 of Apodemus sylvaticus. Classification (NCBI taxonomy): domain Eukaryota; kingdom Metazoa; phylum Chordata; class Mammalia; order Rodentia; family Muridae; genus Apodemus; species Apodemus sylvaticus. The sequence goes on from NC_067481.1 coordinate 97,168,276, forward strand.
TCCCGGACCTCACTATTTAGACCAGATTGGCCTCACACTTACAAAGATCTGCCTGCCTCTGTCTCCTGGGTTCAGGGATCAACAGTATTGCCAGCATGCTCGGCCTAACAATTCTTTTTGGTTTTGTTGTTTTGTTGTTTTAGTTTTTGACTTTTATAGTTTTGCTCATAAGATTAACTAATATATTATTTTGCTTTAATTTTCATCTAGTAGTTTTCAAAACAAGGTAACAAAACGTAATCAGGATAGTATTGCGTGAGATCTTTGGAACAGACCTGGGCGAGTCGACACAATGCTTAGTGCTTATGGATGATCACGTGACCCATTACACAATTTAGACACAGTTCCCGGCACCAACATTAATCTTATTCTAACTAACCATTTTTCCAAACTTGCGAATTTTACTGTTTAAACCTGAACAGAGTGAACTGTCTTGTGACTTCATATTTGCTTATGGTTTGGTTTGGTTTAGAGTTTATAAGCTGGCTGATCCCAGCATGAGTGTTTTAACCGAGAAGCGACCCTCTCACCATCCTCATCCCCGGGATCACAGAGTTCCTGTTGATAGAATTAAATGTCTTCACTCAAGGATCTTCTCAGTGTGCACTGACCGGCCAGTGATACTAAACACAGGTGTAAGTATTTCAAATACACAAATACACAAGTGCCTCATTTGATGGGATGAGGCTATCATTCTATCAAGAGCTGTGCTTAGGCTGGGCATAATGGGGCACACCTTTAATCCCCGAAACAGAGGCAGACAGATCTCTGTAAGTTCAAGGCCAGCCTGGTCTACACAGCATATTCTAGGACTATGGATCTAGCCCAGGATACATAGTGAGACTCTGTCTCAAAAATTAAAAATACAAATGAGCTGGGTTGAGTAATACATGCCCATAATCCCAGTGACTAGGAGACTGAATCAGGCAGGATGTGAGTTCATGGCCAGCTTTGCCACCTGTAGAGATCATGTGTCAATAAAATAAGAATAAAGAACAGGCCCACCGGGCTTCAGCAGTCTTACACAGCCTGCTCTAGTTCAGAGGCAAAAATGTCAGTTAGGGTTACTATTGCTGTAATGAAATACCACGGTCAAGGCAGCTCTTATAAAAGAAGCATCTAATCGGGGGCTTCAGAGGATTAGTCCATTTCTGTCCTGGCAGGAAGCATGGAGGCAGACAAGCAATCAGGGGTGGCCCGAGAGTAGTAGCTGACTGCTTACCTCCTGATCTGTAGGCAGGCAGGAGGCAGAGAGAGAGGGAGGAGGAGGGAGAAAGAGACACAGACAGACAGACAGACAGACAGACAGAGACAGACAGACTAGGCCTGATGTGGGCTTCTGACACACACCCCTCTGACAAGGCCACACCTCCTAATCCTTCCTAAGCAGTCCACCAACTGAAAACCCAGCATTCAAATATGGGAGCCTGTGGAGACCATTCTCATTCAAACCACTAGAAATGGGAATCAACCAAACAGAAAAAATGGCATCCAAAAACACCCTAGCCGGGGTCTGGCCATTCTTCATTAGATAAGAGATGGAAAGAAGTGCTTGTCCTGGCCAGAATATATAATCTTTGCACTGTGAAGTAGGTCGTGCATTGTACCACCTAGAATTTAATTTTTTAAAAAAATATATTTATAATCTCAACTTGAGGGAGGATAAGAAAGAAGGATCCTAAGTTGGAGACTAGCCTGGTCTTTCCAGAGAGACCTTGTATAATAAAAATTACATGTATGTATGTATACACACACACACACACACACATACACACACACACACACATACACACACACACACACACATATATATATATATATGTCCTTTTATATATGTCCTTTTAAGTACATGAAAATCTATGATGTTTTCTTAATATTGAAAAATTATATATATATATATATATATATATTATATATATATATATATATTGATTTTTCAGACAGTGTTTCTCTGTGTATCTCTGTAGACCAGTCTGGCCTCGAACTCACAGAGATCTGCCTGCCTCTGCCTCCTCAGTGGTGGGATTAAAGGCATGCATCATCATGGCCTGGCTTGATATACATTTTATAAAGTATTTTTTACTTAGCTATAAATAGTATTGGTATAAAACAAAATTACTGTGGGTTATAGACTGATTTCCTTGTTTCGTAATCTTGAGCCACATGGTAAAGGGGACGTTATTATCCATCAAGCTGGGGACATGTCTGGGTTTTTGTTTTGTTTTGGGTTTTTTTTCCAGTTCAATCATTTATCTCTCAAAATCCTTAGCAAGGCATTATCTGGTGCCACGTGGCCACGGTGTGCTTTTGAAGGCACCTCCCCTGAGCTCCTTGTAAAGCACTTCTGTTTGTCCTCAGATGAGTTACAACAGACCTTTGGAGAACACTGAAGGCAAGTGCCCATCACATCAACAGCAGAAAACTCAAAATCATGTTTGGTAGAGCCCTCCCATGGCTTGTTAATCATTCGGCCAGGAATTTGGGATGCCCTATTTAAACCTGCCCACGGGGACTCTTTCCACAGGGGCTCCTAGGCAAAGGGCTGTGTGCATGTGGAACCTCGGTCACGCCACCTCTCAGAGGGGCCATGTAGGCACACACAGCGCTAACCCAGATGACGGCCCACTCCAGGCTGTGCCACCTCCCTGGTCCTTTGGGCTTATAGTGCATATTTTCACTTTGATTATCATTACCACAAAGACACGCTTGTGGGTGTCACTATTTATACAAATTATCAGAAGTGGAACACGTAAGTTAAGGATTGCTTTGAAATTAAGTTAAATTCATCTAGAAGTTTTGTTGTTGTGCTTTGGTTTTTGTTTTCTTGCTTTTTGAGCTAAGGATTCACTATGGAGCTCTGACTGTCCTGGAACTCTCCACTATTCAAACCAAGCTGGCTTCTAACTCACAAGAGTCCCCTGCCTCTGCCTCCTGGATGCTGGAACTAAAGTTGTGTGTCACCCTGCAAGATTTTTTCAAAGATTGATTTATTTTATGTGTATGGGTGTCTCGTCTGCATGTTTGTCTGTGCATCACGTGTGCCCAGTACATGATGGGCATGGAGGTCAGAAGTCATCAGATCCTCTGGAACTGGAGTTAACATGGCTGTGACCAACCACGTGGGTGCTGGAAGCTGGAATTGGTTCCTTTGGAAGAGCAATCAGTGCTATTAACTAACAAGCCATCTCTCCAGCCCCTAAGAATTTTTTTTTTAAAGTTGTAACAAATACAATATCTTCTGATGGTGTATCCTCACCAAATTTAGTTTTTTTTACAAGTCTTAAAGGCAGAAAGAGCTGGCCTTGTTTCTCTTTGGTGTCTGAAGTTCCTTGGGTTCCTCCTCCAGAGGTGTTCCCCTCAGCACAGCCTCTGAGTGCTGGTTAACACGATGATGTCACAGCATCTTAACCCTAAGGCAGCTTCTGGGACACTTGAGATGAGGGACTCTGAGTGGCCGTGAGCAGAAGCCACCTCGGTGCCCCCAGCTCTTGTCACGGTGTTAACACCATGCAAACTTTCTTCTTCAACCGCAGTTCAGTCTCCTCTGTCAACAATTCTATGCCATGCTCCTGAAAAAGGTGACATATTCTCGGCGCAACTGGACGCTGGTGCTGTCTGTGCAGATTCTGCTGCCTCTGGTGATTATTATGTTAAGCCTCACTTTTTTCAACTTCAAGTTAAGAAAACTGGATAATGTGCCCCTGGAGCTGACCTTACAAACGTACGGCCAGACCATGGTTCCGTTTTTTGTGGCTGACAATTCCCGCCTGGATCCTCAACTCTCAGATAATTTTGTAAAAATGCTTGAGGCTGCAGGACAGGTTCCTTTGCGTCTTGAAGGTAAGAAGCAGGACACCGGGCCCGAGCAGGAAGCGGGCCTGCTTTTCTTTGGAGGGAGGCTATGGCTTTCTGAACCACACAGTGCTCTCTGACATCAGACTGAATAGCTGGAAGGCTCAGGAAAATGTCGTGTAGACTCTGGCTAATGGGGAGCAGAGGGCTTCTGGAGGTGAGACCCTATGTGTCTCTCTAGAGATTGTGGAGTCTTGTAAGAAATTGATCATAGAGAAAGGTCTGACCCAGGTCACTGACAGCATATCCTTGAAAGCAAGTGATGATAGCCCAGGCCCCTCCAGATCCCTTTCCATTTCCTGTCTGTGAGGAGACCAGTTTGTACTTCCATACACCTCTTTTGTGGTATTCTACCACAGGTCCCAATGCAATAGGGTCAATTGACCATGAATTGAATTGTTGGCTAAAATAAACCTTTTTTTCTTTATGAGTTGATTATCTTAGATATTTGTTAGAGTTACAGAAAGCTGGCTTAATATATTATGCTTAGTAAAGCTTCAGTTTCTTTGTGTATCAAATTAGAATGACTGTTTTGCTGTATCCATAGGACAATTTTCCAGTGAATATTTTGTATAGTTGGTGTCCAGTTGGTAATTAAAGTCCTCACTATTTTTCTTAGCTCACTAAAGGTCTTTTTCAGCTTTAAAGTTTCTAAAAAATATAGGTAAGTTTTCTATTGAATATGTCATTATGCACGGGGAATATGGCATTGAACAGAATTAGTACCAGCCCTAAGGGAACTTCTAAGCAAGAAGCCTATCACAACTGATAGGTAGTTACAGAATAGCAGCCATGTTCTATGACATGTTCTAACAGACACGTCTCAGCTTTAGAAGAACACAGGTGCCGTCTGAGAAGTGGAAAGGAAAACTAACCAAAGGCATTGGAACAATAGGAGGACTCGCCAGCTTAAGGGACTCTTAAGACCGTAGGTGTAGTAAGACTGTGAAGACATGAGGCCGGGAATCTAGACAGAGACTAACTAGTTTTATTCTGTCAACATGCAACAGAGAAGAAAGTAGAGGCTTGTTCAACTACGCACAGTGCTGAGTTAACAGGTTCAAGAGTAAGGCATCATCTGCTCAGCTTCTGAGGAGAGTTTCACGTGTGTGGTAGGAGGAGGAAGGGATTTCATGGAAGAAGACACTGAAGTCACTGCCATACCTCACCACCTTCAAAGAGACATAACCCGCTCCTACCACAGCAACAATAACCCTTAAGGCTGACGCACCCCAGCCCACACGTCCATCCACAACAAAGCTCTCGCCATCTTTCAGTTACCCTGGAGACCGCCTTTCTATTTAGCTTCTGTAGGGAACAAACTACATCCAAACCATAACACAGAAAATGAATTCTAAGCCATGCAAGGTGGCACATGCTTTTAATCCCAGCACTCAGGAGGCAGAGGCAGGCCAGTCTGCCTCTGTGAGTTTGAGGCTAGCCTGGGCTATAGAGTGAGTTCCAGGCCAGCCTGGGCTACATAGTGAGACCAAAACAGAAGGTGAATTTTATACTATGTGGATATGTGACTAGAGGTCAGCAACACTGCAGATAGGTAGGTCTCAGCTATGTCCTCCGTCCCAAGTGTGCAGATACCATACAGACGGTGTAGAGTTTTGTTTGGGAACACATGGTCCCAGAAGCCATTATGGGGCTAGACCCGGTTGAGGTGTGAGGAAGGAAAAACCTAATTAGGATTCAAAAGGACTTAGGAGATGGAGATTTGGAGATGAGCTGGAATTCAGTAGAGAGCAGTGCAGGAGGAAGTCAACCTTTGGGTGTATGTGAGGTTGGTAATGGGGTACCCAGAAGGAGCAGGAGACTGGGGAAGCCCATGATGAGTGCACTGTGTGCCGCTGGGCCTCGTGCAGTGGCTTCCCAGCATTCTCTCTGCCCAGGGTGCCTTTGGCTTCCTCCCAGGTTCTGTAGAGGACTTCCTACTGAAGAAGGCAAAGGAGGCTCCTGAGGACTTCGATAAGCTCTATGTGGTGGCGGCGTCTTTTGAAGAATTGAATAACGGCACGACAGTGAAGGTTCTGTTCAATAACCAGGCGTACCACTCCCCTGGCCTGGCTCTAGCTCTGGTGGACAACTTTCTCTTCAAGTTGCTTTCTGGGCGCAATGCCTCCATCACCACCATCAACCATCCTCAGCCTCAGACAGCCATGGAACTCTCGGAGACTATCCTGTACCAGTGCGTGAGACTGCCCCTCCACCCTCCCACCCCTACCCAACCCCTGATCCCTCTACCCCCCAATCCCCCCACCCCCTACCTCCAGCCCCCTCATCCCCCCAGCCCCCAGCCCCCACCTCAAACTTCCGCTTCCATAGGACTTCTCGCCTTCCTGCCTGCGTCTTTGTCTCATTTTCATTTCAGGTGCTTATATTACTAGTCACGGTTGCCTTCTGTCTTTCACAGGGGCCCCAAAGGACACTACCTTGTTGTCAACTTTCTTTTTGGAATCGCTTTCCTGTCAAGCTCCTTCTCCATCTTGACAGTCGGAGAGAGGAGCATCAAGTCGAAGAACCTCCAGTTTGTGAGCGGCGTCAGCATGGCTGCCTTCTGGCTCTCCGCTCTGCTGTGGGACCTCATCTCCTTCCTCGTTCCCACTCTGCTGCTGGTGGTGAGTACCAGGCAGTACTGGTGCCATGTCCCCAGGACCCGGGGCTTCCCTGAAGAAACACCCGCCGAACCAGAGCCAGTTGAGAAGTTCAACTGGCGGCTCAGCCCTGACTGGAACGCCAAGTTCACTTAGTTGGGATATCTTCAGGTACGGGGTAGCTTGTGTGGTGGTGTTTGTGTGGTCCTCACGGAGCGGCCGTCTCAAGTCACTGAGAGGCAGTGCTTTGGAGTCATGTATGTATCGTTCAGAAATAGTCGGAGAACCCGGGTTGAAGTCTTTGGTTGTGGTGGAATCAACCTGATTGTATTGTGCAGACTGCATCACCTCCCGCATCTCCCGGCATCCTCTGCTGTGCTGCTCCATGTGACTAATAATCAGGGCAGCTCCCTGACAGCATTCCCAGGGCTTGCTCGTTAGCGAATGCTTGAGAAGGTTTGTTAGCACCTCGCTTTAAAACCTGAGCTTATGGGCCTGTGAGATAGCTCAGCAAGTAAAGGCATTTGCTTGCAGCCCTTATGATCTGAGTTTAATCCCTGGATCATAACAGGTGGCGGGAAGAATCAACCCTGGAGAATGGTCCTCTGTCCTCCAGGAGAGCAGTGCCTCCATCTCCCACAAATACATAAAGTTGTTAAAACTGAAATCACTGTATTCTTAGCACTTAGGACGAACCCTTACTGACTTTCCCAAAATTTTCCCTCTCCCCCTCTTCAGCTGGTGTTTTTATGGTATAAGGAGGAGGCCTTTGCACACCATGAGAGCATCCCAGCCGTGGTCTTGATAATGATGCTCTACGGCTGGGCTATCATCCCTTTGGTGTACACAGTCAGCTTCTCTTTTAAAACTCCCGGCAGCGCGTGTGTGAAGCTTGTGGTAATGCTCACCTTCCTGAGCATCAGCCCTGTGGTCCTCGTCACCGTCACAAGTGAGAAAGGTAAGGGATCATGGCGACATTCTGCATAAAGCAGGAATCTCCCCTCCAGCAGCCGCAGCTGCCACACCCACAAAAAAAAGTGTGTCTAACCAAAGACCCGAGAGAAAGCATCCGCAGCTGCTGTGGGCGGACCGCGTGAGGGACAAACAGCTCAGCCACATTTACTCTGCAGAACAACACCGGGGACAATGCTGAGCAAAAGAGTTTGCTGTCCTGTGTGAAGTCCATGGACAGACAAACGGACCTCGGAAACAGGATCAGAAAAAGGGTTGCCTCTGGGGGGGACAGAGGACGGGGCTGACAGAAAGAGCACACTGGGCACTAGTTTACGTGGATTTACCTACAAGTCATTGTCCACCTGTGAGGCAAGCATTCCACTAAAATGTAATGTTCTTTACTTTTTTTTTTTTAAAAAAAAGGAGACTAAGTAAATGAATTAGTCAACATGAGAGGAAGGGCTCTTGTAAAAATAAACCAAGAGTCGGTCATTATTTACAACACGCACTCGGATCTGACATCTTCATGTGTGTGCGCCCATCTCTGGGCCAGGGTTGGGCAAAAGAGCCGATATGTGACCTCCACTTTTTGTTAGGATTTATTATGTGAATGTGTGTACGTGTCTGTGTTTCTCTGTGTGTCTGTGCACATGTGTGGGGTGTCACGTGGAGGACAGAAGAGGGCGTCAGCTCCTCGGGAGCTGTAGTGGTTTGTGAGCTGTGACACGGTTGCCAGGAACCAAACGCCAGTTGTCTGTAAGAGCAGAAGGCCCTTCACTGCCAAGCATCCCCCGCCCCACAATGCTCCTCTTCATTTGCATAAATGCCTCATAACCCCTTTAGACAGACTTCCTTTCCCTTCCACTTTCTTCATTATTTTTAGAAGTAATTTTTATTTTGGGGGTGGGGCTTGGCGAGACGGCTCATGAGTTAAGTGCACTGGCCGCTCTGCAGGAGAACCCAGTTTTATTCCCAGCACCCACATGGTAGCTCACAGATATCTGTAACTGCAGTCCCAGGGCGCCTAATGCCCTCTTCTAGCCTCCAGGTATACAAACATACATGCAGGCAAACACATTCATACACATAAGATTAAGGAACATTGTTTTATGTGTGCAAGTCTTATTTATTGCATGAATGTCTGTGTGTACATCACTGACATGCCTGGTAGCCACAGAGGCCAGAGAGGGGTAAACAGGTGTCGTGTTCCCTGGAACCGGAGTTAGAGTGCTGAGACTTAAACCCACGTCCTCTGGAAGAACAACCAGTGTTCTTAACCTCTGAGCCATCTCCCCAACCGTCCTCCTTACTTTCATTTAAAATCTGATTTTCGATTTCCCTTTTCTTTGATGTGGGGAGTTGTCCTCTCTCCTAAGGGGCCCTTCATGGCGGTTTAGTCTCTGTAAACCATGGAGGAAGGGACCTTATGCTCCTTGTCTGACCTCAAGATGATACTCCGGAGCCAGGGATATGGAGGAATGCTTGCTTAGGTTCAATCTTCAGTACAGAAGAAAGTAAAACACCCAGTAAGTCCAGAGCTGCCTCCTATCCCTGTTCTGTCTGGCTCAGCTCAGCTCCAGCCCACACCCTTCCTCTCTGCTCACACAGCCCTGCAGGAGTCATGCTGCCCCTGACTTGCTCAGACATGGTGTGCTCTCTGGATAAAGGGAGACATACTCACGACTTAGAGTTGAATGAATGGAGGGAGAGAGAGTCAGCACGGGAGTCAGGGAGCCCACGGTCTGGTCTGGAAGCCTGAGAGTGTGATGCACTCCAGAAGTGACTGAGGAGAGGGGTGCCGGGCCACTTTCCCTCGTGCTAGTAAAATTGGTGCTTTCTGTTCTCTTTGCAGACCTCGGCTACACGGAGCTCTCAGATTCCCTGGATCATATTTTCCTCATACTTCCTGGACATTGCCTGGGAATGGCCTTCTCCAACTTGTACTACAACTTTGAGCTGAAAAAGTTTTGCGATGCTAAGAACTTGAGTGAAATTGACTGCAATGATGTTTGTGAGTACTGAGCGAAGTTTGCTGTAATCCTTATATGGTTTATATAATATGATTTGGACTTGTGTTCTGTTTCTTTTGTCCCTATGGTTTTTTGAAACATGATTTCTCTGTGTAGCCCTGGCTGTCCTGGAACTTGCTCTGTAGACCAGGCAGGCCTGGAACTCAGAAACTGACCCTGCCTCTGCTTCCCGAGTGCTGGGGTTAATGGATTGTGCCCCTGCCACCTTAAGTTGGTCTTTTTGAGACAAAGTCTCACTATGTACCCCCTAGCGGTCCAGGAACTCACTATTTAAACCAGGCTAGCTTTGAACTTGGAAAGATTTACCTAGTTACAGGTGTGTGCCACCCACCAACCTATAATTCATTGCAGCATTCACCCTTGTCTGTGTGTGCATATAAGCTATGCATAGCTGCACATTCCCTCTGTCTCTCTATCTGTCTCTGTCTGTCCCTCTTCATCTCTCTGCTTCTCTCTCTCTCTCTCTCTCTCTCTGTGAGTGTGTGTGTTTGTGTGTGTGTGTGTGTGTGTGTGTCTGTGTGTGTGTGAGACTCATATCTAATACAGAGCCTTGTGCATTTTATAAAACCGTTTGTTCTAACACTGAGCTATACCCTAGTCTGCTTACCCACATTTAAATTATGTCTAGATTTCTTAAAACACTTAATATAGTATAAATGCTATGTAAACAGTAGTCACACTATATTTAAGAATAATGACAAGGAGAAAACGATAGATATTTAGTACAAATACAGTTTTTATTGTCTGAATTTTTTTTTGACATCTTCACTTTCCCATTGGTTGAACCTATGGTTGCAGAACCTATGAATAAAGAGAAATAACTGTGCTGTGTGATTTATATGGGACTCAAGAAGACAGTAACTTACATGTATAACAAAAGGAAGCTAACAAGTCACCGATACAGTAGAAAACGATACAAGTATCAAAAAGTTATCTTATCTGTACATGCTTATGTGGTCAGTGTCCATTATATATTATTAAGTAAAACAAGTCCGTTAGAGAAGATAACACATAGTATTATTCCATTTTCATTTTAAAAGATTGTATCTAGGCCAATGGGATGGTTCTGTGGGTAAAGGTGCTTGCTGCTGGCCTGGTGACATGGTTCCATCCCTGGGACTCACTGGTGGAAGGAGAAGACAGGCTCCCACCATTGTCCAGTCTCTAAACATGCTGTAGCATGTGTGCCTCCCACCCTATGCGCGCGCACACACACACACACCACAAATAAGTAAGTAAATAAATGTCATTTTAAAAATTAAGGACTAGAGACATGGCTCCGCCATTAAGAGCACCAGCTGCTCTCCCAGAAGCCTGAGTTCGATTCCCAGCAGACAGTTGTCGACTAACAGCTGTCTAATTCCAATTCGACGGGACTTAATGCTTTTGCCCGGCCTCTGCGGGCAGAAAGCACACATGTTATACAGACATACATGCAGGAAAAGCACCCATACACATAAAATCACTTTTCTTTTGTTTCTCAAGACAGGGTTTCTCCGTATAGCCCTGGCTCTCATGGAACTTGCTCTGTAGACCAGGCTGGTCTCTAACTCAAGATATCCACCTGCCTTTGTCTCCCAAGTGCTGGAATCAAAGTCAAAGGTGTGGGTCACCACACCCTAATAAAATAATTTTTAACAAGATAATGTGTAGGCATTGAACCTCCAAAGCGGCTTGACTAGCACGCCCTGTGGCTTGATGCCCTGGGTTGGAGCACCAACACTGCATAATAAAAATAAGTAAATCAAAAGATGAAAGAACTATGAATAGAGCTAAGCCATCTTTAAGAAAATGAAACTTTCTCTGCCTACGCCATTCTCTTCTGTTTCCTCGATGAACATCATTTTACTGTGTAATTTCTAAATACACATCTTTATAACATTTAAGGCAGATCAGATTTTTTTAAATAAGAGAATAGTGCTGTTGAGAGTTGAATTAGTTTGGTTTGATGTGCAGTGCTGGATGAAATCCACAGTGTCTCCTGCATGCTAAACGAGTCCTTTGCCACGGAGCTAACCTCCAGCTCTCCTGGAATGTTTCTACGTAAGTGGCCAGTTCAGCTGCAAAGGGACTGAGAGTTGAAAGGATAATCAAGCATGGAAGCATTTTGTGTTCTAAATAGATGTCATATAAACAAGGAAATGTCTCTTATTAATACTAATGGGTTTTTTTTTTTTTGCATCAAACATGGTAAGTGTGCTCTACCACTGGGCTATGTTTTCAAGTTTTCTTATTTTTATTTTTTAAAAGATTTATTTTATGTATATGAATACACTAGCTATCTTCAGACACACCAGAAGAGGACATCAGACTCTATTACAGATGGTTTCAAGTCACCATGTGGTTGCTGGGAATTGAACTCAGGACCTCTGAAAGAGCAGTCAGAGTTCTTAACTGCGGAGCCATCTCTCCAGCCCATGATTCTGTTTTACAATAACTTAAACTTGAAGGAAAGATGACTAACAGTCAACTTTATTTTTAAAAAAAGACTATAAACTTTGGAGAAATAAGTTAGTTATTTATTTAGTTTTCGATTTTTTTTTTCTTTTTGAGACAGGGTTTCCCTATGTAGTGATAGCTGTCCTGGAACTCACTCTGCAGACCGGACTGGCCTTGAACCACTTTCCTATTTTAAATTGACAGAAAATTACATGTATTTATATAACACAAAATGAGAAAAGCCTTTTATTACATTCTTGTTTTTCACTTATTTTATTTTATGTGTATGAGTATGTAAGTATTAATTTTTTTAAAACCTACTTTTAATAAGGGCGTTTAAATGCTTTAGCATCCTTCTTAGCCCACCACCCACCAGAGGGAGTGGAGAGGAGAGGTTATTAGGATATGGGGGAAGCAGGCCTGTTTAGAAATGGCTCTTTGGAGCACGCCCCATTTGTGTTGTCAGGAACCCAGCAGTTCAGTTTATAGAGTTTAGCAGCAGACGCTGGGGCTACTCGTAAATACTTTATGAATACACCAGCAGTCCAGTTTGGTAGCGTCAGGATAGCAAACACGAATCAGGAGCAGAGGCACCACCTAGGAGAGACAGCTGGGCCTCTGCCGAATCAGCACGAGTCAGCAGGAGGAATTGGGACCAGTGCTGCAGAGCGATTTATGCAAGTCAAGCCTTGAGTCCTATTTATATTCCCTCCAAATGTCACGTGTCCCCCACGGACAATACATGCATGTCATGAGTAAAGAATCTTTCGTTGCACTTTGTTTTATATGCTTGCTTTAGCAAAACCTCTTTTTACTTGTGTCTGTTTCAGCCAAATGTTTCTTTACCAGTCTGCCTTAGTGAAACATCTTTCTGCTTGTGCCAGCTTCAGGAAACACTTCTTGCGTGTTTGCTCCAGCAAAACACCTGACACAACTGATGTTCTAAAGAAACTACAAGTTTCCATTTCATGGGTGTTTTCTGTGCAGCATGAGCCTGCAGTGCCTGTAGTGCCTGCAGAATCCAGAAGAGGGCGTCAGATCCCCTAGAACTGGAATTACAGGCAGTTTTGAGCTGCCACGTGGATGCTGGAAACCAAACCAGGATAGCCCCCTTGTTATTGTTGCTTTAAATAATGTTTTTATTTATTCTTTGAAATTTCATAAACGATGTATGTATGTATGTATGTATGTATGTATGTATGTATGTATTTAGGTTTTTATGAGACATGGTTTCTCTGTATAGCCCTGGCTGTCATGGAACTCACTCTGTAGACCAGGCTGGCCTCGAACTCAGAAACCCGCCTCCCAGAGTGCTGGGATTACAGGTGTGTGCCACCACCAACTCTTTCCCCTGCCCCAACTCCTTCCAGATCCTTCCCTGTTTCCTACCCATGGAACTTCAGGTTCTTCCTCTCTTAAACAAACAAACAAACAAAGCAAGAATAGGGTCCAGTTTGTTGGCATGGAGCCTGGCCTGGAGTGTAGTTGATAAACAATGTTACTCCAGTGAAGAGAATTCATTTTCCTGCTGCCAACAGTTATCACGGGCAAATAGCTTCCTGGTTAGGGGTGGGACTCCCTGTCTGCTTCCCCTCCATGCTGGGATTTTTATCTGGCTTGAGCTTACACAGATCTTGTGTCAGTTAACACAGCCTCTTCCCTGATGTATCTGGAAAATGCAGTTTCCTTGAAGCTGTCCACCAACCACCTCTAGCTCTTACAACCTTCCCTCACCTTTTTTGGCATAGATCATTGAGCTGAAGAGAAGGGTATCACACAGACATCCCACTCAGGGCTGAGCATTCCAAAGTTTCTCTTTGCAAACATGCAGATCGTGGGATTCTGTGCTAATTATCATCTGCCTCAAAAAGAACCTCCTCTGACGAGGGTTGAGCAACACATCGGTCTGTGGGTAGAGGAGTCATTTGATTGCCACATTCATTTAGCAGAATAACAGCAGGAAGTTCCCCCCCCCCCCAGGGCTCATGACCCTAGTGAGTCTCAAGGATTTGGATGTTTGTCTTGTTGGTTTGTTTTGGAGACAGAGTCTCTCACACGTCACAGGATGCCCTAGAACTGCTCTGTAGCCCACACCAGTCTCGTGTTTGTGGCAGTTCTACCTTAGCTTCCTAAGACCTGCAATCACCGGTGTGAACCACTGCGCTCAGCTCACTACATTGCTTTTTACTGAGGTGGGGGAGGCAGCAAGCAGAAGCATTCCTGTTCACCCTCTGCTAGGATGTGGCGGGAGCATTGGTGACAATGATGCTTCTCTGGTAATACCGGTGACAATGTGAATTTACTTGCTATATTTAAGATGAGGAATGCTTTTGAAAATCGCCAAAACAGTGTGCTGACATCTGCTTATTTCATATTAGTAGAAGGATATGTGGTCCAAGAGAACATCTATGCCTGGGAATCTCTGGGGATAGGAAAGTACCTGACAGCCCTGGCCATCTTGGGGCTGGTATACATCACCCTGCTCTTCCTCACTGAAGCCAATGCATTCTGTGTCCTGAAATCCAGGCTCTCTGGCTTCCTTCCTTCGTTCTGCAGGAAAAAATCGGTGAGTTAGTTGGCATTAAATCGTGTAAGAACACGTCAAGTTCTGGCTAGAACTTCCTTCCTGTGTTCTTTAGCCACCTTGATTTTCCATATCAGAGAGGTCCCTGAGGCCAGCCAGCCATCTCTTTATAATGTCCAGACAGAGAGGTGTCAGCCCATGCCCAGGGACCACAGAGGAGGAGAAGAATCTGACTTGGCCCCAGAGGCCCTGGTCCACACACTGGTCACCTGGGGTATATTTAGGGCCAGCTCATCAGCTGGCTGGGGATGACACTCTAGCTTGCTAGAATAACTCACCTTATGAAATACTTCTGCAGGCGACTATGAGCAGACTGGAGGAAAGTCTGTTCTGTTAGCTCAGGGTATGACTATCTTCTAGATCTCCAGAGGAAGGTCTCTAGAGGAAACTGAAGGAGATAAGCTTTTGCTTTATCTTGACATTCCTGGGTTTTAAACTTGTGTTATTACAAAGCTGGCATTTTGTGGTTTGACCATCTTCGTCATCACGGTCAAGCCACTGTAAGTGCAGATAACCTACGTTCTTCCCGAGGTTGTGGTGGTGGTGAGAACACGCATGGGCACTGTCGCAGGACCTTCAGGGCCCCCGTCCCTCCTGACCCTAGTCAAGCTCTATCTTCTAACCTCAGAAACACTTACATTTCTACCCTTGTCTTGGGGGCGTAGGGAATGACCTTTGATGCAACAGAGTCTGAAGATGAAGGTGTTCTAGAGGAGGCAGAAACCATCAAGCGTTATTTGGAAACATTAATAAAGAAAAACCCACTTGTTGTTAAAGAAGCATCAAAGGTAAAGCTTTGTCCCTTTATCTGTTTGCCTGGCGTGAGGTGGGGTCCTACTACGTGACCTACATAGACCTTGGATTCATGATCCTCCTGCATCTGCCTCCTAAATACCCTAATTACAGGCATATGCCATGTGTCTTTTTTTTTTAAAGATTTATTTATTATATGTAAGTACACTATAGCTGTCTTCAGACACCAGAAGAGGGCATCAGATCTCTTTATTGGTGGTTGTGAGCCACCATGTGGGTGATGGGATTTGAACTCATGACCTTTGGAAGAGCAGTCAGTGCTCTTACCCACTGAGCCATCTCTCCAGCCCCTATGCCATGTGTCTTAGTTAGAGTTTCTATTTCTGTGAAGAGACACCATGACCACAGCAATTCTTATAAAGGAAAATTTTAACTGGGGCTGGCTTACCATTTTACAATTTCAGAGGTTCAGTCCATTATCATCCTGGCAGGAAACATAGCAGCATGCAGGTAGACGTGGTGCTGGAGGTGCAGAGAGTCTACATCTTATTTTTAAAAGATTTATTTGTTTATGTATATGAGTACACTGTAACTGTCTTCAGACACACCATAAGAGGATATTGGATTCCATTACAGATGGTTGCGAGCCACCATGTGGTTGCTGGGAATCAAACTCAGGACCTCTGGAAGAGCAATCACTGCTCTTAACCACTGAACCATCTTTCCAGCCCAGAGCTCTACATCTTTATCCGAAGGCAGCAGACTGAGATTGTGTGCTATACCAGGTGTGGCTTGAACATAGCAGGTCTCAAAGCCCACCCCCACACTCTTCCTCCAACAAGGCCACACCTACTTCAACAAGTCCACACTTCCTAATAGTGCCACTCTCTGTGGGCTAAGCATTCAAACACATGAGTCTATGGCGGCCATACCTAATCAAACCATCACACCGTGCCTTGGCTTTTCACACACAGAATCTCCCTTCTGATGGGCCTGTGGCCTGTGTACAGTAGCAGATGCACTTCTGGGAAGACAGACGTAGTGAGGTCTCTCTGGTTAAGAATGAAGCTCACATGAGATCATTCTTGCCCAGGGACAGAAACTGTTGTATATCTACCTTCTCTTCTGTGATCACCTTGGTAAAGGGAGGGACTGGGACAGGATGGAATGAGAACCATGCTTGCTAAAAAACCAAGAAAAAATAAGAGAGGCTTGACCTTGCCTGTATCCAGACGACAATTACAGAGGTGCCAAATGGGATAAGGACTCTGGGAACTAAAGGGAGCCTCCTAGGTTTCTCTGAGATTCTTAGGAAGAATTTTGAAAGATCTTTTAAGCATCCAGGTATTTTATAGCATTCCCCCACCCCCAAGCTTGTCAGTCATGTTTCCCTTCAGTTCCTGGTGGTTAACAAAATGCAAAACCCTTCCGCAACATCGATGAGTTTTGCTTGCTCCGGGACATCGAGTAACGGCTTACCTCCAAGAACAACTTTGACGATGCACACGGGCTGTAGGAAGGAGCAGGCGGAGTGAGCTTGGGTTGTGAGAGGCAGCTAGGTCGGGTGTGCAGTGGCTGCTGGCCGCTAACCTCCTCC
Source organism: Apodemus sylvaticus (assembly GCF_947179515.1). Lineage (NCBI taxonomy): Eukaryota > Metazoa > Chordata > Mammalia > Rodentia > Muridae > Apodemus > Apodemus sylvaticus. Next base: position 97,185,085 of record NC_067481.1, read on the forward strand.
CTGCATCTCTGCCCTGTGTCTCTCAGGTCTATACCGAGAAGGTACCCCTGCTGGCTGTCAACAAGGTGTCCTTTGTCGTTAAAGAAAAAGAATGCTTTGGCCTTCTTGGTCTCAATGGAGCTGGGAAGACTTCCATCTTCAACATGCTGACAGGAGAGCAGCCCTTCACTTCAGGGGACGCCTTTGTCAAGGGCGTCAGCGTCAAGTCTGACAGAGCGAAGGTGGGTGTGGCCTGGAACAAATTTTGGGGATAGATACAGGATTCTGGGTCATGAAGCTGGGACTTGATCTCTAAAACGCTCGAGTGTCTATTTCCTTTGTAACCTCCAAATCTAAATATGCATCGGAGATGCCTCTCTGTGCTCTCCATCACAGGTCTGGCTGGTCACATAGCACTGTCTCTCAAGTGCTTACAAAAGCCAGGAACACAGTGAGCCCCACAGGAGTGTCTCTACCACCTTATCTTCCCCCCTCCTCTTCTTCCTCTTCCTCCTCTGTCCTTTGTAAGAAATAGGGGATCACTCATCCACCTGCCATTCAAGGTATCATTATCCAGTCATCGGCCATGGCGGATAGATCCTCAATCCTACCCACCCACCCCCCAAAAAAACAAATGACAACATCAAAAAACCCTCAGCTCTGTTCTCTTGAACCCATTTCTATATAGTCGCCCTAGTCTATATCTTCCTTATTTCCCTCTGCCACCTGGTACTGCTGCCCTTTTCCAGCTTCAAGACTTCTGATAATTCCACGGCTTCCCTCTCTCCTTTTCCATCTCGATCACTAATGATTCTTTCCCTGACTTTTAGTAAATCCCTTGTTTTGTTTAGAGACAAGATCTCATGATGTAGCCCAGGCTGACCCCAAACTTGTGATCCTAAGGGTTGGCACGTATGTGCCACAATGCCTGGCTCTTTTGGTAGATCTGTCTCTGTGTTCTGAAGGTTGTGGTATTCTGAAGTGATGCTCACACATCTTGCTGTTCTCGAATTCTGTTCTGCACAGTCCTTTTGATTCTTTGGCTCCCACCATTGCCCACTTGCCGATGCTTCCCAAGTAGCCACATAGCCAACTCTAATCCTGTGTCAAATTGTGTAGGACTCAGCTTCCATAACTGGATAAGAGCTAAAATTTGTTCAGCGTTGCAAAAGACATTCATTTATGATCATAAATGAATGAAGCCCTGCTGTCTTAGTTTGGGTTTTACTGCTCTGAAGAGACACCATGATCAAGACAACTGATCAAGGACAACATTTAATTGGGGCTGGCTTACAGTCACAGAGATTCAGTCCATTATCATCAAGACAGGAAGCATGGCAGCATGCAAGCAGACATGGTGCTGTTGGAGCAAAGAAATCTCCATCTGAGGGCAGCCAGTAGGAGGGTCTCACACTGGCCGGACTTGAGCATATATGAGACCTCAAAGCCTGCCTCCGGAGTAATGCACTTCCTCCAATAAGGCCACACACCCTCATAGTGCCACTTCCCATGGGCCAAGCATAGTCAAACCACCACATTCAATTTCATGGCCCCCATGGGCTCATTCAAACACATGAGTCTATGGAGGCCATTATTGTTTTTTTATAAAACAAATTCCAATAAGTTTGATTTTACAAATGAAGACTCTGGAGCCATATGGTGGGGTTAAAGCCTGTTAGCTCAGGAGGCAGAGGAAGCACCCAGGTGACCTTCCTGCTCCACTGACGTCCCAGAGGGAAAAAATCATTCTCCACACTGTCGTAAAAACTCTTCAACCTGAGGGTCTCTCCTTTCTGCTTCCTGTACATCTCTCTACCTTCCCCCTGACTTCCTCCCACACACCATGGCTTTTTCCTATGTTCACCCCCTGTCAACTGGTTGCTTGCTCTATAATTGGCCTATAATTGGCTTTTACTTAATCCCATTTACAGAAAGCTATTGGATTAAAGGTATCTGCTAGGGCTGAGCCACACCACAATAAGAAACAGGCTTATCCAGTTCACAATCTTGGGGGTCATAATGTAATCAGATATCTGCAAAAAGCCATACCAAGCCATAGCATAATGCAAAATACATTTAGTACAACTTCAAAAGTCTCCATAGTCTATAACAGTATCAATAATGTTAAAACTCCAAAGTCTCTGCTGAGATTCATGCAATCTCTTAACTGTAATCTCCTATAAAATCAATATAAAAAAGCAGATCACAACATATCATGGCATAGGATATACATTTATCACTCCAAATGTCATAGTGAAGAAATATTGGACCAAAGCAAGACTAAAAAACCAACTGGGCCAACTCTAAACTCTGCATCTCCATGTTTGATGTAAAAGCAATTTTCAGATCTCCAAATCCTTTCAGCTTTGATGACAAACACATTTCTTTCCCTTGGACTGGTTCCACTCACTGTTAGCAGCTTTCCTTGGCAGGTATGTCACAGCTCTGGCATCTTGAACATTTTGGGGTCTCCAAGGCAACTTCAATTTCACACCTTCTCATTCCAATGTCTGGGGTCTACACATAATCTTCTGGGCCCATCCAAAGGGAGTACTCTGTAGTACTCTGTAGTACTCTGTAGTACTCTAGGCTTTGGCTGACTCCACTCCACTGCTGCTGCTGGTGGTGGTCATCCCATGGAACTGGCATCTCCAATATGCTGGGGTCTTCCACTGCAACTAGGCTGCACTTTCACCAATAGCCTCTCATAGGCTGTCTTCATGGTGTCAAGCCTCAACTCCTTTGCATGATCCCTTCAGTCCTGGGTCTTCAACTGCCAATGCAACACCTTCACTTCACCCATGTCCTTTCCTGGCCTCTCACAGTGCCAAGCCTTAGCTGATCTCCATCACCCCTTCGTGCTTTCAAAAACTGTACCATCTGGCACTGCTGCTGGCACTATGCCTACCTCTGGAACACAGCTTCTTTGTGCTTTCAGAAAACACTTCCCAGAAGATTTCACCTCAGTGATGCTGATCTCTTCTTAATCACTGCTGATTTCTTAGCTCTGGGTAACCAGCATCAATTGTCCCCCAAACCCCTTCTACTATTGACTCTAAAGCTAGAGTCACATGGCCTCGAACTCAGAGATTCACCTGCCTCTGCCTCCCAAGCACTGGACGTACAGGTATCTGCCACTACTGTCTGGCCAGAATTTGTTTTTCATTGCCATGAGGTCTGTTTCACTTTCATTGATCATATGAACAATTTTCTGTAACATCCCAAGGCAAAGCAACGAAATCTTGAGTCTGATTGCTAGGGCCTCCCCTTTCAGACACACACACACACACACACACACACACAGCTGCTGGCTTTGGTGTGGAGTACATGGGTTTACAGTGTAGCTTGTGGCTGGGGTCTGTCCTGTAAGAGGAACTTCCTTCACATTATAAGGGAGTCTCGGAGATGACAGGGTGGCGTAGGGGAATCCTCCAGTCCAGGTTTTAGGAAAGTTCCCTGCTTTTGCTGACTGGTGGCCTCTGGTAGACAGAATGTTCTCTTGCACCGGTGCCCATTTTCTTCAGCTTGACTGTATTGAAGCTGTCACCAATTGAAGCTGTATGGAAGTCAGATGACTTCAACCATCATCTGACCTACCTGCTTTTTTTTTTTAATATGCCATTGACCCTCACTTTGAGCCTGTGCTTCCTGTGCTCCCACTTGAGTTGCTGCAACAAGAGACCACACAGAAAAATAAAATACCTTTTTTTTTTTTGCTGTTGTTGTTGCTTTGAGAATGATTTCTGGGCAACATACTAATATTCTTCTCCTCTGAAACCTCTTGAGCCAGGCCCCCACATTTCAAATCACCCTCAGCACTGCTGTCTTCCATATTTCTACTAGGATGGCCCATTAAGCTCCACTTAAATCATTCCCCTGCTTTCCAAAGTCCCAAAATCCACATTCCTCCAAACAAAAGCATGGTCAGGCCCATCACTGCAATACCCAAGTCCTTTGGAGAGGATCACTATGCCTGGCTGGAAATTTTTCTTAAAAACACTTTCAGGGGACTGGTGAGATGGTTCAGCAGGTAAAGTGTCTGCTGCACATTCAGAAGACAAGGAGTTCGAATCCCCAGCAGCCACACATGTCCTGTGATGAAATTCTCAATTACTGTTTCTATCTCACTGGATGTTGTAGGTCTATTTAACTCTTACAGGAGTTGCCTTGGTCATGGTATCTCTTCACTGTAGTAAAACCCTAACTAAAACAGAAATTTATCCATTCCTTTAGATTTTTTCAGTTTAATAGAATACAGATTTTTAAGTATGATCTTAAGACTCTGAATTTCCTCCACATCTGTTGTAATGTGAACATTTTCAAAAACTAATTCTTTGTGGTTTTTTCCTTTTCATTTCAGTTTCAGCCCTGAGTTTGGTTATTTCTTCCAATCTCCTCTTTTTGGGTGCTGTTTGTTCTTGTCTTTTTTAAAGCTTTCGCGTGCGGTAGCGCTCAGTTCTTGAGGTAAGCACAGTGCTACAGACAGTCCTCTCGGCGTGGCCTGCTCTGTCCCCATAGATCTTGGTCTGTTGTGTTTTCCCTTCCATTCCATTCTAAAACACTCTAAGTTTCCTTCTTGGTTTCCCCGTCCACCCAGTTCTCATTCACATGTGCTGTCTTGTTCCAGAGCTGTGCACGTTTGCCGTTTCTGGTGGTGGTGGTGTCCAGCTTCCTTCCTTCATGGTCAGATGAAATGTGGGATATCATTTCAGTTTTCCTGTATCTGTTGAGTATTACTTTGTGCCTAACCATGTGGTCGGTTTTAGAGAGAGATCCAGGGACTTATGAGAAGAAGGTCTCTTCCTTAGTGTGGGGCAGAATGATCTGTAAATATGGTAGGATCTTTTGATTCATGATATTAGTTAACTCCAGAGTTTTCTCTGTTTAGTTTGTCCAGATGACTTGTCTGTTGGTAAGTGTACAGTACTGATGTCATCCACTATCACTGTGTTGAAGTCTACCTGTGATTTTAGATTTTATGGTGTTTCTTTTATGAAATTTGGTATCCCTGTGTTTTGGACATAAATGTTTAGAGTTACAATATTCTTCTGGTGTATTTTTCCTCCAACGATCAGACAGTTTCCTTCCGAATCTCTTCTGACTAGTTTTGGTGAGTAGTTGATCTTATCAGACATTAAAAGAGCTGCTCTAGCTTCATTCGCAGTTCCATCTGCTTGGAATACATTTTTGTATCATTTTATCCAAAAGTAGTGTCTGCCTTTGATGGTAATGTGTGCTTCCTGTGAGCAATAAAAATATGGGTCCTGTTTTCAAATCCAGTCTGTTTGTCTGTGTCTTGTTATTGGGGAATTGGGAGTTATTGGAGTGTTTATCAATTTCAGCTTTTGCTGTTTTGGTATTGTTTTCTTAGACCTCTTTTGGTTAACCATTCTGGTATATTTTTCTTTGCATCCTCTTCCATGTGTTTAACTGTATCTTCAGATTTGTCTTAGGTACTTTTCTACAGCTCTGATAAAATACCATGACCAAGGTAGCTTACAAAGGAAATCATTTAATTGGCTGAGAGAGTTAGAGTCCATGATCCTGAGGCACAGGCCTGGTGGCCCGAACAGCTGGGGTAGCAGCTGAGAGATTGAATCTTGATCCAAAATTAGGAGGCAGAGAGAGCACACTGGGAGTGGCACATGTCTTTGACATACCTCATCCAACAAGGCCACACCTCCCGACCCTTGGCAGAGAGTTCCAACAGCTAGGGCCAAGTGTTCAAATCTCTTAAGGGCATTCTCCTTCAAACCACCATAAGAATGAACTATCCCTTCTGGTGTCTATCCTCTGTAGAGATGACATAGAGGACATAAATTCCTTGTATCTATTTTATCATGAAGCATTATTTTCCTTCTTCAACTATGACTGATAGTTCTCCTAGGTACAGTTGTCTGGGCCGGCATCTATAGTAGTCCAGAACTTGTAGAACATCAATCCAGTTCCTCTTGGCTTCCAGAGTCTCCCTCAGGTGTTACTCTGATGGGACTGCATTAATATGTCACTTATTTTTTTCTAACCTGCAGCATTCACAATACATTCTTTGTTCTGTACATTTAGCATTCTATTATTATATATCATGAAAAGTATCTTTTCCTTTTCCTCTGTTGTGGTTGTTGCTGCTTTGAGACAGGGTTTCTCTTTGTAGTCCTGGCTGTCCTGGAACTTGCTTTGTAGACCAGGCTGGCCTTGAACTCAAAGGTCTGCCATCTCTGCCTCACATGTATCCACTCCCTGGCCAGGGTTAGGGTTAGGGTTGGGCTTGGGGTTGGGGTTGGGCTTGGGGTTGGGGTTGGGTTGGGGTTGGGTTTGGGGTTGGGGTTAGGTTTGGGGTTGGGGTTGCAGTTGGGGTTAGGGTTAGGGTTAGGGTTAGGGTTAGGGTTAGGGTTGCAGTTGGGGTTAGGGTTAGGATTGGGTTTGGGGTTGGGTTTGGGGTTAGGTTTGGGGTTGGGGTTAGGTTTGGGGTTGGGGTTAGGTTTGGGGTTGGGGTTGCAGTTGGGGTTAGGGTTAGGGTTAGGGTATTTCTTTCTGTATTTGGTGTTGTGTGTACCTCTTACCACTTGATGAGTATTTCTTTACTTAGACATGGGAAATTTTCTTCTGTGATTTTGGTTGAATTTTTTCTGTGCCCATGGATCATTTTTATCTGAAAACTTTAAAAATCTTCATCAAACATTTTGCCTATTTCTGTATCTGTGGTAGTTCGAATAAGAAATCTCCAATAGGCTCAGGTACTTGAAAGCTAAGTCCTAAGTTAGAGGCACTATTTGGGAAGGTTTTGTATTCTTGTTGGAAGAAATGTATCATGGGAACAGGCTCCGAGCGTTTGTAGCCTCCACTTTCAGTTCACTTTCTTGCTTGTATTTGTGGTGCGTGTGCTCGCTCTGCTTCCTGTGCTGCCTGTCTGATGCCATGTCTCCTTCACAGTCAAGGACATTCCCCCTGGAATCATAAGCTAAAATAAAGTCTTTCTTCCATAAGTCACTTTTGGTCTTGGTATTCTATCACAGTGACAAGAAGGATCTTTGAGTTCAGTAGTTGAGTTGTCATCTTTTAAACATTTAACTAAGATTTACTTTTATGCATGGGTGTTTTGCTCCATATATGTTTGTGTACCTCATGTATGGTTGGTGCCCAAGGAGGTCAGAAGAGGGCATTGGATCCTCATGGTATGAGCTATCACGTGTTGCTGGGAGTTGAAGTCTGGCCCTCTGGAAGAGCAGGCAGTGCTCTTCACCACTGAACCGCTTCTTCAGCTCCAAGTCATGTTAACTTTTTGAGGAGTCAAACTGCCTTGCTTTTTACCTCTCTTGATTTCTGCTCCTCTTTCGGTTTGGATATCTCTTCTGGATTTTGGAGGAGGCAGAGTTCTTATGGAACAGCCTACACTTGAAGGCTCAATCCCAAGTAACAGTAGCAAAGAGGAAATGAAACTTTGGAAGAAGCTTTTGAGTACTCCCCCATCCCACACCCCCAGCACCCCCACCAACTCGCTACCCCCACCCCCCACCCCCACACCCCTCTCCTGAAGCAAGGAAATTGCTGTTGAGGCTATATTCATTTGCTCACTTCTGTCCAACACATCTTTCCCAGTATCCTTCTGCTTCTTTCAAGGATTACTGAAACACTGCCTTTATTTCTCTTTTATTTTTTTCTTTTCAGAGTGATGCCTCTCACTCATTGGAAGATGCCTATCCAAAGATGCTTAAAAAGCACTTATCAAAAACTTAGCATTCATGATTTGAAACAATTCTTAGCATAGCCTCAGCCTGGTACAGGGTGCCCTTAATCCAGGACTCAGGACATGGAAATGGGGGAGATTCATGAGTTCAAGGCTAATCTGAGTCATGTAGTAAGTTCCAGGCCAGCCTGGAATACACAGTGAGACCTATTTTTCAAACAAAACAAAACAAAACAAACAAGAACTTAACAAGTCAGAAATACAAGAAACGCTAAGATAGATTGGTAAAGATGGTCTCCCAGAAATCTCCATAGTTCATTGTGAGACACCCAAAGCATCCTCATGCAATCACGTGGCTCTCTTCTCAGCAGGCGTCTCTGACCTGGAGGCATCTGTCTTCCAGGTCACCTGGAACTCAACTCCTCATTCTATCTGTTGATGACCTCTGACCCTTTCTCCCCTAAGCAGACACCCCAGGTGGCCTTGTGTTGGCCTTGTCCTCGGGCCCAGCTGTCACAGCCTTGTGTTATCCAGCTTCTTGAGTGGGAGGGAGGAAAACAAACATTATCACCTTATCTTAACATCTGTGACAGGAGAGCACTTGACCCAGGGTGGCCAGCTCGACACTCATAACAAAAGACAGAAGCAACTCAAATAAGCCTAAAGATCCCAAGTTAGTTTCTTCCTAAATGAAATCTAAGAAACTCCCCCTGGCCTTGCCCATCCCTGCTGAACTATTTCCCATTTAAAGATTCTAGGAGGGGGAGTCATTGTCCTCTACTGGACATTATTAGTGAACCTACCAAGCCCTAAGGGATCTATCATTCTAAACCCACGGTTACACGGACAGCCCTGGTTAAACTCAGTGTCACGAGACAAAACAAGGCAGCATGCATGTGGAACTGGTGTTTGTAGGAAGGTGGAGTTGCAACATTCGGAGGGAGATGAGGGAAGTTAACTTGTATACACGTATGAAATTATCAAAGAACAAATATAATTAATTTTAGAAGAATATTTTAAAAACCTGTTCTGGGTATACAGCAGCTAAAGCGAGCTGGGAGTAGGACTGTATGTGGCGACACAGGAAGAGCTGCAGACTGTAATATTCTTTTAGAAGAGCACATTAAACAACAATAAACACGGGATGGCGCCAGCATGCAAACAGCCTTGTTCTAGGAGAGCAAGCCTGTGTAAGACCCTGCATTGACACAGAACTCTGGCGGACACACACCAACCAGACCACAAGCCCCTGGCAGAGACCCAGTGGCCTCCATGTAAATGTTTCATATGTGTATAAAATAGACTATGTATATGGTCTAGTTGTAGATTGTATGTCTAATAGAAAAAATTTATAAAGAAGAAATGATAGGTCATTGAGGTGGTTCCGTGGGTAAAGGCACTTGCTGCAAAAGCCAAGCTCCATCTCTAAAAGCCATCAGAAGGTATAAGGCGACAGCCAGCTCCACAACGTCGTCCTCTGGTCTCCAGTTATGAACAATGGCATATGTCCACCCATTCACCCCTCTACACACTCACACTAATAATATAATATAATGGAATGTGATATAATATAATACTAGTGATAGTAATACTAGTAGTAATAGTAATGAGAAGTTATTTTTTAAAAAGAAAAGTAAAAATTAAGATGGCTTCTCCTGACTTCTAAAATAGGGGACACTGAGTGCTTCTGTTTTATGGGCATGTGGGCAAGAGGAGGAACCAAGCCACACTCCTCCTCTTCCTCTCCCTCTTCCTCCTCTTCTTTCTCTCCTCCTCTTCTCTTTCTCCTCCTCTTCCTCCTCTTATCCCTCTCCCTCTTCCTCCTCCTCCTTTCTCCTCCTCCTCTTCTTTTCCTCCTCTCCCTCTTCTTCCTCCTCCTTCTTCTTTTCTTTCTCCTCCTCCTCCTCTTTCTCTTCTTCCCCCTCCTCTTCCTCTTATCCCTCTCCCTCTTCCTCCTCTTCCTCCTCTTTCTCTTTCCCTCTCCCTCTTCCTCCTCCTCTTCCTCCTTCCTCCTTTAGAAGCCTATACATCAACACCACTACCAGCAAAAGCTACAACCTAAGACCTCCCAGCATACTGCCATCCCACGCATGGCTCCTTCATGCTGTGTGACTGTCCCCGTCACGGACATGGATATTTACGAGAGCTAAACTGAAGCACCAGGCCAAGGGAGGGTCTGGGAACCACTGAGCTGGAGGTCTGGGGAAACTATGGCAGAGGCTTCATTCTGATGCGTCTCCCTCTTGGGCTGTTGTACCTCAGGTGCGGCAGTGGATTGGGTACTGTCCTGAGTTTGATGCCCTGCTAAACTTCATGACAGGAAGAGAGATGCTTGTCATGTATGCCCGTATCCGGGGCATCCCTGAGTGCCATATCAAAGCCTGTGTCGACCTGATCCTTGAGAACTTACTCTTATGTGTGTATGCAGACAAGCTGGTGAAGACCTACAGGTGAGAACTGGGGGCTCCCTCACCCTTCCCGCCTCCATTTGCAAGATAATCCCAGTTCTTCTCAGAACTGGATGGGGAGTAAAGCCTGTGAGGCACAGAAGCCCTGTGCCATCTGTGCCACTGGAGATGGGCATGGAGGAAGCTGGTCCCTATCCCATGCCAGAGGCGGATTTGTGACTGAGAACGAGTCTGTGTTATCATGTGTGATTGTAACAACAGGGTAGGCAGATCTCGGTCTGTTACTCCACATCAAGCTTCCTATTTTGGGTAGCGTAGGTTTTCATATTAAACCATTGTTACTTCAACATAATATGTCTCCCGAGGAGTCTGAGTAGTTTACCCCGTGGCCAGTGACTGGGTCTTAACTCAGATTAGCGTACTCAAAGCCTGGAGTTGACCTACCCAGACTCTCCTCCCCTTGAGTTGTGCACTGTGCCCCTGTGGGCAGATGTCCACCAGCACTCCATCTTTGGAACTGGAAAGTGGAGTGACCTCTGACCCTGGCCACATGGATCCAGGTGTCAGAGAGAGTCCTCACCCCCTCCCCCAATTTGTCAGCCTGAGTCTTGGGCAGCTTTTTATATCTCCTTGCAGTTTTTTTGAGGATCAAACAAATATACAGTTAAAAACTTTAGAGTGAAGCTTTGCACACAGTAAACGCAGTGTGCGTTTAATTACGGAGCCGGAGAGATGGCTCAGCAGTTAAGAGTGCCTACTGCCCTCACAGAGCGCCCAGGTTCAGTTCCTAGCACCCACAAAGCAGCTAACAACCACGTGTAACCCCAGCTCTAGATGATCTGATACCCACTGGCCTTCAAGAGCACCTGCATTCCGGCACACACACACATACACACATTTAAAAAAAAATTAAGAAAAATAAATAAATAAAGCCAGTACAGTAGTGCACACTTCTTGAGAGGCTGAGTCAGGAGGATGGATAATTTAGGACTAGCCTGGGCTACACAGTGAGTTTCTTAAGAAAAACTGTTAACTAAAATAGTCCTATACTCTTACTCTCAGATGGGCCACACCCTCCCCGGCAGCACTCCTAGAGACCCTTGAAGAGACTCATGATCACATACTCAGATCTGGACACTGAGAGCCAGTTAGTGTTGTGGATAGCCCTGGGCTTGTATTTTGATGCTAATTCCACTCCTCAGAGGGGCTGCAGATGAGGAGTGACCTTGTGTACCTTCTCCCCGCCTTAATTTTTCAAATAAAGGCCAATGATTGGGCAGGAGGAAGTAGGAGGAGCTGAAAGTCTAGGGGAGGAGCGATGGGGGGGGGATAAACAGGAGGGGGAGGAGCTACGGGGGGCAGTAACGGAGAGGAGCTTGTGGCCTGGAGAAACCGCAAGTTATATGGGATAATATAGATGGAAATAGAGTAGTGTAGTGGGAAATCTGCCCAATCTAGGCTTGTAGCTTATTTTGTTAACTGATTGAGTTGGGCTTTCCTTTACTGGGGAATTGGGTTGGAAACAAAGTAGCAACTAGTTAGACCCTCAGTGAACAAACCAAGTCACGGTTCCTGGGGCTAATTTTGAAAGTTCCACCAGAATGCAAAGCGCCTCAGAGAAGGCGGAAGTTGAGTGCTGAACGTGCACGCAGGCTTCAGTCCCGGAGTCCACAATTACATTCTCCGTGTTCCCACCTCTCTCTCCCCCTTCCCCAGCGGTGGCAACAAGCGCATGCTGAGCACTGGCATTGCCCTCGTGGGAGAGCCTGCAGTCATCCTGCTGGATGAGCCGTCTACCGGCATGGACCCCGTGGCTCGGCGCTTGCTGTGGGACACCGTGGGACGGGTCCGGGAATCGGGCAAGACCATCGTCATCACCTCCCACAGGTAGAGTTTGGGCATCTGTGGGTCAGTGGAAGAGCCAGGATGGGTGACTGGGTGGGAGCCCGTGAGCAGAAGCCACGGCAGCACCTTACACACAGTCTGCCAGGCCATTCACCAGGCTCTGCATGGGGGTACGCTCGGAAAGGACAATCTGGAATGTCCTGGTCTGGCACAGATCCCCTCCTGTCTGCACAAGACTTTGACATTCAGGGTGGGCATCAGCCTCCTCCGGCACTGTCTCAGGCCTCCACCCTTTCCCCAGTATGGAGGAGTGTGAAGCCTTATGCACCCGGCTGGCCATCATGGTGCAGGGCCAGTTCAAGTGCCTGGGCAGCCCGCAGCGCCTCAAGAGCAAGTTCGGCGGCGGTTACTCCCTGCAGGCCAAGGTCTGGAGGAAATGGCAGCGGCAGATGCTGGAGAAGTTCAAGGCATTCGTGAACCTGACCTTCCCAGGTGCGTGACAGTGCTGGACAGGCCCCGGGCTCCTGCGCAGACCGTTAGCTGCTGCGCAGTCTGTCCCCGCGGATTCTGGGCACTCTGGCTGCCCTTCCTAGCCCTGCAGTCCAGTCTTCCCAGAAACAAGTCTCTGTGTTTGTGCAGGCAGCATTTTGGAAGACGAGCACCAAAACGTGGTTCAGTACTACCTGCCTGGGCAAAACCTCAGCTGGGCGAAGGTAAGCACCCCCTTATCTCACTCATTCTCCAAGAGTGGCCCTTCCGGTGTCCTCTGCCAACACCACCCACGGAAACGGAAGTCACAGAGCTGTAAGGAGTTGGGGAAGTCAGCGCTTCCCACCCCAGAGTTCAGAGAACAGGGCCCAGGCCTAGAGAGGAGCCAGCCACAGGCTTAGCACAGCATGGCCAGCCAGAGTCCCAGCTGGAGACCCATCTTTCAGGCATCGCTCCTACCACAAGAGCAGACAGCTGGGCTCACAGCCATGGCCCCTTTGCAGCACTCTGTAGCAGCTAAGTGAGGCGCACACCTTGTGACAAGGTCTCGGAGGGTGGCAGCTTCTGCCCTTTCCCTCTCCCTTTGTCCGTCACACCACCTATGGGTGGACTTACCTGCAGCAACCTTTTCTATAGGTGTTTGGCATTATGGAGGGAGCCAAGAAGGATTACATGTTGGAAGACTACTCCATCAGCCAGCTCTCCCTGGAGGACATCTTCCTCAGCTTCACCAGACCACAGTCCTCCACTAAAGAAAAAACCCAACAAGGGCAAGCTGCCCCGGCCAGACCCTTGTCGCCCTCTGGCTCTAGGCCTATCTCGAGGCCTCCCTCACGTCCTTCTCAGCCTCCCAAACTACCTCCATCTCTACCTCCCTCAGAGCCTGTCCTTCTGTAATAAAGAGCTTAGTGCAGGGTAGCCTGGGTGCGCATAGCCTGCTGTTAGTTACTCTGTCCGTCGCTGTGGCAAATTCCCTAACAAAAGCAACTTGATGGAAAGGGGTTTATTTCGGCCCATAGTTCAGTGATACAGGCCACCGTGGCAAGGGGGACAAGATGGCGGCTCTTAAAGCAGCTCCCTGAAGAATATCCGCAGGCAGGAAGGTGGTCATAGTCACCACAGTCAGGAAGGTGACTGTATCCAGTCAGGAAGCACAAAGCAATGAATGCCCTCACTCTGCTCACTTTCACCTTTTTATACAGTCCAGTATCCCACCTAAGGACAGAAACCACCCATAGTGGGTGAATCTCCACACCTCATCCTAATCAAGAGAATCACCACAGGCATATCCAGAGGATTCTAGATCTCCCCAAGTTGACAACTGAGGCTAACCATCAAAATCCCACCCCTTGTCAACCTGACACCCAAGCACATCATTTAAATCGTGACCTTCCACTCTTGGTCCTCAAATCTCATACTCAAGATACAAGGCTACTTCAAATGTCCCATAGTCGCTAATAATTTCAATGGCTGAAAAGGTCAAAGTTTATATCTCATCTAAGACCCAAGGCAACCTCTTAACTATTAAATTCTATAAAACCCAAAACAAGTTATATACTTGCAACATATAATGGCAGAGAGTAAATATTCTCCTTCCAAAATGGTAAGGAATGATCAGGCTAATACTATACCAAATCCTTAGGTTAAAAACCAAATCCTGTAGCTAGCTCCATGCCAGCATCTGGAGCGCCTGGTGTAATTTTCTGGACACCAAAGGTTTTAGGTAGCCCCACCTCTCTGGATCTGCTGGCTGTGTCGCGCATAGCCTTGTCTGTTCTGGATTTTTTGTTTCTTTGTTTAGACATGGTTTTTCTGTGTAGCCCTGGCTGTCCCGGAACTTACTATGTAGACCAGGGTGGCCTCGAACTCAGAGATCTACCTGCCTGCTTTCATGACTAAAAAAACAAGTCCTGTCTAGACAACACTGCCAAGCTCTGCTGTGGGCTCAATACGTGGCCAGGCCCCCTGGGACCACAGCTGTATCACATTCTGCATGCTGGCCTGGGGAGCCAGGAACACCTTCAAATAAATTTGGATTTTGACAAGACAGATAGGGAATGATCCCAAACAACTTTCTTACTATCTCAGCACAGTGCAGGAGGTTTCTCTCTAATGGCGCTGACATCTTTAACATCTATATCTGTGTTCTCTGAGCTAGCCTGAAAGCTCACCTGTCTTGAAAGTCTCTCTTCCTAAGAAACTAGTCCGTTACATTTAAATTCTAACTCACTCCAACTCTCAGGATGTGGACAGAATGAATGAAACTATATTCTTAGGGTGATGGTTTGCATATGCTGGGCCCAGGGAGTGGCATCTATTAGAAGGTGTGGCCCTGCTGGAGTAGGTGTGTCACTGTGGGGGTGAGCTTTAATTCCCTCATCCTAGCTGCCTGGAAGTTAGTATTCCACTAGCAGTCTCCAGATGAAGATGTAGGACTCTCCTGCACCATGCCGCCC